>NC_026000.2:29216659-29352574 GCF_000442705.2 Elaeis guineensis | reverse complement strand
TATTATTTGATTAATAAAATAAAATTTAGATTATGATCTGAATTGGATCGAGGTTGGAATCCAGGTCGAGATCTCGATTCGAATTGGGATCTAGATTGAGATTTGATCAGAATTTGAGTTAAGATCCGGATTGCGGGGGGTTGGAGAGGGCGACGGTGCTGCAGGGGGTAGGTCGCGAGGGGTGAATGATGACAGCGGCACCGCGGGAGCGAGGTCACGGGGGTCGAGTCCGAGCGATGCAGGGTGGGTGACGACGCCAGTGCTGCGAGAGTGGAGGCCGTGAGCGATCGAGTCCAGAGCTCGTTTTGGAGAAAAATATTTAAGAAAAAATATTTTTGGATAAAAAATATTTTAAGAAAAAATAAAAAATCATTTATTATTTTTAAGTAAAAAATATTTTAGAAAAAAAAACAACCATCGGGCCCTCAGGATTAGATTTCATATTATTATTTTACGTTAATATTATTTTGCATGCTCAACTACTTATAGTTTATTTTATATTTATTGCATAATTTTTTAGTGTTACTATTAAAATTTATAAATTTTTTATTGTTCCATTAGCACAATGCACATTGCTTTTGCTTATTACAATTTAATTAGTTTGTGTGCTGTTTTGTATGCTTTTGCTTATTATAATTAAATATAAAAATATTTTTATTAAAACAATTTGAATACAGAGTTACTTTTTTTTGATAAATTAGAAATTCAGCTTTGAATGTATGTTCAGAGATGGTAGTTAAATTGCATTGAGCTATAGATTCTCGTTCAAGAGTCGATCTTGATCGAGATTGACTCTTGGATGTTTCATATTTAAATTTTTTGAAAAAGTAATAATCTTATTATTATTAATAGTTGATATTTTATTTCATTATATGGTACTCAGCAGTTATCTATCCACTGTTCTCCTGATAGATGGTGGATAAGGTGTGTAGGCACCATATTCACGTCGTATATTTGGAGAATCATGGAAAGATGCTGTCAAAATTTTTATAATAATGAAATAAAATATCGACTATTAACAATAATAAAATTATTACTTTTCTGAAAGGGATAGGGCCACACTTATTAGTAATGATTTGAAATGGATAGGATCATGCATTTTTGCTTCATTAAATTAGTAGAAGGAGATTTTCTGTGTTACTGTTTAATCTGTGTTCTTTAATGCATGCTGTTTTGTATAAAATGATCCGTGTTTGGATCTGGATCGAGATTTGATCTGAAATTCGGATCAAGATTCAATCCAAAATCTGGGTCGGGATCCGGTTCGGATGAATATCATTGAAAATTTCTTTATTGTTAATAATTTTCGTGTTTGTTGTTAGAT
The DNA here is from genome assembly GCF_000442705.2 of Elaeis guineensis. Lineage (NCBI taxonomy): Eukaryota > Viridiplantae > Streptophyta > Magnoliopsida > Arecales > Arecaceae > Elaeis > Elaeis guineensis. Next base: position 29,351,250 of record NC_026000.2, on the reverse strand, counting down.
AGATATCATAAAAGTTAGATGAATGCTAAAGGTATTTTTTTACCTGCGTATCGAAAAGGTGTTCGAGATTTTATTGAGTTTGCACGGCATAAGGCTGACAGTGCTAGTCGGATAAAGTGTCCATGCAAGAGATGTATCAATGTGGTATATCATTACATAATACTTGTTGAGGAGCATCTATTACATTATGGTATGGATAAGAAGTATACTTGTCGGATATAGTATGGGGAGGGTGATCCGAATGAAGTTATGCGCGATGATGATGATACTGAAGATGATAGTGATACTGCTAACTTGTCGAATATAGTGGTATAGAAGAACTATTGAATGATTTATATCAGAATGTTTGTTCAAATGTATACATGAGTACTAGTGCATCTGAAGGCAATTCTGATCATGAACACTATCCGACTTGAGGTAGAAGGGATTTTTGAATAGTTTGCAAAGCTTGTAAGGGATGCACGAGAGCCACTCTATCCAAATTGTGCAAAGTTCTTCAAGTTAGAGTTTTTGATAAAATTACTTCACATTAAAATCATGAACCGATGGAGTCAGAAGTCATTTGACCAAAATTTGACATTGATTAAAGCAGCTCTTTCCAATGGAGAGAGACTTTCGAAATCATATTCTGAAGCAAAAATATACATATGAGAATTGGGACTTGACTATATTCCTATACATGTCTGCAAAAATGACTGTATATTATTTTATAAGGATAACGAATAGGCAACTGAATGTCCAAAATATAGTGAGTTTAGGTACAAAATCGATAAAAGGAAAGGAAAGAAGATATCTTAAAAGATTTTGAGGTATTTTCTATTGATTCCTAGACTTCAAAGGTTGTATATGTCCACAAAAATAGTTGAAGAAATGAGATGGCATCATGAGCAGCGAGTTTCGGAGGAGAACATGCTTAGCCATCTGACCGACTCCGTCGTGTGGAAAGACTTCGATACAAAATATTTATACTTTGCGAGTGACCCACGCAATATCTGACTTGCTCTAGTGATAGATGGATTTAATCCCTTTAGCAATTTGAGTACTTCCTATAGTATATGACCTGTGATGCTAGTTGTATATAATGTGTCACCTTGAAAGTGCATGAAAGAACCATTTATTTTTATGTCACTATTGATTTCGGATCTAAAAGCATCAGGTAATGAAATTGATGTATATCTACGACCATTAATCGATGATCTGAAGGAATAATGAGAAAATGAAATACAAACATATGATTCTGTGAGTCGAAGGAATTTTAAGTTGCATGCTTTGATTTTATGGACCATTAATAATTTTTCTGTATATGAAAACTTATCTGGGTGGAGCACCAAAGAATATCTGGCATGTCCAATATGCAACAAGAATGCATCCTCCTTACATTTAAAGCATGGATGAAAAATATGCTTTATGGGTCATCAGCGGTTTCTACCTCGTAATCATTCTTAGAGGACCCGTTACAACTAATACTTTGATGGTAAGTCCGACCGACATTCGCCACCTAAGGAGTTAAGTGGAGCAAAAATTTTAGAATAACTTGAAGTCATTGAAAACGTCCAATTTAGGAAAACATCGAGTACTCACAAGCGGAAGCGTACTGAAGCTGAATTGAATTGGACGAAGCGAAGTATTTTTTTCGAACTATCGTATTGAAAATAGCTACTACTTCGTCATAATCTGAATATAATGCATATTGAAAAGAATATTTATGATAAAATTATTGATATAATATTGAACATCTCAGAAAAATAAAAGATAGTACAAAAGCTCTCTTTGATTTGTAGAAAATGAGAATCAGCCAGAGTTATATTTAGTTCGTCGAGGTGATGGATTTTTTATACCACCTGCATGTTATTCACTATTTGGCGAGGAAAAAAAGAGTTTCTGTGGATAGTTCAAAATCATAAAATTTTCTAACACATACGCTTCAAATGTATCGTGGTGTGTTGGCAACAATGATGGTAATATCTCTGACATGAAAAGTCATGACTCCCAAGTGATGATGCAACGCTTGCTTCCTATGGTCATGCATGGCTATTTGGGTGGTGATATTCAAACTGCATTGATTGAGTTAGAAGCATTCTTTCGAGAACTGTGTTGTCGAAAATTGAAGATTAACTTATCTGAGAAGTTTGAAAAAGATATCATGCTCATTCTTGGTAAGTTAGAAAAAAAATTTTCATCATTATTTTTTGATGTTATGGTGCACCTGACTATTCATCTTCCAAAGAAACTCTTTTGGTCGAATCGATACATTATCGGTGGATGTGTCCTACTAAAGGTATGTATTTTTAAATTTAAATTTATTTTTATTTACAGATTCTTGTGTACCCTAAAAAAGTATGTGCGCAATAAAGCACGGCTTGAAGGGTCTATAGCGAAAGCATACGTAGCTACAGAGTGTGTCACGTTCTACTCGATATATCTTGATGATATCACAACAAGATTCAATCGTACAGATCGTAATGCAGACCATGAATAGGGTGATAATGAACTGACATTGTCTATATTTAAACAAACGATTCAACCTATTGGTAGAAGGAGATATGAATTTATGGATTATGGACATGAATGAGCTATCCAAGGCACACTTCTACGTTCTAAATAATTATGAAGAAATTAAAGATTTTATTGAGTAAGTATCATCTTAGCATACTGTTTAATGTTCTAAGTAATTTTTTCATGTCGATGTAAAATTAAAAATTATGACTTGTTGTAGTAAGCACAAGAGTATACTATGCAGAGAGAATAATACGGATACTGATGATTGACATAGGAGAGAATTTGCAGAATGATTTGATAACTTTGTAAGTTATACTAGTAATACGTTATTTTTAATAATTATAGAAATAATTATTTGAACCAGCATAATTTTTATGTTATGGTGTAGATGAAATATAAGTATTTCAATAAAGAAGAGGGTGCGACCGATGAGTTGTATAATTTAGCATGTGGTCCCGATCGAAGGGTTAACCACTATGCATTTTGTATCATTGGGGGAATGAGATGTCACACAAGAAAGCTTGAGATGCAACGACTGATCCAGAATAGTGAGATTGCTACGATAGGATATGAAGGAGAAGAAGAGATTGAATATTATGGTGTACTGATAGATATCATAGAACTGAAGTATAGGTCCAGTAATTCTGTATTCTTGTTTCAGTATGAATGGTGGGATATTAGCAATAAAATGATCAATATTCATATCAATCTATACTTTATCAGTGTAAACTTTGCATGAATATGGTACCAGAATGAGCCGTATATATTAGTAACTCAAGTGAAACAAGTAATATATTTGAAGGATCTAAAGTATCGAGGTAATTGACATGTCGTACAAAAAATAATATTTATAGGTGTATATGACATACTAACCTGACTAGAGATGGATAAAAATTTGGATTTACATGAAGAGCAAGCTTTTCAAGAGGAAGAACAAACATTAGTCGAGCTTTTTGTTGATAAAGAACTTGTAACAGCTCTTTTGAATCAGGTTGATCTGTTGCCCAACAAAGTTGAAGCTGATTTTGTATTTAATCTGGATGAGTCAGAGGACGACGATCCATTCATAAATGATGATGAGATAGAAGACGATACATTAGTCGATTATTATGATTCGGAAGAGGACCTACACATCGAGAAAAATATGAATATTGATGAGTAGATCTATATTCTTTATCCAATCTTCTCTGGTAATAATGATATGTGATATAATTCTATTCATTAGAATGTAATTTATTTTTTACTATTATTGTTCAATATTATATTCATTTATATGTCAAGAATTGCAGATATGGTATCAGGAGACAGACGACAACGTTCACATTCGCAGTCTACCCCTGAGGCTGAGGCACCTTCACCTATTTCCACTGCCAACTAGCTCCATCGCCAGAGGGTCTTGCACTAGCAGGTCCTAGTGAGGCAGGTCCGAGTGAGGCGAGTCTGAGTTGTATTATTATATTTTTTATATAATAAAATATAATTTTTTTATTAGATAGCCATCATACTAATGATTTATTTATTATTGTTTTAGGTCAGTCTCCACCAGTGGTGAGGTGAGGGTGAGTTCCATCGAAGAACCTCACTCTAGAACATTGGAGATGCGAGCACCCGAGATAGTGTCTCCGTATTGAGATCCCACCCGGTTACACCGGGCCTATTAGGAGATGGTGCGAGCGTGATAGACCGAGTTGGACATTATATGTTGCAGCTATGACCCGTGATACTTTTCGATTGGCGTCACCTTGTACGGGCTCAGAGAGAGATTTTCTACACCCAGTTACTGATAAAATAAATTATACTATGAATATTTAATTAGCACGGTATTCTTCTAATATTTGTTATTGATAGGGTGTATTTGATATTATTGATTTTGAGGAGGATCACGTGCAGCGAGCTGTGGATGCTCATTTATATTTGCATTTCAAAGAGTATCGCCACCGCATCCATCAGTATTGGTACCATATGATACAGGATCATGGGATGGAGGCAGCGTGGCAGCGGCCCTATGACAGCATTTTTTTTCGTAGTCTAGGCTAGATTCTGGATTATACCCTTTGGCCACTAATCTTACTTTAAACCTCTCAATAGTACCATCTGATTTGTATTTAATTTTATAAACCTATTTACAACCAACTACATTTTTTTCAGCTGGCCTTCTAACAATGTCTCCAATTTTGTTTATATGCATCTCCTCTATCTCTTCACATATTGCATCGACTCATTTGTTGTCCTGGAAAGCAATTATATAATTCTAAGGCTCTTCAATTTTACCAACACAATCAATATTCGTGAAGAAGCTCTCATAATCTGCCCATCTCTCTGGTGCCTTTCAGTTTCTAACTTGTCTTCCAATATTTATCTCAACCTGCTGACTTTCTCTGTTTTGTTGATCTGGAAGGAGCTGATATGCATCATCTGATTGTGATGGAGTTTCAGAATGTTGTTGCTGCTGATCGATAACCTTTTGATCATGTTTAATTTCTAGTTGTGTTCTCAAATTAGTTCTGCTATCACCTAAATTTTGCATGTGTGATGTTGAATTTGGTTGTCCCTCTTATGTTTGAATTTTGATTTTTATTCTCTTCATTCTGTTATCTTGAATCAGTGAATATTTGTCTCTTTTGCTGCCGTCTTTGTCGTTGATATGTAATTACCTTTGATGCAGATTTAGTAGCCTTATCCTTTGAATCATTTGTGCTAAGTTTGCTGGGAACTTCTTGTGAATTTTGCATGTCAAAATGTTGTTGCATAGGTGATTTGCAAATGGATGAATGCTCTGTTGATTATAATTCCCTTGAGATTGTGTAATTGGCACCTATATATCACTTACAAAATATATGGTCACAATATCTTGTTCTTGTGCTATCAAATCTCTAGTCATATAATTCTTATAAATAAAAGCTTCATCAAAGACAACATACCTAGAAATATACACTTTCCTATTACAAGGATTATAACATCTGTATCCCTTATATCGTTCCTCATATCCAATAAATATGCATTTCTCAGCCTTAGCTTCAAGTTTATTTCTCTGTGATTGATCTTTTAGCACATAAACAAGACAACCAAATACTCTCATGAACTCAGAGTCAGGTTGTTGGTTGTATAGTAACTCAAATGGAGATTTTTTCTTAAGATTTTTGGTAGGCAACCAATTAATAGTGTACACAGCAGAATGAAAAGCTTCAGCCCATAGATATTTGGAAAGTTTAGATGTAACATCATACTAAGATCTGTTTCTGTTACGTGTCTATGTTTTCATTCCGCTACCTCATTTTGTTGAGGGGTACAAGGACAAGAAACCTGATCGACAATTCCATTGTGATTGAGATATTCTTTAAATTCCTTTGACATGTACTCTCCTCCACCATCACTTCTTAGGAACTTGATTCTGCATCCAAAATGATTTTCTGCAAACAATCTAAAGTGAACAAATGTATTGAAAACTTATGACTTTTTCTTTAGAAAATAAATCCAAGTGTACTTGATATATTCATCAACAAACACAGCATAATACCGAGAACCAGATAAAGAAGCTATATGGGCTGGCCCCCATACATCTATGTGAACAAGTTCCAGAACTTTATTGCATTTAGGGTTTGACAAAGTAAAAGGCAGCTTTATTTGCTTGTCTAATGGATAGGCTTCACAAACTTTATTACATAGATCGTAACTGCTCAAGAAAATCAAATCTAATTTAGACAAATTTTTTATGACATCATAAAAGCAATGTCCAAGCCGAAAATGCCATAAAATGGATAACTCAGATGAATCAACAGACGTAATGAGGATTAGGAGGCCTTTAGAATTCTCCTTTATGGTGTATAACCTCCCTCTTCTGCATCCTTCAGTGTCGGTTGCCTGGAAAACTCGTTCCTTCAAGAAGACAGATGAAGGAGTAAAGGTGCATTCTGAGTTGTTATCATTAATAAATTGAGAAATAGATAACAAGCAATATCGAAATGTTGGAACCAGAAAGACATTCTTTAAAACCAATTTACCATCGGTAGTGTCAATACTCACATCCCCAACATGTGTTATCTTATGCCTAGTTCCATCTCCTGTTATGATATATCCATTTACTACGTAGGGCATAAGTGAGCTGAATTTACCTGATATGTTTGCAATATGATTGGCTGCACCAATATCCAAGATCCATGTATTGTCCTCCTGACCTGAAAAATTCATTGGCTATAAATTGGAAGTCAAGGCTACAGCATTCTGATCCGCAGAAGGTTCATTATTGAAAGACTGCTTCTCATTCTCATAGTGAGCATAGTTGGCAACAATATGTTGTAGATGCCAACAGTTGCAAGAGTTATGATTCATATGCCCACAAAATTGACAAACTACATTTGCCTGATCAGAAATTTGGTTTCCTCTGCCTTTACCAATAAGAACTCTTTTGACTTCCTTGAAAGTTTTGATTTTGGTTGAAATTATTTTCCCAAACGGATGGTGTGATAACCCGGCCCGTTGGGCCTAAAGCCCACTAAGCCCACCTAGAAAAAAAAAAAAAAGAGGGGGGAGAAGAAGACTCCCGATCGGAGTCTTCTCCTTCCCCGATTCCAATCAGGAATCAGAGTCCTAGGGCCATTAAAGGACCCTAGGATGAGCCCTATAAGAATCTCCCTCCTCTCCTCTAAAAGAGGACATAACAATCACCGTCGATCGCCGGAGTTCCTCTCCAATTTTTTCGATTGAAGCCACGGCCCCTCGACTCGTGCTCGCCGCGATTTCACGCCGGTGGGAGTCATCATAGGCTGTGGTAAGTCCTTCCTCCTCTTCCTCTCATCTTTCCCTTTTTTTCGTGCCGGTGGACATGACTGTCGGTGACAGAAGTCGTCGGATTTCGTCGAAAAAGGAAGCCATGTTCAGCCTCTCCCTTTTTCTGGTTTTTAAGGTGCCGACGGTCACCGTCGACCGCCGGCTCTGGCCTCTCCGAACTCAGGAGGGTCGCCCCTTACCGTCGACCACCGTCGGACAAGGTACAGCCATGAACGGCCGATCAAAGATAAGGGGACCTCTAGGTCCCCTATTTCGGCCAAAGAAGGCCACGGGAAAAAGAAAAGAAAAAAGAAAAGAAAAAAAAAGAAAAAAAAAGAAAAAGCAAAGAAAAGAAAAAATATATATATAATAATAATAATAATAATAATAATAATAATAATAATAATAATAATAATAAATAATACACGTGAGAGAAAGTTTCTCTCATCCCTCTCTAAAGTCTTTCTCTCTCTAGAATTGAACTTTCTCTCTCTACTTTCTCTCTCTAAAAATTTTTTCTCTCTAAGAAACCCTATGGATCTCCTATTAGGCCATCTTCTCTACTCTTAAGAACCTATGACCTTAAATCGGTTTAGAGCCGAAGGGGGAGATTTATTGGACTGATCATCAAATCGACATCTCCTTATATTATGTAATTTTATTAAATATATGAAATAAAATTTATTGATGATTTAATATTTTAAATAGGACTGTCCGATTCTTTTAAGGAAGATTAAAAGGTCCAGGACGATCGAAGTATGTAGATCTTAGCTCCTTATTTATTTTTAAATCTTCATGATTTTCATGCATATGATCTCTTATTGATGAAGTCATATTTTTCGTAAAATCAAGATCTGCATATGTGATATGAAAAAGCATGTTTATTATGAGCATTGACTGCATGAATGTATTTTATAAAAGTTGCATGATTATGAAACATGAGATTTTATTCTATATTTATGTATGATTTAAGAAAAAGATATAAAGATTTTAAAAGCTCTCAGATAGCTATGAATGAATTCCTTCAGAAAGGTCGACATCCGAAGCTAGCATCCACACGAAACATGGCCCTGCCAGCGGGTATAAAGTTAGCACATGAATTAAGAACTCTGTCGATTAAGAAACATGGCCCTGTCACGGGTATAATAGTGACCTTAGCACGAACATCTATGAGCAATATTTTTGAGACATGACACAAATACATGACAGAAATGATTTATGATTCATGATTGTGAAATATACATGATTTATGCATGCATGATGAGCTTATAACTTATTTTATTATACATTCTATGAAATATTTATTTTTATAATAATTCTTATTTGCTAAATGATGCATTATCATAGAAAACTTATGCTTGATCCTGTAAGAAAGTGGAAGTCTACTTACTGAACTAGTGTAGCTCATATTCTTTTTGTTTTCTTTTCTTTGTACAGAGAAATAAGGCTAGGACTGGTGAAAAGGGAATCCAGGCTTGGGAATCAGCAAAGCAAGCTTGAAAAATTTTGTACTAGAAATTCAGTTTATGGATTGTAGCTATTATGAATTTTGAGGCTTGGATTATTTCATCTTTGGATTTAGATGCTCTGAACCAGTTTTGGTTTAATTAAATATTTGAATTGAACTTTATCATTACATTTAGATATGATGCACCTGTTATTATATTAAGAAGATAAATTTTGGCTTCGTGTTATCGTGGGTCCATCCCTCGATGGCATGGCTGTGTTATGTCCCGGATTCGGGACGTGACATTTTTATGATATCAGAGCGATAGGTTTAATCAAGGATAGAACTTAAAACCTAACAGTGGGTAGTTAGGTTACGCATAGTTAGACTCTAATTTAAATTATTAACTGTACTACAACTCTATTATAAAATAATATAATAATGTTGACATTTAACTAGGAAGCGATGAGCGACAGGGAGGGCGAGACCTTGGCAAATATGGCTGCTAGGACAAAAGGAGCAAGAGGAGCAAGATTGACATCACGGGGAGCTGTCAATCAACCAGTTGAGCGGGCTCCTGATGCATCGGCCACTCAGGCGGACATTGCTGGTATATGTCAAGTAGTAGCTCAGCTTATCCAGCAGCAGGCACAAACTGCTCCTCGACCTATATTATCTACGGAGTCATACTACGAGAGATTCAGAAGGCTCAACCCACCTCTATTTGAGGGTGGATCTGATTATATGACTGCAGAGATATGGATTCGAGAGATGGAGAAGATGTTTGATGCCCTGCAATACCCTGAGAATGCGAAGGTCAGATTAGCTGTTCCTATGTTAAAAGAAAATGCTGAGTTTTGATGGACTGCAATAAAAGCTGCTTATGGAAATAATGATGATCAGCTCACTTGAGAAGAATTCAAAGAGATATTTTATGATCAGTACTTCTCTGGGACAATGAGATTGATAAAAGAAAATGAGTTTCTAGCCTTAAAGCAAAAGGATGATATGACTGTATTAGAATATGCTAACAAATTTAATGAGCTAGACCGCTTCTGCCCCCAGCTTATGGAGTTCGAAAGGAGTAAAGCCAATAGATTCGAACAAGGTTTAAGATATGAAATTCGGTCCCGTCTATCTTCTCATATTTTTAATAACTACAAGGACGTACTGGAGTGAGCTTTGAAAGTGGAGTCTGAATTGAAAAGAGCAGACCTAGAAAGAGGAGATAGAAAGAGATCGAGATCAGCAGAAAATCTAAGGGATCAGTAGAAAAATTTTAAAAATAATAACTCTGATAAGAAGAAAGAATCTATATCCTACTCATACTGTGGAAAAAATCATAATGGACCTTGTCTCAAGAGAATAGGAGCATGCTTCTTATGTGGCGAGAAAGGACATATGGCTCGTGATTGCTCAAATAAGAAAAAAGATGACTCTAGACCTAACAAACCAGTTGATCAAAAATAGAAAGGAAATGCACGAGTGTTTGCTTTAAACCAGCAGAAGGCCAATGCAAGTGATCAAATGGTGACAGGTACTATCCCAGTCAATTCTATTCATGCTCGTGTGCTATTCGATTCTGGCTCTTCTCACTCTTTTATATCTCTCAAGTTTGCTACTTCTTTGAATTGTGTGTCTGAAAAACTAAATGAATCATTATATGTTAGCACACCTTTTAAAAATATTATTGTTGCTAACATTATTTTTAAGAATTGCATAATCCAAACAGAAGAAAAAGAATTAGCAGCAGATTTGATTCAGTTAAACATGCATGATTTTGACATTATTCTTGGGATGAACTGGTTATCTTCGTACCATGCACATATTGATTGTTTTAGAAAAAGAATGGTATTTCAAATTCCAGATGAACCGCAATTCTTCTTTCAAGGCAAAGTTCATAATACGGAACCCAAACAATCTTTGGGTATTATCTCAATCATGAATGCAAGAAAAGCTTTGAGGAAAGGATGCAAAGTATTTTTGGCTCATGTAGTAGATGTCGAGAAGGAAAAGATAAAGTTGGACGATATCCCAATTGTCAAAAAATTTTTTGATATTTTTTCAGATGAACTACCCGGACTGCCCCCAGATCGTGAGGTTGAATTTAAAATTGATATCACACCAGGAACTGGACCTATATCAAAACCTCCTTATCGGATGGCTCCCATAGAATTACAAGAATTAAAGGATCAACTGCAAGAACTTTTGAATAAAAAATTTGTCCGACCAAGTACATCACCCTAGGGAGCTCCTGTGTTATTTGTGAAAAAGAAAGATGGGAGCATGCGTTTATACATTGACTATCGGGAGTTGAACAAGGTAACTATAAAGAATAAATATCCTCTTCCTCGAATAGATGACTTATTTGATCAACTTTAGGGTGCACAAATTTTCTCCAAAATTGACTTACGATCAAGCTATCATCAACTAAGAATTAGAGATGAAGATATACCTAAGACTGCATTTAGAATCAGGTATGGCCATTATAAATTTTTAGTAATGCCTTTTAGACTAACCAATGCATCGACTGCTTTTATGGATATGATGAACAGAATTTTCAAGTCGTATCTGGATCAATTTATTGTTATTTTTATTGATGATATCCTAGTTTATTCTAAAAATATAGAGGAACATGAGAGACATTTGAGGATCGTGTTTCAGACCTTGAGAGAAGAGAAGCTCTTCGCCAAGCTTAACAAGTGTGAGTTCTTGTTGGATAGTGTTGTCTTCCTCAGCCATGTAATATCTAAGGAAGGAATCTCAGTCGATCCAAAGAAGATAGAAACCGTGGTGAATTGGCCTCGTCCGACTAATGTGACGGAAGTTAGAAGCTTCTTAGGCTTGGCTGGTTATTACAGAAGATTCGTCGAGAGATTTTCTCAAATTGCAATTTCTCTAATCTGCTTAACTCAGAAATGAATAAAATTTGAATGGAGCAATGAATGTGAGCAGAGTTTTCAAGATCTGAAGCAACGATTGATATCTGCCCCAGTTTTTACTTTACCATCTAATAAGGGAGGATTTGTCATTTATAGTGATGCTTACAAGAAGGGATTGGGTTGTGTGTTGGGAATAGTGTCCCAAAGCCAATCGTCAGCCTGTTGACGGTTGTGCTCATTTTTGTATATGTACATGAATTATGAATTAATAAAAATTATTTTGATATTTTTCATCATAAAATATTTCATCTTCTAATGAACTCCTATGTTGTGGTGAAGTCCTTAGGACTATTTAGACTCGACAAAGGAGGATTTGTCGTTTAGTCCTTAAATCTGTTCGCGATTAAATGATACGTTGTTACCAAGGACGACAACATTTATCAAGCATAGGTCATTGTGTGCCATATAGATTGGTTGTCCTCTTAACCAATGAGTGTGGAGACACTGGTATGGCATACAGGTGAGATGTAAGGATACATCTGCACTGAACGTGACCGACTCCGGAGCTATTTCTGCTGTCAAGATTTGCTTCGATGAAATATGGGTATAAATATCCTTTCGATCTGAGACCACCATGGTAACTTGCAAGCAACTCACTGCACTTAGACACTGGACTACCTAAATTTCTAATTTAGTGACGGAAGGCTGCTGGGTGTAGTCAAGTACTTGACTTGTCGGTACGTGTGTCAAGATAGGATTGGCCACTCCAGTTTAGGAGCTGTGTACAGTCGTATTTCAATTTAGCAAAATCTTGGTCAGGGTAGTCCTTGTGAGGAGTCACAGGACTGTTTGAGTTGAGCACGATTCGGATGATCTAATCAGGGTTGACAGTTTAACCCTGAGTCATCCTAAACACAGAGGTCAAAAGGATGAATTATACAGTAACCATATTCACGTAGGTTCTGAGCGTTGCGATTGTGACTATTTAATCTATCTGATCATCGGGTACCATTGCTAGATGGTCACTTCGATTAGTACAGGAATTGGTTCCTGTGCTACCGGCTTAGGTTCAAACCTGTGGGGTCACACACATTAGAGGTTCCATCTGATCTGATGGCTGATGAAGAGTCCTAATGCTCGTAGACTATGAGTCCTACATGTCTGGGACTCTGTGATCGAGAATCAGGATTCTCTGATCACGAGTTCCACACATTTTGGGTATCGGGGTCAAGAGTCCCACTGGTTTGGGACTCTTTGATCAGGGTTACATATCGATGAATTCTGATGCCTGATTACCCATCGAATTTAGACTCAATATTTATGAGAGGTTTAATTAGTGATTTGATCGCTAATTAACTCAATTTGATTGTGTAATTATTTTTGGATCAAGTCCAATTGAATTGGATTCAGTTGGGTTTGACCCGATTAGGTTAAGAGTTGACCTAATCGTCGAGATGGTTTGGTCCCTGATTTGATCCGGGGTTGGGCTTAGTCAATTTTTGATTTGATTAAGATTTTATTGAGTCTAATTAAACCTAATTTAGTTGGATTTAAATTAGTCTAATTGGGCCTAACTTATTTGGTTCAATTAGGTTGGTTTAAATAATGAAACCACCTTGACCCATTCTCCCTGCGCCACCTCACTTCCACTACATCCATTTGAATTCATGAGAAGGAAGTTCTCATGAATTTTTTTCTCACGCAAAGTCCTCCTCACATCCTACTTTAATGCATCAAATGAGTGGATAAGGATGATTAGTTGGCCATTCAAATTCAAAACAAAGTTTGAATTTGAATGAGCAACCGATCTTAGCGCCTTGACCTTATCCTCTTTTAGCACCCCATTTATTACACGAGAAAATATTTCTCATGAAATCACTTATGCACAAATTAAGCCACGCCCTCCTCTTCTCACGTCCTTAGTGGATAGGGATAAATTGATTTTCATTTGATTTCAAAATTTGATTTGAATTCAAATGTGCAATTACTCATCTTTATCCTCTCACGTGGATAAGATGTTTGACATTATTTTTAGAGGAGGAGAAGAGTGGGGCATGTGAAAGAAAAATTTTTGAAGAGAAAATTTGGGCGTGAGGAATCCTTGTGTGCAAGGTGAAGGTCTATATCTTTCCGAGAGAAAAAGAAAGATAAGAAAGAAAAAGTGTACGCAGGATTTCAGTGAGTTCTTCAGGGTTTCAGCCTGGAGTTCGAGAAGTGAGAAGGCGAGTTACGAGTGTCGTGAGCCCACCAAATTTTAGAAAGATCTTCAACATCCTCTCAAGCACGTCTGCTGACGATTTGGAGTATCCAAAGAATTGACAGACATCGATCGAAGGAGTTCGATCAGCATCGACCGTCGAAAGGGCTCTACAACGAGCTAGCACTTGTGAGGAGTCGATCAGATCGGGAGCTTCGTGTGGATGATCTACAGAGGCCAGAAATACTGTGTAGCTACATCACGATGATCAGACTCTTCCGACGGTGATCAGATTGTGGTGATCTACTACCCGCACAAAGGTATTATGTTCTGAACATATTACAGTAAAATATTTACTGTTTAAATTCAAATTTTAAATTTAAATGCATGCATGCTATATATCATATTTAGATTCTAGTGTAGGATAAATTTTTATTAATTAATTAGATTAATTAATAATTTTTACTGTAAAATAGTGATTTTGAAAAAATTTTAAAATTACCATTTTACCCCTGCACTGAATTTTCCCAAGAAATGGTATCAGAGCAAGTTCTTAGATATGATATATATATTTGCATGCGTAGATTAAGTTGTAATCTAAAAGTTTAAATTTAAAATTTAAAATTTAAAATTTGAATTTTGAAAGTTGTTCGAAATTCAAAATTTAAAAATTTGAAATTCAAAATTTGAAATTTGAATTTTGAAAGTTGTTCGAAATTTAAAATTCAAAAATTTAAAATTCAAAATTTTAAAATTTAAAATTTAAAATTTGGTTGAAATTTTAAATTTAAAATTCAAAATTTGAAATTCAAAAATTTGAAATTTGAAATTTAAAATTTATTTGAAATTTGAAATTTAAAATTTAAAATTTAAATTTTGAAATTGGTATATTTAGATATACTTGATCCATGTAGCAAGTAATCAAATTGGGTTGGTTGCCATGGCCGTCCGGTCATAGGAGAAAAGTAGGGTTTAAAGGCCCTCTCTTCCCATTCGATGGGATCTCCTATGGCGGCAAGGGTGCCGATGCGATTATATCCCATGCAGATGAAGTAGTGAAAGGAATATTCATGATTTATTTTGATTGAGTTATTTTCTGTTATGTAATTAGCAATAGGATTGCTATTTATGAAATGTACTGATCTATTTGTGAAATGAGTCAACATATTTGGTGAACAAAAAATAAAATCTTTCAAATTTAAAAATTATTTTCGAAATGCCAAACCCTGACCTATCAGCCCAAATACTTAATTAAAAGAATTAAGTATTGTCTAGTAGGTCTAGAATTATGAATTAAGACCTAAGACAATTGCATAAACTTGTGGGTCAATGGGTTAGATGGATTAGGTCTATAATTGGGTTAGACCTAAGGTTAGCTTAAAGAAATGGACTAAATTAGAGTAATTAGTCAAATCTAATCAAAAATTGAATTAGATTAGGTCAAGGATACTCTAGACTCAACTCCAATAGTTGTAGTTGAATGGGTCCATGTCTTTAACTAGACCAAGATGGACTTAATTCATGGCTACGCGGTGAAACCCTATTTACTAAATTGATCAAATTGAAACTAATGAACTGGTTGGTGTCTAAGGTAAGTTTGGCAGTTTGACCAGTAATTTTTAAGTAGGAGCTACTCGCAGTGATTCGATCTCTGACGAGTTAATGGCTTATCCCCACCACTGATCTCACTTACCTGGCCAACCTCGTGAATTAGGTTTTGATTAGATCACTTGGTGATTAGGGCTCACCCATGTCATTAGGTAAATTAGTTTGACTGATTTAGGTGCTCCTAATGCCAGCTTTAAGTAAATCTTTTTTAATCTGACTTGGTGAAGTCAGTGAGAGGATTGAAATTGGCTGATTAATTTCTTCTCTTCTATTCTTTAATAAAATCCTCAAAAATTATTAGGTCCTAAAAATGATTAAGTTATATTGATAACTAAGTCATAGCCTCCCATTAAGTGAGTGATAATGAGTCCATTAGTTTAATAATCATTGGAGGCCCAAAGGCCTGGTGCTTATTGACTAATGGAATTATCATTCATAGTATGATAATTTGGTTTGAGTCTTTCTGATGGTGGTCAGGTTGGTCCACCAAAGTCGGACCTGATCATTTATTGGTCCGATTCATCAAATCAAATCATGTTAATGGTTGGACCTAACTAGATCTTTTCAGTGGAGGCCAAAGCCTACTGATTAGGTTCTGGGGCAAAATTAATTACTAAAAGTTGTTTAGAGAAATAACTGGTTATGAACCTACCCATAGATGCACATGGGTTGACCAACCAAAGTTGGGCTCGTGTGTAGTCTGTGTGGATTCTAGTACCCACTAAGGAATTAAAGTAATTCCTCGAATTGAAGGTTGAGGCTACCAATTCGTAAAAACACCAGGAGAAACTTTAGACTAAAGTCCAAGTCTTTAGTATTAATAATTTATGTACTAATATAGGTCTGGTTTTTCTTTATGCAGCTATGGTCACTACCCTGTCGCTCCGATCATTATTAGATAATGACAAGCTCATGGGACCTAATTTTGATAGCTGGTATCGAAAATTAAAAATTATCTTTGAGCATGAGCAGATCCTTTATGTAGTAACGGATCCGGCACCTGAGCCAGCCCTGAACGCTAGAGGGACGGTCCGAGACACTTACCAGAAGTGGCTCAACGATCGCACCACCGTTCAGTGCATAATGCTGGTGGCAATGAATGAAGAGTTCAGCCGCAGGTTCGAGAATGCCCAGCCACAAGAGATGCTTCAAATATTGAATGACTCTTTTGGCACGCCTGACGATGTTGAAAGGCACAAAACTAGTTGTGCCATTTTCAATGCTCAAATGAGGGATGGAGCCTCAGTCACTGATCATGTACTGTACATGATCAAAATGATTGAGCACCTAAGTAAACTGGGTTTTTTCTGCACGAGCAGCTCAGTAAGGATGCGATCCTTAATTCTCTGCCCAAGTCCTTCCTTCCCTTCATTACTCATTTTCGAATGACAAAGCCTGCAGTGAACTACCACGGCTTGTTGGGGTTGCTGCAGAACTTTGAGAAGGATCACCAGCTCCATAAGGAGTCGGTGAATGTTGTGGGAGGATCTTCTTCTGGTCGTCGATCCTTTAAGAAAGGGAAGAAGAACAAGAAGAAGAAGAATAAGAAGGTGCAGCTGCATGTTGGGATGTCTGCACAGGGTCAGACCAAGAAGCGCAAGCCCGACCAGAGCCAGACGGAGTGCTTCTTTTGCAAGAAGCAGGGGCATTGGAAGAGAAACTGTCCTCTATACATTGCTTCACTGGACCCGAATAGGCCAAAAAAGAAGCAAGGTACTTATATGATAATACCTTGCAACTTTTCCATTTGTGATACTACTGCCTGGGTATTGGATACCGGAAGCCTTTATCATATTTGCAATTCGATGCAGGGTTTGCAGGTCAGTAGGAGATTTGATGAAGGCGAGAGGTTCCTGAACGTTGGAGATGGAAGCAAAGTTCCAGTTCGAGCATTAGGAATCATGAACCTTGTAATCAATTCTCGAAATATAATTCTGAGTGAATGTCACTATTGTCCAAATTTTTTATTAAATATTATTTTTGTAGGCCTTTTGGCCATGAACGGTTATCAATTTTTAATAAAAAGAAATGTTACAATATCATTTTGAATGGTGTTACAATATGGTTCAAACCTCCGGTAAATGCCCTAGAATAGATAATATGTCAGAAGTCTACCTTTGGCACTGTAGGCTAGGTCATATCAATAAGAACAGGATAAACAGGTTGGCTCAAGAAGAAATTCTTGAAGTACGTGATTGTGAATCACTTCCAATCTATGAGTCCTATCTTCTTGGTAAAATGACCAAGTCACCTTTTACTGGAAAAGGTGAGTGAGCCAGTGAACTCTTGGCTCTAGTACATTTTGATGTATGTGGACCCATGAGCTCAAGTGCAAAAGGTGGATATTTCTACTTCATAACCTTCACAGACGACCTATCGAGGTATGGGTATGTCTATTTAATGAAACATAAGTCGGAGTCGTTTGAAATGTTCAAACTATTCTAAAATGAGGTAGAAAAATAAACTGAGAAGTGTATTAAAACTCTTCGATCTGATTGAGGAGGTGAATACCTTTCCAATGAGTTTCTGACATATCTTGGGGAGAATGGGATTCTCTCTCAATGGACTCCTCCTGGAATACCACAGCATAATGGTGTATCTGAAAGGAGGAATCAGACCTTGTTGGACATGGTTCGATCCATGATGGGGTTTGCTGGTCTGCCGATCTCCTTCTGGGGATATGCGCTCGAATCAGCTTGTTACCTTCTAAATAGAGTTTCGAGTAAGTCTGTAACCAAAACACCCTATGAGATATGGATAGGACGTAAGCCAATACTCTCGCACCTTAAGGTTTGGGGGTGTCCAGCTTATGTTAAACATTTAATTACGGACAAGCTAGGACCTAGGTCTGACAAGTGTAATTTTATAGGATACCCAAAAGAGACCAAAGGGTATTATTTCTATCTGGCTGATGAGCAAAAGGTGTTTGTCAGCCTTAAGGCAATCTTTTTGGAAAAAGAGTTCCTTGGTGAAGGGACTGTTGCCTCTAAGGTCGAACTTGACGAAGTTCGACAGGTGGAAAAATCGACACAAGTTGCTGAACTTGAATCAGATTTGATTAGATCAGATCCGGAGCCCATTGTTCAAGCATCCATAAGGCGATCTGGTAGAGTACCACATCAACCGGACAGATACTATAGTTTCTTGATCCGGGATGACGATCCTATCGAACTTGATGAAAACGATGAGGATTCGATCACCTACATGGATGTAATGCAGAGACCCGACTCTGAGAAATGGCTAGAGGCCATGAAATCCGAAATGGAGTCCATGAAAGTCAACGATGTGTGGACATTAGTTGACCCATCCGAAGGAGTAAAACCCATAGGGTATAAGTGGGTCTTCAAGAGGAAGAGGTGCGCAGACGAAAAGGTGGAAACCTATAAAGCCCATCTGGTTGTCAAGGAATATCGTCAACATTATGGTATAGACTATGACGAGATATTTTCTCCTGTGGCAATGCTCAAATCCATTCGGATTATGCTTGCAATAGCTGCCCATCTGGACTATAAAATCTGGCAGATGGATGTGAAGACAGCTTTTCTAAACAGAGAGCTGGATGAAGAGGTGTATATGATATAACCTGAAGGATTCACATCCACTGATGAGTCTAAGGTGTGCAGACTACAGAGATCCATTTATGGACTTAAGCATGCATCCAGGAGTTGGAACATACGTTTTGATAGGACGATCAAGACGTATGGCTTCGTTAAGAACGGAGAAGAGCCCTGCATTTATAAGTGGGCTAATGGTCCAGTAGTAGTACTTTTTGTATTGTATGTGGATGACATTCTCTTAATGGGGAATGATATCCTTGCATTACAGGGAATAAAGATTTGGCTGTCGTCACAGTTCTCCATGAAGGATCTGGGAGAAGCTTCCTACATCCTAGGGATGAGGATCTATAGGAATAGATCTAAAAGGTTGCTTGATTTATCTCAGTCTACGTACATAGATACTATGCTGAAGAGGTTCAGTATGGAGAATTTCAAGAAAGGCTATCTACCGATAGGCCATGAAATTTCTCTCTCGAAAAGAGATTGTCCGACAACACCTCAAGAGAGAGAGCGTATGGGTAGGATTTCATATGCTTCGACAGTGGGATCTATCATGTACGCCATGATATGTACACGACCAGATGTGGCATACTCATTAGGGGTAATGAGTAGATACCAATCTGATCCAGCGGACGAAGCATATTCTGCGCCGCTACCATCTCATCCAAAAAATTATGGATCGAGGTGACGTCGACCTTCAGAAGATCGACGGAAAGAAGAATCTGGCCGACCTATTCACTAAAGCCATTATGGTGAAGGAGTTCGATGACTACAAGTCGAAGATGGGTATTAGATACTGCACCGATTGGCTTTAGGCCAAGTGGGAGATTATTGAGAATAGTGTCCCAAAGTCAATCATCAGTCTGTTGACGGTTGTGCTCATTTTTGTATATGTACATGAATTATGAATTAATAAAAATTATTTTGATATTTTTCATCACAAAATATTTCATCTTCTAATGAACTCCTATGTTGTGGTGAAGTCCTTAGGACTATTTAGACTCGACAAAGGAGGATTTGTCGTTTAGTCCTTAAATCTGTTCGCGATCAAATGATACGTTGTTACCAAGGATGACAATGTTTATCAACCATAGGTCGTTGTGTGTCATATAGGTTGGTTGTCCTCTTAACCAATGAGTGTGGAGACACTGGTATGGCATACAGGTGAGATGTAAGGGTACATCTGCACTGAATGTGACCGACTCCAGAGCTATTTCTGCTGTCAAGATTTGCTCCGATGGAATATGGGTATAAATATCCCTCCAACTTGAGACCGCCATGGTGACTTGCAAGCAACTCACTGCACTTAGGCACTGGACTACCTGAATTTCTAATTCAGTGACGGAAGGCTGCTGGGTGTAGTCAAGTACTTGACTTGTCGGTGCGTGTGTCAAGATGGGATTGACCACTCCAGTTTAGGAGCTATGTACAGTCGTGTTTCAATTTAGCAAAATCTTGGCCATGGTAGTCCTTGTGAGGAGTCACAGGACTGTTTGAGTTGAGCATGATTCGGATGATCTAATCAGGATTGACAGTTTAACCCTGAGTCGTCCTAAACACAGAGGTCAAAAGAATGAATTATACAGTAACCATATTCACATAGGTTCTGAGTATTGCGATTGTGACCATTCCACCTATCCGATCATCGGGTACCATTGCTAGATGGTCACTTCGATTAGTACAGAAATTAGTTCCTGTGCTACCGGCTTAGGTTTGAACCTGCGGGGTCACACACATTAGAGGTTCCTATCTGATCTGATGGCGGATGAAGAGTCCTAATGCTTGTAGACTATGAGTCCTATGTGTCTAAAACTCTGTGATCGAGAATCAGGATTCTCTGATCATGAGTCCCACACATTTTGGGTACCGGGGTCAAGAGTCCCACTGGTTTGGGACTCTTCGATCAGGGTTACATATCGATGAATTCTGATGCCCGATTACCCATCGGATTTGGACTCGATATTTATGAGAGATTTAATTAGTAATTTGATTGCTAATTAACTCAATTTGATTGTATAATTATTTTTGGATCAAGTCCAATTGAATTGGATTCAGTTGGGTTTGACCCGATTAGGTTAAGAGTTGACCTAATCATCGAGATGGTTTGGTCCCTGATTTGATCAGGGGTTGGGCTTAATCAATTTCTAATTTGATTAGGATTTTATTGAGTCTAATTAAGCCTAATTTAGTTGAGTTTAAATTAGTCTAATTGGGCCTAACTTATTTGGTTCAATTAGGTTGGTTTAAATAATGAAACCATCTTGACCCATTCTCCCTGTGCCACCTCACTTCCACTGCGTCCATTTGAATTTCCGAGAAGGAAGTTCTCATAAATTTTTCCTCATGCAAAGCCCTCCTCACGCCCTACTTTAATGTGCCAAATGAGTGGATAAGGATAATTAGTTGGCCATTCAAATTCAAAATAAAGTTTGAATTTGAATGAGCAACCAATCTTAGCGCCTTGACCTTATCCTCTTTTAGCATCCCATTTATTACACGAGAAAATATTTCTCATGAAATCACTCATGCACAAATTAAGCCACGCCCTCCTCTTCTCACACCCTTAGTGGATAGGGATAAATTGGTTTCCATTTGAATTCAAAATTTGATTTGAATTTAAATGTGCAATTACTCATCTTTATCCTCTCACGTGGATAAGATGTTTGACATTGTTTTAAAAGGAGGAGAAGAGTGGGGCATGTGAAAGAAAAATTTTTGGAGAGAAAATCTGGGCGTGAGGAATCCTTGTGTGCAAGGTGAAGGTCTATATCTTTTCGAGAGAAAAAGAAAGATAAGAAAGAAAAAGTGTGCGCAGGCTTTCAGTGAGTTCTTCAGGGTTTCAGCCTGGAGTTCGGGAAGTGAGAAGGTGAGCTACGAGTGTCGTGAGCCCACCAAATTTTAGAGAGATCTTCAACATCCTCTCAAGCACGTCTGCTGATGATTCAAAGTATCCAAAGAATCGACAAACATCGATCGAATGAGTTTGATCAGCATCGACCGTCGAAAGGGCTCTACAACGAGCTAGCACTCATGAGTCGATCAGATCAGGAGCTTCATGTGGACGATCCACAGAGGTCAGACACACTGTGTGGCTACATCGCGATGATCAGACTCTCTCGATGGTGATCAGATTGCGGCAATCTACTATCCGCACAAAGGTATTATGTTCTGAACACATTACAGTAAAGTGTTTACTGTTCAAATTCGAATTTCAAATTTAAATGCATGCATGCTGTATATCATATTTAGATCCTAGTGTAGGATAAATTTTTATTAATTAATTAGATTAATTAATAATTTTTACTGTAAAATAGTGATTTTAAAAAAATTTTAAAATTATCATTTTACCCCTGCACTGAATTTTTCCAAGAGTGTGTTGATGCAGAACGATAAGGTCATAGCTTATGCTTCTCGACAACTAAAAGCCTATGAGCAGAATTATCCGACACATGATTTGGAGTTAGCAGCTATTATTTTTGCTTTAAAAATTTGATGACACTATTTATATGGAGAATCATGTGAAATCTTTACTGATCATAAAAGCTTGAAATACTTATTTACTCAAAAAAAGCTGAACATGAGGCAAAGAAGGTGGCTTGAACTATTAAAAGATTATGATCTAAATATTAAATATCATCCTGAAAAAGCTAATGTGATGGCAGATGCACTTAGTAGGAAGTCTTCAGTAAATGTGATGACTCTGCTATCCTTTCAGCAACAAATTCTGAGGGATCTTGAAGATTTGCAAATTGAAGTGACTTGTACTGATGTTAAGAATGTGTTAGCAAATTTAATGGTACAACCAGCATTGATCGAATAGATAAAAGTGGCCCAACAAAGTGATATTCATTTGTGTCAGTTTAAGAAGGACATGGAGAAAGGGCTACGAACTGAGTTTAGGTTACATACAGATGGAACTCTTTATTTTGGGAACAGATTATGTATGCTAGGAGATCCTGAACTAAAAAAGAAAATTTTGGAAGAAGCCCATAAATCCCATTTTTTCTTTCATCCTGGTAGTACAAAGATATATAGAGATTTAAAATAACTCTTCTGGTGGAATGGAATGAAGCAGGAGATAGCTCGGTTTGTATCTCATTGCTTGGTATGCTAGCAAGTGAAAGCCGAACATCAAAGACCTGCTGGTTTGCTAAAACCATTAGAGATATCAGAATGGAAATGGGAGCATATCACGATGGATTTTGTTACTGGACTTCCAAGGATAGCAAGAAAAAATGATGCAGTGTGGGTGATTGTTGATCGGCTTACTAAATCAGCTCACTTTCTACCTTTTCAAGTTGGCACTCCACTTGATAAGTTAGCCCGGATGTATATTGATAGAATTGTATGCCTGCATGGTGTTCCAATAAGTATTGTGTCTGATCGAGATCCACAATTCGTATCTAGATTTTGAAAAAGTTTTCAAGATGCTTTGGAGACAGAATTGAGGCTTAGTACTGCATTCCATCCCCAGACCGATGGCCAATCTAAAAGGATAATTCAAACTCTTGAGGATATGTTAAGAGCTTATGCTTTTGATTTTGGAGGACATTGGGATAATCATGTGACATTAATTGAATTTGCATATAACAACAGTTTTCATTCTAGTATCCGGATGGCACCCTATGAAGCCCTATATGGAAGAAAGTGTAGATCTCCTTTGTATTGGGATGAAGTGGGTGAAAAAAAATTAATAGGTCCCGAGTTAGTTCAAGATGCTAGAGATAAAATTTACCTAATCAAGAGAAGACTCAAGGTAGCACAGGATAGACAGAAGAGTTGGACAGATAGAAAAAGAAGAGAATTAAAATTTCAGGTCAGTGATCATATTTTTCTAAAAGTATCACCTACTAAGGGTGTCATGAGGTTTGAAAAATATGGCAAGCTAAGTCCGCGATATATTGGACCTTTTGAAATTTTAAATCAAGTAGGAGATGTTGCTTACAAACTAGCTTTGCCACCAGATTTATCCAAAGTGCACAATGTCTTTTATGTTTCACTACTGAGAAAGTTTGTACCTGATTCAAATAATGTGATAAAGTATGAGCCATTGCAAGTTCATGAAGACTTAACCTATGAAAAATTTTTCCTCCAAATTATTGATCGAAAAGAGTAAGTTCTAAGATGGCGCATCATTCCGTATGTGAAGATTCATTGGAGTAATCATGAAGAGAGAGAGGCTACATGGGAGCTCGAAGATGATATGAAGATGAGATATCCACACTTATTTGAAAATGAAGGTATATTAAATTTTGAGGATGAAATTTTTTTTAGGGGGATAGAATGTGTTAACCCGGCCCATTGGACCTAAAGCCCACTAAGCCCACCCAGAAAAAAAAAAAAAAAGAGGGGAGGAAGAAGACTCCCGATCGGAGTCTTCTCCTTCCCCGATTTTGATCAGGAATCAGAGTCCTAGGGCCATTAAAGGACCCTAGGACGAGCCCTATAAGAACCCCCTCCTCTCCTCTAAGGAGGACATAACAATCACCGATGATCACCGGAGTTCCTCTCCGATTTTCTCGATTGAAGCTGCGGCCCCTCGACTCATGCTCACCATGATTTCACGTCGGTGGGAGTCATCAGAGGCTATGGTAAGTCCTTCCTCCTCTTCCTCTCTTCTCTTCTTTTTTTTTCATGCCGATGGGCACGATTGCCGGTGCAAGAGTCATCGAATTTCGTCGAAAAAGGAAGCCCTATTCGGCCTCTCCCTTTTCCTGGTTTTTAAGACGTCGACGGTTATCACCAACCGCCGGCTCTGGCCTCTCCGAACTCGGGAGGGTCGTACCTTACCGCCCTGCCACCGTCGGGCAAGGTACGGCTGTGAACGGCCGGTCAAAGACAAGGGGACCTCTAGGTCCCCTGTTTCGGCCAAAGAAGGCCACGAGAAAAAGAAAAGGAAAAAGAAAAGAAAAGAAAAAAAAAGAAAAAGAAAAAGAAAAGAAAAGAAATATATATATATAATAATAATAAAATAATACACATGAGAGAAAGTTTCTCTCATCCCTCTCTAAAGTCTTTCTCTCTCTAGAATTGGACTTTCTCTCTCTATTTTCTCTCTCTAAAATTTTTTTTCTCTCTAAGAAGTCCTATGAATCCCCTATTAGGCCATCTTGTCCACTCCTAGGGACCTATGACCTTAAATCGATTTAGAGCCGAAGGGAGAGATTTATTGGACTGATCATCAAATCGGTCATCTCCTTATATTATGTAATTTTATTAAATATATGAAATAAAATTTATTGATGATTTAATATTTTAAATAGGACTGTCCGATTTTTTAAGAAAGATTAAAAGGTCCAGGACGATCGAGGTATGTAGATCTTATGCTCCTTATTTATTTTTAAATCTTCATGATTTTCATGCATATGATCTCTTATTGATGAAGTCATATTTTTCGTAAAATCAGGATCTGCATATGTGATATGAAAAAGCATGTTTTATTATAAGCATTGATTGCATGAATGTATTTTATAAAAGTTGCATGATTATGAAACATGAGATTTTATTCTATGTTTATGTATGGTTTAAGAAAAAGATATAAAGATCTCAAAAGCTCTCATATAGCTATGAATAAATTCCTTCGGGAAGGTCGACATCCAGAGCTAGCATCCACACGAAACATGGCTCTGCCAGCGGGTATAAAGTTGGCACATAAATTAAGAACTCTGTCGATTAAGAAATATGGCCCTGTTACGGATATAATAGTAATCTTAGCACGAACATCTGTGAGCAATATTTTTGAGACATGACATAAATATATGACAGAAATGATTTATTATTCATGATTGTGAAATATATATGATTTATACATGCATGATGAGCTTATAATTTGTTTTATTATACACTCTATGAAATGTTTATTTTTACAATAATTCTTATTTGCTAAATGATGCATTATCATAGAAAACTTATACTTGATCCAATAAGGAAGCGGAAGTCTACTTACTGAGTTAGTGTAGCTCATATTCTTTTTGTTTTCTTTTCCTTGTACAAAGAAATAAGGCTAGGACTGGTGAAAAGGAAATCCAGGCTTGGGAATCAGCAAAGCAAGCTTGAAAAATTTTGTACTAGGAATTCAGTTTATGGATTGTAGCTATTATGAATTTTGAGGTTTGGATTATTTCATCTTTAGATTTAGATGCTCTGAACCAGTTTTGGTTTAATTAAATATTTGAATTGAACTTTATCATTACATTTAGATATGATGCACCTGTTATTATATTAAGAAGATGAATTTTGGCTTCGTGTTATCATGGGCCCATCTCTCGGTGGCATGACTGTGTTATATCCCGGATTCGAGGCGTGACAGATGGAGTAGTGTTCTGACCTCTACATGCATGAACGGAAAAACGACTCCAGAATTATTCTCCTTGTAAAAAGGAAGTTCTACCTCTACCACGACCACCATGCCACCTGCCTTTGCCCCTTTGTCCTCTATTATTACTAATAGCAGCAGTAACTAATGCATCTTGAGCATTCACAGTGTTGCCAGAAGTGGATGAAGAACTATAGTTTACTCCTCCCAACATTTTCCTCAAAACAATATCTTCACGTTGCATAAGAGAAAATTGTAGTTCATCAAATGTGGGAAACAGTGGCTTGGATATCATGGATATAACAAACATCCTGTATTCATCTCGCTATCCATTCATCACTTGTAAAACTTTGTCTTCATCTTCTACTTTATATCCAACCAAAGAGAGATCACTGCAGATGAATTGGATCTTGTTACAGAATTCCACTGAACTCATTTGTCCTTGACGAAGATTCTGCAATTCGCTCCTGAGCTCCCAAATCTTGGCATTGGCAACCTTAGAAAATGAATCTCATAAGCAGGTCCAGAGTTCCTGGGCTGTTTGAACATTGAACAACTTGACAAAGTATGTCTTCATTCAATGTAGATTTAATTCATGCTATAAGTTGCTGGTCTAAGGCCAACCAAGTGCGATAATCAGGATTGAGAGCAACATCTCTGTCCTTTGCTTTACTTCCATCATCATTGGTCTTTTCTTTTTGGACTTCTATGAACTTTGCAGGAACATTCACACCTTCTATGTGCTCCCACAGGCATTGTCCATGAATGAATGGCTTCATAAGACTTTCCTACACAAGATGGTCAGATAAAATAAGCTTAATCGATACTATTTGATTAAGCATGCTAGGATAACACAACTGTGCTACACTAGATGCTGCAGAGGATGAAGAGGATGCCCTAAATCTCACAAGAGATCAAAACTGTATCAATAAGAACAAAAACTGATCACCACCAAAAAAACACCGAAATGCGATCAACGAATAAAACCAGATCTGGACGAAGAACACCAAAATAAAATTAGATCTGGATGAAGAACACCAAAACGCTTGAAGTAGGAACACACTGCCAAAAAAGAATGAGAACCAATGATTAGAACAAATTCGATCTATGATTCTGATACTATGAAATAAAATACATCCACACAACGATCAACAGAAAAAGGACACAAATATACGTGGTTCGGTCTCCTGGGACTTGGAGCCTACTCCAAGAAGTACCAACTCCAAGGTGGCTGTGAAAACCTTTTAGAGATAGATGTCAACTTCATTATTATATTTAGGGTCCACTTGAGATACAGCAGGAGAAGAGTTACAACAATACCCCATAACTAACCAATCAGGCCTTAGCCAAATACAACCAAATCACCAAATATAACTAACACCATCTGCTAACATCACATCATTTGTCATTCAAAGACCTTGAGAGATGCTTGGTTGTGTGTGTAGCCTTGATAACTTGCTATATTGAATTTTTCAATCCGAGAGTCATTTTAGCTGCTCCGGTGTGAACATATGCATGTTATGGGGCGTTACTTACTGAGGAAATTACCATACTCACGCTCGCAAAAATTGCTGTGTTACAGTTTTTTCATGTTTGATGGTTTGGCTGAACTGCCCTAGCATCTTGATTACATTGCTGATATGCAAATTAGATATCTTTAATGTTTCATTCTCTATGCTCATATTGCAATTTCATTCCGAAAAATGCCTTGTCAGCTGTTGCGGATACTCTTTCCTTCCTACTTAACTGATAAAATTTTCTAATTTGTCATAAACTTGTTCTTCATTTCCTTAACCTATGATCCCATTTGTATCTGATGTCTTATGTTGTGAGTGGACAGATTTCATTCTCTTCATCGGAGGGTAACTGCAATTCAGAGGCATATGTCTTCAGCAGAAGTGATTTTCATAGAAATATGGCTTTAAAAAACTCCAAGTTGATGTAAAAAGAGGGCGCATGGGTTCTGATGCAGAGAAGAATTAAATGTTTCCAATGATGCTAAACTCAATGCTAGATATGCAGAATGAGGGCTGAAAACTTCTAAGATTGAGATCACGTATTTGTTTTAAACATTTGCGGTATGTATTGCAAAGGTGTAGGACTTAACTGCCCAATTGATCAAAGTAGATATAGCCTGTAAATTTAGAAGAGGCGTTTGGTGCATTACAAAGGTAATGCTGCTATGGTAATGTGATTGCAGAGAGAATGTGATTATCTGATAAAATAACAGGGAATCCTACCTTGCAGTATTTGGTATGTGCAGTAATATTATTGTAAAATAATAGAAAATCCTACATTACAATATTTGGTATACAATTTAGATTACATAAAATATAAGCTAATTTTTTCAAAGTATCTCCATCCTTGCTTGTTGATTATTGTCTATTTTTTAGAGAGACAATTTAATTTCGGAACCAATCATTTTTGGTGACATCACCAGCTGGAACCACCGGTTATGTTTTCTTTTTTATTTTCACCAACTGGGACTATCCATAATTTATTTAATATAGATTTTAATATATTTTGATGGGAGTATTTTAGTTCTGAAGTTATCTTGTTGCAAGATTGCAGGATTACAAAATTACATGTAATCACTTAGCCACCTCCTTCTAAGCAATCAGATTATCTCTTTTTGAGATAATGCTGCATTACATGTAATGCAGCATTATCTGTGAAATAATGCAGCATTATCTGTGAAAGTAGCGAAACGAACAATATAATGTGATTACCTATTGCAAAATTACATATAATCCTATCAAGATTACATGCTACCAAACTCTCCATTAGAACAAGACAAATTCTCACAATATATTGCATTTGCCAATTATACAGATAGCAGCAGCTGGCATATTACATCATATATCACTACAAGAAAAGAATATTTTTGTGATGGAATTATTTACAACACAAATATTTTCATCATCACTAATTGTATTTACGATGAAAAAAATTAAAAGTAAATAATAAAATATTTATGATAAAAATAATTTTTCATTGTAAATAGTTGCCTATCAATGATGAAAAAATTATTCCATCATAAATATATATTATTACGATGAATATTTTCATCATAAATAATACATCATTCATTTTAATTTTAAATTTCTAAATATTCAAAATAAAAATATTTTTATCATAAATAATTTAAATATTTATGATGAAAAATATTTTTTATCAAAAATAAGATTATTTCCAACACAAAAATTATCATCATCAATATTTAAAAAAAATAAAAATTATAAAAATTTAAAAATTATAGATTATTTATGATAAAAATATTTCATCATAAATAATTGAGTATTTGAGATAAAAAAAATTATGATAAATATTTAATTATTTATGATGAAAATATTTTCATCGTAAATAGTTTAAAAAAATAAAATTTAAAAAAAATAAAAATTACTCATTATTTATGATAAAAATATTTTATTATAAATAAAAAAATTTTATGATGAAAAAAATATTCATCATAAATATTTGATTATTTATGATGAAAATATTTTCATCGCCAATAGTTAAAAAATTAAAAATTTAAAAAAAAATCAAAAGTTACTCATTATTTATGATAAAAATTTTTCATCGTAAATAAATAGTTTTTATGATAAAAAATATTCATCATAAATACTTGATTATTTATGATGAAAATATTTTCATCATCAATAGTTAAAAAAATAAAAATTTAAAAAAAAAAATAAAAATTACTCATTATTTATGATGAAAATTTTTTATCATAAATAAATAGTTTTTATGATGAAAAAAATATTCATAATAAATACTCAATTATTTATGATAAAAATATTTTCATCATCAATATTTAAAAAAATTAGTAATTTTAAAAAATCAAAAGCTGCTTATTATTTACAATGAAAATTTTTTATCATAAATAATCGAGTATTTATGATGAATATTTTTTCATCGTAAATATTTTTATTTATAATAAAAATATTTTCATCGTTAACATATAAAAAAATAAAAAATTTAAAAAAATCATAAAATTTAAATTTTTGATTTTGTGTAAGATAACTGTATCTATTTTTTATAGCAACTTTATATATTTTTTGTTCTTTTACATGATAAAGAAGCAAATATGAATTATGATCCAAACCAAACTTTTTATATGAAAAAATCATATGAAAGTAGATGATATTCATGGATTAGAATGAATTGATCCTTTTGAATAAAATGAGCTATACATTTATTTGCGACGTAAAATTTATCTATTTATCGCTGTCACTATTACTAATAATATCAATAAATCTTCCTGATGGAGTATTGTCTGTCTTAAACTGCATGAAAGGAGCCTCCTTTCATGCAGAAATCATATAGTTAAGTAGTGCATTCTAGCATGACTTCCATGATCTCAAAAGATATTATGCTTTCTGTATCGATCAATGCTTAAATGTATCTCTGTAGGAGTTCCAATCATGAGAAGACAAACAATACGAGTACTTATCTTTCTAGCAATACAAAGTATAAATATGAGCTTGTGCTTTATAACACAACTTATACTACCTACAGGTCTACATTGATTCTGATTAATTACTAGATGTTTGATGCTTACATAATTCTTCTTAAATATCTCAAGCTCGATCCTCACATGCATGCAATATACGAGCTTTTGGACCTCTAACTTCCGATCCCTGCCCTATCTATCAAATCTCAATCTTGATAGATTTCTCTCACGATCTCAGATTCACCGCGATATTCTCATACTCCGATTTTCGAAACAAGACTTCAAGAAGAACGCAAGCTCCTTGAAGATCGAAGACCTTAAAGCTATCGACCTCTCATAATGTCTATTCCATTGTAAAAGCTGAAGAGCTATTCTTATAATAATTATTAGCGACGTAAATTGAACTTTTCATCCTAATTATATTTTTAATGTACATAATTTTTTTGAAGAAAATTTTTTTAAAAAAAAAATCATAAATTAACTATTTATATAAATTTTTTTATTAATAAAAAATTAATTTTTTTGATGAAATTATTTTGAAAAAAAATTTTAGGCCAAAAATTATTTAGATTAAAGAAAATTAATTTTATTTTTCATCATGAATATTTTTTAATGTCACTTTTTTTTGTTAAATTTTTTGGATGAAAAATTTTTTAGGTGAAAAAATTCAAAATTATTTTTTTATGAAATTATTTTTAGAAAGATATTTAATTATTAGTAATGCAAAATAAATTTTCATCACAAATAGTCTTTAAATTTTTTTATAATTTTTTATGAAAATATATTTGTGACGTAAATTTATTTTTCATTGGCAATCATATTTTAAAATATTATTTTAATTAATTTTTATGAATAAAAAATTTGCTAATGGAAAAAAAATTATTAATGACAAAAAGGTATTTCCGTTGAAAAAATTATCTTAAAAATAAATTTTTTTAATTTTTTGAAAAAAAATTGTTAGAGAAAAAAAAAAATTTTTGGATCGTATTTGTTAGTGACAGAAACTAGATTTTCATCACTAATAGACTTATTAATGATGAAATTTTTTTTTTCTATTACCAATAATTTATTTTTAAGCAAAATTTTTTAAAGAAAAAAATTTTTTAGTAAGAAATTTTTTTGACAAAAATTATTGGTGATGAAAATAATTTTTCATCGCTAATAATGGTATTAGCGATGAAAATTTTTATCGCTAATAATTTTGCATTAATTAGATGTCAACTCGACGTCCCTTTACGCATAACCCTTTTTCTCCCTCCCTTTCCCCTCTCCCCTCTCCGACCGAGCTCTCCCTCTCCCCTCTTCCTCTCCCACTCCGAGCTCTCTCCTCCTCTCTTCCCGCCGACGAGTGCGTCTCCACCGTCGCCACCGCCATTGCCGTCCGCACCGTTGCTGTGGGCTTCTCCGATGCTGCTATTGCCGTCTGCCAGAGGTAAGGATTCTTTCCACCCTTTTTTTTGGTTGATTGGGCCACCGGGGGCAGAGGGGGTTGCGGGGGTGGGGGTGGACGACCGGGGGCGACACGGGGGCCAGGGTTTCGGGGGTTGCTGGGGTGGGGGTGAGCGGCCAGAGGCGACACAGGAGCGGGGATGGGGTCGGGGGGGCTGGAGGCGATACGAGGGCGGGGAGGGGCAGTGTGTGACCGAGGGTGACACGGGGTCGAGGAGGGTGTCGGCCGATGGAGGGGGTTGCAGGGGTGGGGGTGGGATTCTGGGGGCGACACGGGGGCGGGGATGGGTCGGGGGCTGGCCGGGGGCGACATGGGGGTGGGGAGGGGGCCGTGGGTGGTCGGGGCCGACATGGAGCCGGGGAGGGGGTCGGCTGGGGAGGGAGGAAGGTCGGTCGGGGAGGGAGGGAAGAGAGAAACGAGGGGGATAAAAAAAAAATAATAAAAAAATAAAATATTAATTAAATATTTTATTATTTAATTAATAAAAATAAAATTTGGATCACGATCCAAATTGGATCGAGATCGGGATCCAAGTCGAGATCTCGATTCAGGTTGGGATCCAGATCAGGATCTGATCAGGATTTGAGTCGCAGAAGGTTGGAGAGGGTGGCGGCGCCGCGGGGGGTGGGTCGTAAGGGGTGGGTGACGGTGGTGGCGCCACAGGAGTGGGGTCATGGGGGTCGAGTTCAAGCAATGCGGGGTGGGTGATGGCGCTGGCACCGCGGGAGCGGAGATCGTGGGCAGCCAAGTCCGGAGCTTATTTAGGAAAAAAATATTTTAAAAAAAATATTTTTAGATAAAAAATATTTTAAGAAAAAATAAAAAATTATTTATTATTTTTAGATAAAAAATATTTTAGAAAAAAATAAAAAACTATCGGATCCTCGGGATTGGGTTTCATGTTATTATTTTGTGTTAATATTATTTTGCATGCTCAACTACTTATAGTTTATTTTATATTTATTGCATAAATTTTTTAGTGTTACTGCTGAAATTTATAAATTTTTTATTGTTCCACTAGCACAATGCATATTGTTTTTGCTTATTACAATTTAATTATTTTGTATGCTATTTTGTATGCTTTTGCTTATTATAATTAAATATAAAAAAAAAATAGAAAAAATTTTTTTGAAAATTTTTGATAAAAAAATTTCAATGCAGAGTTACTTTTTTTTAATAAATTAGAAATCCATCTTTGAATGTATGTTCTGAGATGATAGTTAAATTGTATTGAGCCGTAAATTTTTATTCAAGAGTCAGTCTTGATCGAGATTGACTCTTGGATGTTCCGTATTCTAATTTTTTAAAAAAATAATAATCTTATTATTGTTAATAGTTGATATTTTATTTCATTATGTGATACTTAACAGTTATCTATCCACTGTTCTTCGAGTATATGGTGGATAGGATGCGTAAGCATCATATTCACATCGTATACTTGAAGAATCATGGAAAGATGTTGTCGAAATTTTCACAATAATGAAATAAAATATCGATTAATAACAATAATAAGATTATTATTTTTTTAAAAGGGATAGGGCCACACCTGTTGGTAATGATTTAAAATGGATAGGATTATGTATTTTTGCTTCATTAAATTGGTGGAAGGAGATTTTCTGTGTTATTGTTCAGTCTATATTCTTTAATGCGTGATGTTTTGTATAAAATGATTCGTGTCTGGATCTGGATTGAGATTTGATCCGAAATTCAGATCGAAATTCGATCCAAAATCTGGATCAGGATCCGGTTCGGATGAATACCATTGAAAATTTCTTTGTTGTTAATGATTTTTATATTTGTGATTAGATAGATATCAACAAAAGTTGAATAAATGCTAGAGATATTTTTTTACCTAAATATTGAAAAGGTGTTCGAGATTTTACTGAGTTTGCACGGCATAAGGCTGACAGTGCTAGTCGGATAAAGTATCCGTGCAAGATATGTATCAATATGGTATATCATCACATAACACTTGTTGAGGAGCATCTGCTACATTATGATATGGATAAGA
Source organism: Elaeis guineensis (assembly GCF_000442705.2). Taxonomy (NCBI): domain Eukaryota; kingdom Viridiplantae; phylum Streptophyta; class Magnoliopsida; order Arecales; family Arecaceae; genus Elaeis; species Elaeis guineensis. Next base: position 29,317,064 of record NC_026000.2, on the reverse strand, counting down.
AGTATACTTATTGGATATGACATGGGGAGGGTGATCCGAATGAAGTTGTATGCGACGATGATGATACTGAAGATGATAGTGATACTATTGAACCTGTCGAACATGGTGGTATAGGAGGACTATTAAATGATTTATATCAGGGTATTTGTTCAAATATATGCATGAGTACTAGTACATCTGAAGGTAATTCTGATCATAACACAATATCCAACTTGAGGTAGAAGGGACTTCTGAATAGTTTGCTAAGCTTATAAGAGATGTACGAGAACCACTCCATCCAAATTGTGCAAAGTTCTTCAAGTTAGAGTTTTTGATAAAATTGCTTCATATTAAAATCATGAATCGATGGAGTCAGAAGTCATTTGATCAAAATTTGATATTTATTAAAGCAGCTTTTCCCAATGGAGAGAGACTTTTGAAATCATATTTTGAAGCAAAAATATATATGCAAAAATTGGGACTTAACTATATTCCTACACATGCCTATAAAAATGACTATATATTATTTTATAAGGATAACGAACGGACAACTGAATATCCAAAATGTAGTGAGCCTAGGTACAAAACTGATAACAGAAAAGAAAAGAAGATACCTCAAAAGATTTTGAGATATTTTTTATTGATTTTAAGACTTCAAAGATTGTATATGTCCATAAAAATAGTTGAAGAAATAAGATGGCATCATGAGCAGCGGGTTCCAAAGGAGAACATACTTAGCCATCCGACCGACTCCATAGTATGGAAGACTTTGATGCAAAGCATCCACACTTTGTGAGTGACCCGCGCAATATCCAGCTTGGTATAGCGACAGATAGATTTAATCTCTTTGACAATTTGAGTACTTCCTACAACATGTAACCTGTGATGCTAGTTGTATATAATGTGTCACCTTGGAAGTACATGAAAGAACCGTTTATTTTTATGTCACTGTTGATTCCAGATCCGAAAGCACCAGATAATGAAATTGATATATATCTACGACCGTTAATCGATGATCTGAAGGAGCTATGGAAAAACAGAGTATAGACATATGATTCTGTGAGTCAAAAAAAATTTAAGTTGCATGTTTCAATTTTATGGAACATAAATGATTCTTCTGCATATGAAAATTTATCTGGGTGGAGCACCAAAAGATATCTAGCATGTCTAATATGCAACAAGGATACATCCTCTTTACATTTAAAGCATAAATAAAAAATATGCTTCATGGGTCATCGGCGGTTTCTACCTGATAATTATTTTTAAAGGATTCGTTGCAACTAATATTTTGATGGTAAGTCCGACTAGCATCTGCCACCTAAGGAGTTAAGTGAAGCAGAAGTTTTAGAACAATTTGAAGTCATTGAAAATGTCCAATTTGAAAAAATATCAGATACTCGTAAACGAAAGTGTACTGAAGCCGAGCTGAATTGGATGAAGCAAAGTATTTTTTTTGAACTACCATATTGGAAGCAGCTACTACTTCATCATAATCTAGATATAATGCATATTGAGAAGAATATTTATGATAATATCATCGGTACAATATTGAATATTTCAGAAAAAATAAAAGATAGTACAAAAGCTCATCTTAATTTGCAGAAAATAAAAATCTGGCCGAAGTAGCATTTAGTTCATCGAGATGATAGATTTTTTATGCCACTTGCATGTTATTCAATGTTTGGTGAGAAAAAGAAGAGTTTATGTAGATGGTTCAAAATCGTAAAGTTTAGTGACGCATACGCTTCAAACGTATCGCTATGTGTTAGCAACAACGATGGCAATAACTCTAGCATAAAAAGTTATGACTCCCATATGATGATGCAATGCTTGCTTCCTGTTGTCATGCGTGGCTATTTGGGTGGTGATGTTCAAACTGCATTGATTGAGTTGGGAGTGTTCTTCCTAGAACTGTATTATCGAAAATTGAAGATTAACTTACTTGAGAAGTTGGAGAAGGATATCGTGTTCATTTTTTGTAAGTTAGAAAAAAAAATTTTACCATCATTTTTTAATGTTATGGTGCACCTAGCTATTCATCTTTCAAAGCTCTTTTGGCTAAACCGGTACACTATCGATGGATATATCCTATTGAAAGGTAAAGAAATTATATGTACTTTATCATATTAATTATAAGATGTAAATATATTTCTAAAATTTAAATTTATTTTTATTTATAGATTTTTGTGTATCCTAAAAAAGATGTGCGCAATAAAGCACGGCCTGAAGGGTCTATAGTGGAAGCATACGTAGCTATGGAGTGTGTCACGTTCTGCTCGATGTATCTTGATGATATCGAAATAAAACTCAATCATACAGATTGTAATGCAGATCATGAATGAGATGATAATAAACCGATACTGTTTATATTTAAACAAATGGTTCGATCTATTGGTGGAAGGAGATATGAATATATGGACGTGAATGAGCTATTTAAGGCACACTTCTACGTTCTAAATAATTATGAAAAAATTGAAGATTTTATAGAGTAGGTACTATCTTAGCATACTGTTTAATATTCTAAGTAATTTTTTTTATCAATATAAAATTAAAAATCATGACTTGTTGCAGTAAGCACAAGAGTATACTATACAGAGAGAATAATACGGATGGTGATTATCGATATAGAAAAAAATTTATAAAATAGTTTGGTGACCTTGTAAGTTGTACTAGTAATACGTTATTTTTAATAATTATAAAAATAATTATTTGAACCAACATATTTTTTTATGTTATGGTATAGATGAAATATAAGTATTTTAATAAAAAAGAGAGTACGATCGATGAGTTGTACGATTTAGCATGTGATCCTGATCGAAAGGTTAACTACTATATATCCTGTATCATTGGAGGAATGAGATTTCACATAAGAGAACTTGAGATACAACGACGGATCCATAATAGTGAGATTGCTATGATAGGATATGAAGGAGAAGAAGAGATTAAATATTATGGTGTACTGATAGATATTATAGAACTGAAGTATGGGTCCAGTAATTCTGTATTCTTATTTCAGTGTGAATGGTGGGATATTAGTAATAAAAAGATCGATATTCATATCGATCTACACTTTATCAGTGTAAACTTTACACGAACATGGTATCAGAATGAGCCGTATATATTAGCAACTCAATCGAAATAAGTAATATATTTGAAAGATCTAATGTATCAAGGTAATTGGTATATCGTACAAAAAATAATATCTAAAGACATATATAACATGCCAACCCGACTAGAGATGGATAAAAATTTAGATTTACATGAAGAGGAAGCTTTTCAAGAGAAAAAACAAACATTAGTCGAGCTTCTTGTTGATGAAGAACTTGTAATAGCTCTTTTGAATAGGGTTGATCTGCCGTCCAACGAAATTGAAGCTAATTTTGTATTTAATCTTGATGAGTCAGAAGGCGACGATCAGTTCATAGATGACGATGAGATAGAAGATGATATATTAATCGATTATTGTGATTTGGAGAAGGACCTATACATCGAGAAAGATACGAATATTGATGAGTAGATCTATATTCTTTGTTCAATCTTCTCTTGCAATAATGGTATGCGATATAATTCTATTCATTAGAATGTAATTTATTTTTCGCTATTATTATTCAATATTATATTTATTTATATGTCAAAAATTATAGGTATGACACCAGAAGACAGACGACGACGTTCGCATTCGCAGTCTACCCCTGAGACTGAGGCACCTTCACCCATTTCACTGCTACACCAGCTCCGTCACCAGAGGATCCTGCACTGGCAGATGCCAGTGAGGCAGGTCCGAGTGAGGTACGTCCGAGTGAGGTGGGTCCGAGTGGTATTATTATACTTTTTATATAATAAAATTTATTTTTTTTTATTTAGATAGCTATCATACTAATGATTTATTTATTGTTGTTTCAAGCCAATCTCCACCGGTGGTGAGGCAAGGATGAGGTACATCGAAGAACCTTACTCCAGAACATTGGAGACGTAAGCACCCGAGACAGTGTCTTCATATTGAGATACCATCCGGCTACACTAGGCCCATTAAGAGATGGTGCGAGCCGTGGCAGACCGAGCTAGGCATCATATGCCACAGCTATGCCCCTGTGACACTTTTCGATTGGCATCACGTTGCACAGGCTCAGAGAGAGATTTTTTACATTCAGTTACAGGTAAAATAAATTATACTATAAATATTTAATTAGCATAATATTTTTTTAATATTTATTATTGATAGGGTGTATTTGATATTATTGATTTTGAGGAGGATAGCATGTGGCGAGCTATGGACGCTCATTTATGTTTGCATTTCAAGGAGTATCACCACCGCATCCATCAGCATTGGTACCATGTGATGCAGGATCATGAGATGGAGGCAACGCGGTAGTGGTCCTATGACAGCATCACTATGGATGATTGGGCTCTCATATACCGGCATTACGAGAATCCGGCATATTAGGTTACACATCCAAACTTTTTTTTAGAGTTTAATGATTGAATCATTTATTTTTAAATTTAATTTATTACCTACTAATTTGACTGCTAACTGTACAGAGATGATGTGCCTAGAACGCCATGAATCAGACGAGACAGATCGTATCACATTGTGGGGGTTCGAGGTCATTCACTCGTCATATGGAGCAAATGGTAAGTAATTTTTAATTAATATATTTTAACTCTAACTATTTAAAAAAAATTTAATTAATTATTCTCAAATTGCAAAGAGATGCAGAGAGTGGCGAACTTCTTGGTAGGATTGATATCTACCAGCGGACCCACCAGTGACGGTCAGGGGAGTGAACGACAAGGAGCCAAGAGCTTTTTATAAGTTTTTTTCATTATTTTTTTCATTCACAATTTGATTTTCAGTACAAAATTAAAATAGTTATAACTTTAATTTTCAGGATCGTATGATAGGCATCAGATCCCAGCTTATCCCTGAGGGCTCAACTGCACCCACAGATGACGAGATCTGTAATCAAATGTTTGGTATGAGACCCTGTTACGTTAGGGATGTAGGGCATGGGATCAGTGCTCCCTCATCCTCATACTTGTCCAGGACTGACATCCATGCTGCCTGCGATGCTCGACTGACAGAGATGCAGAGGCAGGCTACTTAGGATCGACAACAGACTGAGCAGCGAGCTGATGAGTTGGTTGCACACATCAATGAGTACCAGATGCTCCAGATCCAGATGATACAGCGGATAGCACAGATGAAGTGGATAATGCAGCTGATAAGGTAGTAGCAAGCCGGTCCGAGCTCTTCCGAGCACTCTCCTTCTCCAGTCCGTTCTCCTTCTGCAGATGCTGATACTTGACGGCCTCTTTATGTAGCTTTTTATTTTTATTTCAGATCTCTTATAATTTTAATTTAATATAATAAAATAATAAATTTTATTTATAAATTTATTGTGTAAATTTTTTATTTTAATTTTTTATTTTAAATTTATAAAAATTATTATAAATATAAATTAAAAATATATATTCATAAATTATTTTTTAAAAAAATATGTGTAAATTTTTAGCGATAGAATTATTTCCGACGAAAGATTGGTCGTCTAAAAAAAATATTAGCGATGAAAAAATTGATCGTAAATAATTTTTTTAATAAGTTTAAAAATATTAAAATTTTATATTAAATTAATAGCGATGAAAATACTTTCGTTGCAAATAATCAATAATTTATTAGCAACGAAAATTTACGTCGAAAATTATCATATTTGCGACAAAGAATTTATGTCGCTAATATTTTTTTAAATTTGAATTTCATAAAATTTTTAATTAAATTAATTATGATGAAAGTATTTCATCGTAAATAATTATTTATTATTAGCGACGTAATATTTCTTCACAAATTATTCTTTTTTATGACTAAAATTTTTCATCATAAATAATTTTCAAAAAAAATATTTAACGATGAAAAATTTTCATCAGTAATATCCATTATTGACGATAAAAAAATTTTTCCGTCGTAAAAAATTATCGACTTCATTATTTATGATTAAATATTAGTAATGATAATTTTATCGTTAATAATTATTATCGATGAAAATTTTTTATTAGCGATAAATTTTTTGCATCGTTAATATTCTGTTCTATTGTAGTATAGCATGTTCGGGCATATTGCATCATTCTTCCTGTTGCTTCTTGATTGGTTTTCATATTTAGAGAACAGTGATAGAATGAAGCTCTTTAATGCCATAAAAGGCCTCTCTATGTTTCTGTTGCCTCTTCCAAGAGGAGGTGTTGCCGGTGATGTTGCTGTGATGTTGTAAAGGCCTATTTATGGAGATGCTGAATTTCATAATTGATGAGCTAACATTCTTTTAGTAACCAAGTTTGATATGATATGCATAAATTCATGTCAAAGCTATCACCAAGAATGTGCAAACTGAGCTATCCAGTCTTGTATCATTCTTGATGTGATTGCTTTTGCCGCGAAAGATTTGTTGGTAGCTATCAGTTGAAGGGCCTCTGCTAATAGGTAAAGAATCAGAATCAGTTTTCTCTTTAACCTTATTTTTGTCATGATTTTTAATCTACTGAGCTTTTCAAAGTCTTATATTACATGAGTAATTGAACTGTTTAAACTCATGGATAGTAATGGTTCCTGCATTCATGAACTGTTGTAGGTTCTCTTGCCTTCCACACAGCCAGAACAAATCGCCTTGTAAAAACTGGACCAGCCGTTTCTCTTGTTAATTGACCAAGATTAGCATTCTAGTTTTACCTGGACACCAGATGATGGCATTGAGATTAAAATTTAAAAATGACTGTTAACTCATGGCGGACTGAACAACTTGATTATCTAACTAAAGAAACTGTATATAGATGGTCGTAGTGCCCTCTTATTTGCATGTGATGTTAGTTTCTCGTTTATATGGGCTATGGATCTCACAAATTGATCAAACAAAAAAAATACTACAAAAAATTTGGGTCCGACTGGTGCCTCGGACGCCGAGCAGAATGCACAAAACCTGGTTTTCTTATTGGTGAGTCAAGCCAAAGGCTTAAATCACTGAGAATTTTATGGAAATAGACAGGTTGGTTTCTATCCAACCTCCCCTATAGTCGAGTTGATTGCCAGGTCTGGTAGGTTTTGGTTTAGTATTCTCTTGGTCAGTTTCCAACTCCAGTTGGGTTGAAAGCTCTGGAAGTAAATCCGCTAATAAAGTTCAGCTTCGATTTGGACTATGTTATTTTGATTGCGCGAGCCCGAAACCTAAATCCCAGCCAACTTAAAAGAAAGTTGAAAATTTCCGGACCTAACTTGTCATGCCCCCGACCCGAGATTTGAATCGAGAGTCATGGCAACCGCCACATACTTATAGAATATTTTTCCCATAAGCATGCAAGGCATCTCATCATGATATCTTCACAAATAGTTAAATAATTTTTTTTTTATTCAATAATCAAACCTTAATTCAAATAACAAATCAAAACTTAGTGTTCAAAAGAAAGTAACTGTCTGACAAAGTCAACACTAAAACAAAACTAAAAGTCTTGAATCAATTCTGAGAAAAAATCCTAAATCAATGAGTTAACTCCATCTCTAATCGCTCTCCCAATCGAAAACCCGCATCATGCTAATTTTCCGGATCTGTAAGAAAAACATAAAATTTATCATGAGCTAAATAGCCCAGTAAGCAGTGTATACCTTTAACTGAATAATCAGGCAAATAATACTATGCATCACAAATCAATATGTAATTTCATGAAATCATAATCATACTGTCAATCATATATAAAAGTCAATTCATCATAATTTCCAATTATACTTTTCTTCTTAAATTCATCAATTTCTTAAATTCTTCTTACCAACCATGACTATGACCACATTATCCCTGTGGCAGGGTCATAATACCGCGTATCTGCTTGCGGTGGGCTGCGAATCATCGGCAGCCAAGTCCTTTGGAACCGCTGGTCTAACTGGCAGTTTTGTCGCTGGTCTATCTGGCGACATGTCGCTGATCTCACTGGCGACATAAATCCTCAGGACAGTCAATTGCCAACGTATATGCCCCCATTGGCGGGGTCCTCAACACAGTCAGGTTGTCAATTTCATATTATCTTCCAATTTATATATTATTTTCAAGAATAATAAAATTAATTGATATTCGAGTCAAATCAATTATAACATTCTTTGAGAGCATATATCATCATAATAATTGCTCAACAAATAACTTCAATCATAAATAATTTTTCTACAATTAACTTTCATTATAAATAATTTTCAGCAATTATTTCAATAAATAATTTCAATCGCAAGCATGCATAAATTTATTTAATTCATAATATACCAGATAAATTCAGTAAAAGTAAACATTACTTACCTCAAACGTATTCCAATAAATCCACATAATTCTATAAATTTTCTTCCAAAAATTCTGTTCGTAGATCATATCGCGATATCCCATGATCAAACATCCACAATCCTATACAGAGTCAATTTCAATAATTAGAAAGAATACGAATACCATATTTCAACGGTTTAGATTGGGTCCGATCATCTAATTTTATCTAATCAAAATCTAATTAGGACCTAAATAATCCAAAGTTTGACTATCAGATCAAATCAGATTCGAAGTGATAGGATCGAGGTTTCTTCATCGATTTCATAAAATCAAGTGGAGAGAGAAAATCAGAGGAGAAAAAATTCATGAGGTACAATTCAAATTGATCGGGTGACACAATCCAACATTACGATTGGTCCAATATCTCAATTGGTGAAACCAACATAATCAAATCAAATCATGGCTAGATCGAAATCATGGATAATAAAATCTAAAGATTCATGGTCTGATTAAGGTGGGTGCCAGTACGCTGTCTGACAATCATGGATCAGGATTCTTCATTAGAATCAGATCAGACTTATTAAAAAAAAATTTTCATTCACTAACATTTTTTAGAGAGAGAATCAATCAAGAGAGAGAATATTTTAGAGAGAGAAAATTCTAGAGAGAGAAAATTCTAGAGAGAGAAATCTCATCTTGAATTCTTCAGACAATATGATTTAACAAATTCTGATCGATCAGATCAAATCATGCTAAAATTATCATGTGGATAATTAAATAAGATCATGAGAAATAAAATCTAAAAATACCTGATCTGATCAAAGTGGATGTCGGTGTATCGTCCGACAATCACAGATCAAAAATCCATTACGAGAATCATTTAAATTCATCATCATTCTTCTCAAAATTCTAAAAATCTTAGGAGAGAGAAATAATCTAGAGAGGATTCTAGAGAGAGAAAGTAGAGAGAGAAAATCTAATTTTAGAGAGAGAAAAATACTAATTCAAGCTGAAGAGAGAGAGGTAAGAGAGAGAAACTCTCTTTCTCATATTTTATTATTTATCTCATTATTTATTAATTAATTTTATTTTTCTCTTTCTTCTTTTCTTTCTTTCTCTCTTTTTTTTTTCTTTTTCTTCATGGAAGAGAGAGGAGAGAAAATCCTATTTATTATTATTATATTATTATTATATTATTTTTTTTCTTTCTTTTTTTTTCTTCTTTTTCTTTTCTTTTTTTTTTTTCTTTTCCTTCTTCTTTTCTTTTTCTTTTTCTTTTCCTTCTTCTTCTTCTTCTTCTTTTCTTCTTCTCCCGTGGGCTTCTTTTGGGCTGAAACAGGGGACCTTAAGGTCCCCTCGTTGGGTGGCCGGCCGGCGGCGTGGTCGGCGTGAGACTGCCGTCGGCAGGAGGAGAGGTGATCCGCGGTAAGAGGAGGCCAAACCGGTGGTCGACGGTGACCACCGGCGACGGAAAAACGGCAAAAAAAGAAGATTTTTCCGCAATAAAATCCGGCGACTTCGGTCGCCGGCGAGCGTGCACTCGGCACGGGAAGGAAGGGGAGGAGAGAAGAAGGGGAGGAAGCTTACCTCCGACGCCGGCGAGGTTTTTCCGACGAGAAATTGGACGGCACAGCGACGGGTCTCCGTGAGGAATCTCCGGCGATTGCCGCCGTTTGAGCTTAGGATTTTCGGTGGAAAGGAGAGAGGAGGGATCTCCTCCTTAAATAGGACCGGAGGGAGATCGTTTCCGACTCCGATTGGGAGCCGACGAGAGGAGGAAGAAGACTCCGTTCGGGAGTCTTCTCCCTTGTTTTCCTTCCTTTTTTTTTTTTTTTTGTTTTAGGCTTTGGATTCGTTGCTTGGGCCAGGCCTCACATTCTTTCCCTCTAAAAGAAATTTCGTCCTCGAAATTTTTCCTTGCTTGAGTCTTCATAATTTCTTATTTGAATCTCATCCACAAATATTTTAATTCTTGATATAAATTCATTCTTAAATCATTTCATAAGAAAAAAATTGGTACATCAAATATCGATCTGAACGGAACCATCCATTTTCTTATTTATCAAGATCAACATCTCAAAGATTTTCAATATTTCAAGATTTCAAAATTATGATCTCATTTTCTGTAAAATAATATTCAATATCTCATGACTCAAATCAAATCTATCTCTTGTGAATAAAAGAAGGTCAATGTCTCTATTCTTGCATAAGAACTTCATTCATCATCATTCATTTATTTATTTATTTATTTCAAAATATTAACCACTCTTAATTCCAACCCATCATAAGATAGGAAAAACATACTTCTATGAATCATATGATGACATCCCAATTAATCAAAATTCAAAAATATTTCTTCTTATTCATACTTTCAAAGATTGAAAATTTATCATTTCAATCTCATTTCCGAACTTTTGATATTTAATTCTCGATGCAGCTTCATCATTAAGTCATTTCATAAAGATCAGTATCACCATTGTTGATTGAATCATTATCACTATTTTCTAGTCATCAAAATTTTCTTACTCAAACCCTCAAACTCTTAAATATTCTAATTCTTGAAGTAAATTTTATCATTAAGTCATTCCATAATAAAAATCAATAACTCAAAATTTGATCTAAATCAAAACTATATTTTTCAATATCTCTATTCTAAGTAAGTATATCAATTTTCTTTATCTAAACATTAACAACTCTTAATTAATCGATTCATTATCAAATTAAATTATAAATAACTCCAATCCATCTTTTGTAGAATAATCGTCAATATCAATAGATAACCTCAATCTTTTCCATTCAGTCAGAGAAATAATAATGATCAAAAGAATTCTAACTTCAAATTTTATTATACCCTGGAGATAAATATTTGAGTATAATAATCTAAGATCAAAATCATCATTCGATAAACAATCTCAAGTTCTTCCTAGTAATTAGAGAATTATAAAATTTAATTCTAGGATAGAAAAAATTTATCTCTAAATATTCTAAATCTAAAATCAAAGGTCCACTCATCCTAGAATTAGGATGCTAATTATTTTTGTAGCATAGTAGATGGAAGCACTACTTTTAAAAAGTCACATTAGGATATCTAAAATAATTAAAAATTTTAAAATATTATTCTTTCTAATATCAATAAATTTCTTGTATCAAACCATATCATCTATCATAATTCTTTAACTCAAAGGGTCAACATTCCTGACTTACTCAAAGTAGTCCAGATTACCATGCTTCCGCTGCGCACTCTGATCTAACAATCAAAATTTCTTAGCTTCACCAAAAAAAAAATTTTGATCAAATTATTTCTTTATCTTATCAATAGAAAAGATCTAAAATTTTAAATTTCAATTGAAGTCAAAGATTAACTTTCGATTCTCATTCATACTTTTACTGGTGTACAATAATCTTGATTAACCCTTGAGTCCAATATCATATTTAAACCATCATATAGATTTACTATAATCAATATGAATCAAATCTTAATTCTCATATCACTTCAATTCGATAATTTTCAAACCAAAAATCTTTATAAGTCAAATCAACGAGAAAATCCTTCGATGCTCCACCAAATTTGGACATAATCAGAATATATATGGATTTCAAATCATTATTTTTTTTTTTTCTAAAATTTCTATTATCAGGATCTTCAATATCTATTAAATATCCTTTCATAACAATCATACAAGCTTCAAAAAAATCAAATCTCTATTTAATAGTAGATTCAATTAGGGACCTCATTAACAAAAACAAAGGAACTCCATATCAATTCCTAAATCTCAATTTTCTTAAATTTAAATTCACATGGATCTCTTAATCTGAGATAAATATAAATCATATCTTTTATCTTAATCTAAAGATATCAATTTTTCATTAACAACCTCAACAATAATATCAGAAAATCTCTTGATCAACTTAGATACGAAATCTTTAAATTAAAATTTCATACACATTATGTAGTCTCTAAGAGACATAATAAGATCTATTATCTAGATCTAAGGATGATGATTAAAGATTCCGATACGATGAATACTCTACAATCTCATAATCGATTTCATCAATAAGAAATAGGCTTCTTTGCAATATCTCCAAATATACATTCATCATAATATGCCACTTTATATATATGATCCACATACCAAGTTCAATTTCAATAAATATTCCAATCAAGCATCATAAAAAAAAAAACTTTCTTAGCCCATTCTGGAACAACATTTTATTATCAAATCTTTATCTTGCCAATAATAGTCAACTTCTCAACTAAAAGTAATATCATAGTATTATTCTCACATCGAATTTGAACTTACGATTCACTTGAATAACCAATGATCAAATTAATAACCATAATGCACAATACAATTTTATATCAATCCTTTTGTGATTACTTTCGATCAAAATCTAACTAATCATATCATGATCAATAGATCATCCATCATATTTCAAATTCTATATGTTATAATCTATTGTGATCCTTTCGTACATAATCTCAATGTTTAATCAAAATTTATAAATATTTCTCTCACTATAATCATCAAAGATCTACACTATAATGTCCCTGGTGTCTATCCACTTACATCCATTCTATATCTGATTCTATGTTTCATAATTCATCCACTTATGCTCTGATACCATATTAATTGTCACGCCCCCGACCCGAGATTTGAATCGAGGGTCATGGCAACCACCGCATACTTATAGAATACTTTTCCCATAAGCATGTAAGGCATCTCATCATGATATCTTCACAAACAGTTAAATAATTTTTCTACAATTAACTTTCATCATAAATAATTTTCAGTAATTATTTCAATAAATAATTTCAATCGCAAGCATGCATAAATTTATTTAATTCGTAATATACCAGATAAATTCAGTAAAAGTAAACATTACTTACCTCAAACGTATTCCAATAAATCCACATAATTCTATAAATTTTCTTCCAAAAATTCTGTTCGTAGATCATATCGCGATATCCCATGATCAAACATCCACAATCCTATACAGAGTCAATTTCAATAATTAGAAAGAATACGAATACCATATTTCAACGGTTTAGATTGGGTCCGATCATCCAATTTTATCTAATCAAAATCTAATTAGGACCTAAATGATCCAAAGTTTGACTATCAGATCAAATCAGATTCGAAGTGATAGGATCAAGGTTTCTTCATCGATTTTATAAAATCAAGTGGAGAGAGAAAATCAGAGGAGAGAAAATTCATGAGGTACAATTCAAATTGATCAGGTGACACAATCCAACATTACGATTGGTCCAATATCTCAATTGGTGAAACCAACATGATCAAATCAAATCATGGCTAGATCGAAATTATGGATAATAAAATCTAAAGATTCATGGTCTGATTAAGGTGGGTGCCAGTACGCTGTCTGACAATCATGGATCAGGATTCTTCATTAGAATCAGATCAGACTTATTAAAAGAAATTTCTTCATTCACTAACCTTTTTTAGAGAGAGAATCAATCAAGAGAGAGAATATTTTAGAGAGAGAAAATTCTAGAGAGAGAAAATTCTAGAGAGAGAAAACTCATCTTGAATTCTTCAGACAATATGATTTAACAAATTCTGATCGATCAGATCAAATCATGCTAAAATTATCATGTGGATAATTAAATAAGATCATGAGAAATAAAATCTAAAAATACCTGATCTGATCAAAGTGGATGTCGGTGTATCGTCCGACAATCACAGATCAAAAATCCATTACGAGAATCATTTAAATTCATCATCATTCTTCTCAAAATTCTAAAAATCTTAGGAGAGAGAAATAATCTAGAGAGAGGATTCTAGAGAGAGAAAATAGAGAGAAAATTCAATTTTAGAGAGAGAAAAATACTAATTCAAGCTGAAGAGAGAGAGGTAAAGAGAGAAACTCTCTTTCTCATATTTTATTATTTATCTCATTATTTATTAATTAATTTTATTTTTCTCTTTCTTCTTTTCTTTCTTTCTCTCTTTTTTTTTTCTTTTTCTTCATGGAAGAGAGAGAGAGAAAATCCTATTTATTATTATTATATTATTTTATATTATTTTTTTTCTTTCTTTTTTTTTCTTCTTTTTCTTTTTTTTTTTCTTTTCTTTTCCTTCTTCTTTTCTTTTTCTTTTTCTTTTCCTTCTTCTTCTTCTTCTTCTTCTTCTTTTCTTCTTCTCCCGTGGGCTTCTTTTGGGCTGAAACAGGGGACCTTAAGGTCCCCTCGTTGGGCGGCCGCCGGCGGCGTGGTCGGCGTGAGACTGCCGTCGGCAGGAGGAGAGGTGATCCGCGGTAAGAGGAGGCCAAACCGGTGGTCGACAGTGACCACCGGCGACAGAAAAACGGCAAAAAAAGAAGATTTTTCCGCAATAAAATCCGGCGACTTCGGTCGCCGGCGAGCGTGCACATCGGCACGGGAAGGAAGGAGGAGGAGAGAGGAAGGGGAGGAAGCTTACCTCCGACTCCGGCGAGGTTTTTCCGGCGAGAAATTGGACGGCACAGCGACGGGTCTCCGTGAGGAATCTCCGGCGATTGCCGCCGTTTGAGCTTAGGATTTTCGGTGGAAAGGAGAGAGCAGGGATCTCCTCCTTAAATAGGACCGGAGGGAGATCGTTTCCGACTCCGATTGGGAGCCGGTGAGAGGAGGAAGAAGACTCCGTTCGGGAGTCTTCTCCCCTATTTTCCTTCTTTTTTTTTTTTTTTTTTTTTTTTTGGGCTTTGGATTCGTTGCTTGGGCCAGGCCTCACATAACTAAACCAAGACCCAACGCAGCTCAAATCGCACATAACAGAGTCCAAAGGCTGAGCTATAGGAAAATCGGATGCACAAGCTGACCCAGCAGCAACTAAAGCTGCTTCTTGAGACGTGGCTTCCCAAGTGCCACGTTTAACACATGCTTGTGCAAAAGCAAGGTAGGGACCCCGTTTGTGCAAAGGCGCACATTAAAAGTCCAAGGCAGTGCAAACTTGAGTGCCTGTATCACCACAACTAAGCTCACCTGCACCAAAAATCCAGTTGGTCTTTTAACTGTTGAATCACTGGGATTACTTATCTCACCTTTTTTTTTTCTTTCTTTATTTTTATTTTTTATTTGCGT
This sequence comes from Elaeis guineensis, assembly GCF_000442705.2. Taxonomy (NCBI): domain Eukaryota; kingdom Viridiplantae; phylum Streptophyta; class Magnoliopsida; order Arecales; family Arecaceae; genus Elaeis; species Elaeis guineensis. The sequence goes on along the minus strand of NC_026000.2, from coordinate 29,301,722 downwards.
AATCATCTGTAACAATGGACAAAGGATAACCCTCAGCAATTCATGGTACGAGATCCTCCACTGGGGTTGATCCACAAAGTTAATCACCAAGTTCAAGAATTTGGCTACCTCCAATGAACAATAACCTATGCGCTCCAGAATTTGGCTACCTTCAATGGATGATAACCTGTACGCTAGCAAAAGAATTTTCATGAGATATTCAGAACTGTCAAAATGGACCAAGACCTATGAGCCAACACATTTGATCCTAAAAATGGATCGAATTGGATTAAAAAATTTTAACCTATTTGTGAAAATAAAATTTTTGACCCGAACCCTATAGTTCATGGACTAAACCGAATTAAGACCGAGTCAGTCCATGGACCAACCCATACCCGATCACGCGAATAAACAATCACTTGATTAAAAATTTAATTTTTGTTTGATCTTGAAAACCTATTGCTGTTTAACTTCTTATTACTCATTGAATGCTAAATTTTAATTTTTACCGTAAAGACACCAGAATAAAGAGAGAAAAAAAAGAAAAAAAAAAGTGAACTGACTTGGCCCTAACCGACAGCCCACATAGACTAGAACCGGATTAGATTTTTATGGCTCATTTTACAAGTGGACCAAGCCCGGCACATAAAATCACAGCTCACATGGGCTAGAGCCAGACCAGGTCGGGCCGGCCCATTTTAACAGCCGTAGATATTCTCATCAGAAAATTGATTGAAGAAATGTTTTTCCTTTCCTTAAAGAAAAAGGTTGTAGAGGTCTGACGATTTAGCATAAATGTTCGAACTATTGCCGCAGTGACACATACCAGATTACATGGGAGACATTTATTATCTGCTCTCCAGAATCAACCAACGCCACAATTGTTACAGTATTCTTGTCGAATTGGCAAAATCAGTATTACATGTATTGGAACCATAGAAAAATGCCGCAGATACATGGGAGAAAGAAAGCAACATCAAGCCCTTCAATTCAAGTAATCCCAATAAATATCCCCAACCTAATTGTTCCAGCATTCCATTGGCATCCTTCACTTCTGTTCCTCCTAGGACAAAGGGCAATCAGATAAATCACATGCTGAAATTTATCCAATTCACAGGGTTTATAAACTTATAAATTCACAGAAATACATGGTTTAATTTGTGAACAAATGAACAGAAATGAAAAATGGCAGACTGAAGAAAAGTTGACATCTGCATTTTCTAAGTTTGTCAAGGTTATCAGTGATCATAGTGTGCAAGAGTCATACCATACCAAGGGAAGCTGCTACACTCATGGGCAGGCAAAAAATAAATAATGCATACTGCATTTAAGAAGAAACTAACTCAATGTTTATTTGATAATAAAGAACAATAAAAGCAAGCAATCATGTATTGGAGTACTCCATGATATTTTGGTCCGCTTATCTAACCTCCAAAAGCCTAGCTCACTCCCATCCAAATCATTTATGTGTCAGCCCATAATAACAGAGCTACCTTCCTCAAGGTGTACAGGAATTAAATATTTGTTAACTAACCAGCTGAACCAAATAACAATGAGCTCGTTTTTTTTTTTTTTTTTCACCTGCCTCCAAAGATTCCATCTCACCAAGTGAGCAGTCGGAAAGACAGGATAGCTCTCATGCATTGTCATCTGCGAAACAATTTGGTTAAACCAACATAAACAAATCTCATCCCTTATTCTAGGTTACCTTGTTTTGATGTTCCAATTCATTGAAATCCAACTATACCAAGCAATAGCTGTTATAGGCACCAGCCTAGGCACCTGTGAGAGTGCCAAGTCGCCCAACCTAAACCCAACTTGCCCAGTCGAGGCCTGTCTGAACAGCCTGCCACCTCACGCTCACCTGGCTTTTTTTGATGCCAGATGGGCATTGGGTTCATGATGTTTGACTTAGCCCAACCTGGCAAGTCAGTATCCACATATATGTCAAGATTTTTATGAAGTTTGGCTTATTGCTGCGTCATTGAAAATGGATTAATGACCTCTTCTGTGATCCATAATTTATAGTGCCAACCTGAGGATGCACTACATCGTTTTCCTTTTTAGCTCCTTGACATCCCATAACACAAGCCATACCTACAGTTGGTGTGGCTGTGGTTTCTTCATCAATGTATTATTTGCAAACTTCAAATTATCTAAGATGTTTGCATCTGCCAGAATCTTATTATTCATGGAAGTTGACCATGGAAAACTCCAGCAACACCACCATCTTAGTCAACAATAATTTGCTCGTATGGTTACTTTATCTTCAGTATTTGAGACTTCTCAAGGACCATAAATTTGTTTCATATTTTGACAGCCAGATACATCTATGTTCTTGATAGCCCATTCTGCAAATAATTAGCTTCTTATTTTGCGAGGAGAGACTTGGACATATGGCTACACAAGCATTCCGGAGATGAGGCCAACAGAAATCTTGTAAGTTCATAACTCTATATAGTTTGAGGACCAAAAACCACTCAAATAGCAAAGCTCTAAACACTACAGATACATCCATTTATACTAGCTTTCATTTATCTATTGAACCTTTCATATATACCAAGTGATCTAAATCTCAGGTATGAATTAGTAATAATGAAGGGGCATTCACTATAAAACTATAAAATAATTGATTTCCAACCAAAGATTGTTTATCTTGATGGGGAAAAAAGGAAGAATTACGACCATTTCTAAAGAAAAACATTTAAATTAAGCCTTTAAATGCAGAAGCTAACATTACGGTTCACTAGGACAATTCCAGTATCAAAAGTTACAAAAAATCCGTCAATCCTAGTAAGAAGTAAATGCTGTGGAAGATAAGAAGCCCAAAATGTTGGGCTGGTCAATTGTTTGTTAACATGTACCCAAATGAAACGATCATACAAGAATAATCGACACAAAAAGAGTAAAACAACTGTGGTCTTTAAGAGAAAATGTTGAACAGCAATCTAATGATTGCACCTTGAAGAAAAAAATGACATAATATATTTCATACGAAAACATAGCTTCCTCTTCTGTCTGTTATTTTTTCAAAAAAATTAAATGTATTTAATCATTCTGGTGAATTTCAACCGTGACTGCTACTTGGAACTCAACTTTATCAAACACAACAGTCACAAAGGAACAAGGTATATGGCAAGGCCTCTGTAAATGATCAAACAAATGCATGCAAGATGAATGCAGTATGCATTAAATTATTCATATTTAGATTGAGCAGCTTTAACCTAGAAAAGTACTTAGTGGTTGGGGACAATATAACAAGATTGGCTAATCATTCAGATTCTATATCAGGTGATAATATACCTATAGAAGAATTGACCAAGTTGGTAACTTTCTTCCTTTTGATAGCACCAGTATTTAAGAAGAATCATGCAACTAGACTATGAGGACCTTTGTGGCATGTATTTAGTCCCCACACCAGCAATGCACTAGATGGATCTTCAATACTTGTACAGAGCCAAAAGACCTAATAATACCTTCCAGCTAGCCCTTTTAGCTGAAATCTTGAGTTGTGACAAATAGTATCAAAATGGCCCCAGCCCATCACCTATGTGGACTAGGGGACATTACAACATGAGCCTATTTGGCTTGACCACGAGCAAACAATGGTGTACTTGTGATTGGATTTGAATAGATTTAGACCCTTAGCATGATAAAGATACCAAGGCTTAAACAAAGGGAAGTACGTGAAGATCCTCACAGGCATGCATTTAGTCCCACATCAGCTATGCAATAGATAGATCTTGGATACTTATAAAGGGCCAAAAAACCCAAGTATACCTTCCAGCTAGCCTTTTTGGTTTAGGTCTTGGGTTATTACATAGACCATACACCATTTAGACACCTATTTTCACTTTACAAATTTCTCCATGAATTCTGGAGCACTATTTTTAATGAACTACTACATATATAAAGAATTCATGGTACAATACGAATACAAATATGGATATACCAAAACATGAATCATGGTTTACAGCTTCAGTGAGCTTTTTTTTTAAAAAAAAAAAAAGAAAATTTGTTCACTTTCCACTAAAAATAATAATCGATACATCTCTAGTATATTTTCCTAAATTAATAAAACCTACCATGGTGTCCAATATCTTTAGCATACCACACAACTTAGAGAGTTTGACAGAAAAACAACAACCACACAACCGCTAAATCTCTTAAGTATTCAAAAGAACTAATACTCTGTCGTAGAAAACTCTAACCTTGGTCTGAAAGCATTTCTTAGAACATGTAGCTGAATGAAGAGAAGTTGCACATGATAGAACAAGAGATTGTAAAAAGTGAAATTCATGTTCTTAGAACACAGAACCAGGGGCAGCCTTAATCTATAATCAATCATATCAACAACTATGTAATCAAATATACAGCATTCAAACCAATGGTGTTCAGGAAAAAAACATCTAGAGACAAAAATCCTGATTTTGAATACTAACCAAAAAAAAAAATCTGCCAAAATTCCAAAATATAAATATATATAACAATTAAAGAATACATACACCCCTCCTATGGTTACTCCTATGATGACAAACATATACCTTTCTTCTCAAAATACTCTCATAATATTTTTACTTTCAACAGATCAGATGCCTTATAACCATTTTATTCCCCACTTCCTAGAACAGCAATAGATATTAATTGAAAGAAAGTGTCTACGACTTCCTTTTCTGTCTGCATTCTGAAAGGATGCAGGATCTATCTGCCCAAGGGCCATTCCCTTTTTCCCTTATGAGTCTCAAATCTAGGGGCCTTGAGATCTCCACTCTTAATGCAATCCTTACTCTATCAGACTAAGATTACCTAGATTTCAAAATATTGGCAGTTGTAGCTGCTGTTGTAATCACAAATAACAAAAGAAAAAAGTACCATGGTTGTCTACATCACTCTTTATGGTAAACTTCAGAATTTCTAATTTAATAATAAATATGTTAATTGAAAACACATGCACCATAACTATTATCTAGTAAATGTCCCAAAAACAGTAGTATCGTAAATAATTTGTGATTAAGTTGTTAAACTGACTTATAATTGTAAAATTATTAATCAACTACCATGCCTGAGAATAATCAGGAAAAACATTTGACCTGAAAAAATTCAAGAACTTAATAACTCTGATAATAATGTTACTGTGTAATAGCGACAACTATGAACAGATTATTCTCTTCTTTCTACAAAGAAAGCTTAAAAAAGGTATAGAAATAGTGAAGTAGATATGGCATTAAATTAAGCATTTACTGAGAACGAGAACGAAAAAATAACTAACTTGTGCAGAACCAGAAGGCCCAGCTGAAACATTTGGAGACAACTTTGGAGGTGAACCATCAAATATGTAAGAAGATTCAGTATATGCTGCTCCAATTCCCACTCCAGCACCAAAAGCTACAGATGCCCATCGAGTTGTTGGACTCCCTAAGTGAACAATAAAAGTAAGACCTACATGATTTAATTAAATCAAAATGCCCACAAAGAGAATAATATATGGAAGACAACTAATTATTCAAAAAATACAAGGAGTGCCTACTTAAATTTTACAAAAGCGGCCTGAAGGTCAATAAGCCATAAAATGTTAATGTTAGGTGATCAAATACATTAACTTGTGGCTTCAATTCTGGGATAGAAGCCTTCTAGGTTATCTCTTCAAGCAAAATAACCATTCCATTTCCAAGATAATCGAACACAATTGAGATTCTCCAAAAGAAGGACTTCTCCAAGTCAGAAGTCAAAGATATTATGGGTCAGTTCAGTTCTCATCTTTTATGGAAAGTTCGTGATTGATTGTTTAATTCAAGAAAAGAGTTTGTATTGTCTTTAACATTACCACGCATGTTACTCTTAAGAATTCATCCAAGGTTTTGAGCCTCCATAATTGAGGTGCACTTGTATCTTTAGTCCTAATAAAATTGAATCAATCCATGTCATTTTTTTCCTTCCCTTCTGTTTGGGAATTTTGACATTGATGGGGTCAGGTCAAGTCAGGATTAGTTCAGTCAGGTCAGCAAACTATAGGTTGTCCAGTTGGCTCCTAGAAGATGACCAATGGTTGAGCCAGGTCAAGTAGTCTTGACTCATTGATGGATTGGGTTGAGTTTAGCTTGCAAGCAAATTTGTTTTAACTTGTTCCAAACCAGATCCGCGTCATTTCATTTCCATCTTTCATTACATGGATTTTTAGGTTCAGACTTAATAGCTTTTTCCTTTGTCGATCTCCATTTATGTTCCCCTCAGCATATAGGTTATTGTTGTAATATTTGTAATGTTTCTCTCTTTCCGTTAACATATTTAATTTTACAAAATATATCACAAGAAAAGTAACCAAGAAAAATTGATGTATCTCACGATAAGCCTTCAACAAATAGAAACATGGCAACTTGTTGTATTTATCCTTTTAAATCTATTCCGAGAAATCCCAACCAGAGGAGGGGTGGGGGGCAATAAGGGTAGGTTTCCAAACCAATATACACAAAATCAAATCTGAAGTGAATAAGGTGATTTTTTCCTTCCATATTTATGTTTTCAGATCACATCAACATATCTTAATTCATCATCCATTTTTGGTTTGTATTAAATCCACTGCATGTTATATTGATATCCTTGCATCTATGACCTGGCTAGTTACCTGAAAATGTTAACAATTTGTTCCAAACCAATTTTTACAGAATTGACCTCCCATACACTCATCATAGCAGAGAGCAAATACACACATTATAAAAATGGCAAACTGGTAAATATTTGTACTCCGGTGGCTCTGATCTTTTTCTTTTTTTTTTTCCCCTAAGCATTACCAATCACTAATTAATATCACAATAAGAAGAGGCAAAAAAATATATAGATGACTCCAAGATCCTCAGTCTCAGCATCAGGTAATATTATCGATTCGGTATGGTATGCACCCTACCATGGGTGCAATCAAGCCGAGCTAAGTCGAGTAGTTGGAAGCTCAATCTCAACTCGACTCAAAATACTAGGGCTCGAAACTCGATTCGAAATCGATCAAGCTTTAATATCCCAAGCTCGAGCTCAGCTCGATGAAAAATAGACAAAACTCGAAATTGACTCGAATATCAACCGAGCCATACTCGAGTTCAAATTCGAGCTTGAAATCAAATTTTAACCCTACTAATAATATATGTATTGATATATATTATAAATAAAAATATTATTATTAAATATATATATATATATATAAACTCGAGTAAGCTCGTGAGCTTTCAAGCCGAGTATTCTGCTACTCGAGCTCAACTTGAGCTCGATTAGCTTGCAAGCAGCTCAACTCGTTTGCATTGAGCTCGAATAGCTTGCAAACAGTTCGACTCGTTTACACCCCTACACCCCATACTAAAATAACTCCCAATCACTTTTTCTCACTCCTTATCACAATGTTGCTCAAAATTGAGCTATATGGGTTGGTGTCAAGCAAAATCAGGTGGTTTTGCTTGGTTCGAACTAGTTTGGACTGATACTAACTGGTTCTTGTACCGAACCAGCAAGCCAACTCAATTCCACACCATTTTGGCACAGTACATCTCGAACCAAGCAGTTCAGGTCGATTTTGCAATTCTTGGGTGAGTCCATCAATGGTAAGTTTTAAGAATATGAACAAGGATGGATCAAGGCAACAACAAACATCCATAATATAATGTGAAAGCTTGGGTTTCGAATCCACCCCAAGCATTATTCTACTTTCTTTTTCATTTCCAAAAATGCCCCTACACATACCCTCTTTTTTGATGAGGGAGTACCACTCCTTGCAACTCTAGCCCCCCCCCCCCAAACCCTTGGTGCAGTCAACTCACATGCATTGTACATTTAAGAAAATAAAAAAAAAAAGAAGGAAAACAAGGATTTGAGCTACAAAGCCCCTACACTTCTCCCACCAAAAGGAACAATTGAACATGAACTTTAACCATCTATATTTGTGTAATAATATTAGTTGGTATATTGACAAAAACTAGCCCAAGTCAAATATATTTGTCTCTACATTCGTTTTGAAATAATTATAATATATTTACAGATCCTACTTGACCTATCCAACTTTGATCAAACTTCTGGTTGTCGGAGATTATACAAAGCAAGCAGGGGCCAATGGGTTCTTGATGGTAAAGTCATGTCATCCATGCTTAAAGTGACCTTAGTTACTCAACATACAAGTCGTTTTATTGAAAATTGATAATCCCTTAGAATGTCATACTTCTCTCAGATTTTTGTCTTAGAGAAAATAATCATTTATACATGATGATAACCTGCTTTGAAAGGAGTGGACTCAGTGATAATTGTGCAAAGTGTAAAGAAGTGGATAAAACCAATTTATATGTTATCCTAAACAGTACATACAACACATGAATTCTGAATCTGACTTTTCTCATTTCAACAAACAAAGGGTAAGACAAGATAACCCTTATGGCTTATCCTTGTGAAGAATATAACTGACTAAAGGAAGGACGGAAACATGAGTTGCCTTTCCTTTAGCTATCAGCAGTCAATGTAGGAAAAATGAAAACAGAAAAGATTTTTTAAAAAATTGCCTTTGGAGGACAAATTGTAAGCAAAGTGGTGGTTTTTGGACCTCCAACTATATAGCAAGCCATGTGTTTGTGAATTGCCTTTCCTTTAGCTATCAGCAGTCAATGTAGGAAAAATGAAAACAGAAAAGATTTTTTCTTTTAAAGGATACCCTTGGAGTACAAATGGAAAGCAAAGTGGTGGTTTTTTGACCTCCAACTACATAGCAAGTTATGAGTCTGTGCAATGAATCCATCGATGACAAACACGAGAGTGGATTTCATTTTAATTCTGTGGTAATCATGCATACTAATTTTTCTTGCAATTGATGAAAAAAAGCTTTTTTTAATGAGGAAAGTAAAGAAAGAGTAGATACAGAATAATATCCACTTAAAAAGCAGATAGATAATTCAAAGCCATGACAAGATTAAAAAAAGGGTCATTCCACGCATGAGAAACACATGAAAAGAACTTAGTTCCCATGGAATATTATCCTGCAAGCAGAATCCTCTAGAAGAAGACGGTTGAATATGGTCTTGCTTGCCCACTAAAAAATCACGCTCAAAATTTTTGTTATGCTGCTTGTAAATAAGCCATCAAGGAGTGTCCTCACATTCAATACTAGTTCTTATTTGATATACAAAATTATGAATTACCTTAAACCCAATAAAATGTGAAATGTTCGAAAATACATTTCTTTCAATGAAAAAACAAGTGCCAGCAACTATATAAAAGAAGCATTATGATATGTATCATCTAAATCATCAATTGCAATGCCAATTATGATCTAAGGGATAAAAACTCGAAATTAAAGGCTTCTGCATCCTCCTTATCATGTGATGACCATTGCTAATCCTTACAATTGTCACAACAAAGCTACCTTATTATTCAGTTACCATACCAATATCCCTTCCATTCATTTGTTGCTACAAAAACCTACCAAACCACCATGTGACCCTACCTGCTGCCCTCTCCAGTTGCTTATCTCATTATGTCCACAGCGACCACAACCAATCTGTTCCACTCCTTTCATCGACCCCTCCTTTGCTAGAATGGATGGTAGCAAACATGAGGGAATGAGGAGCTTACGAGAATGGTTGATTGGTAATGAATTGTGTAGTACTGGTGGTCATCATGATGTGACCCAAGAAAGCCTTCCCAGAGTAGCCAAATCCACATCTAACGTGTATTACATACCCATTCATGCTGAATTTTTAATGCCAATAACCACTTATTTTTAAAAAATAGTAGGTATTTTATACAATGAGGATGTGGCTCACATACTTCCCAGATGTCCCCGACTACTTTTAGGGGCCTATAGATCAAATGGAGTTGGATAGGTTATATCTAGATTCACCATCCATTAAGAAAAATAAACCCATATGCACTTTATTGATATATGCCTTTAACACATGCATGCACGAGAGAGAGAGAGAGAGATGAACTTTTTTATTTAAAAACCAAAAATAAAAAAAGTGTCATCTATAATGTAGCCATATGTTGATCTTTATTTATGGACATATCCTTGCCACATATAGAGTTCTAGACTCCATCTAACTTTTGCGAAGACTTGCTGTGTCAGTGTATCCATGCAATGCTGTACCTTATATCTCATATTCTTGTTCATGTTTCACGGCCACCAAGAGTTAGGCAGGATGAAAGATGGAAGGATAGGAAAGAGAAAAGGATGAAGAAGAGCGAAAAGACAAGGCCCAAATTTACATGCAATTAAAATCGAGCAATCATGTGTAAAGCAAACTTGATCTCTTTATATTTTAGATATATGACAAACACATGGGAGTGATAAACTTCTTAGCATGTGAATAGCATAAATTTATATACAAGAATACATACATACATGTTTATATGTATATTTATGCACGAAAATCTGATTTAAAACTATACTTATGAGGGCAAGGATAGATACACTTAAAAACAGTTCCGCTTCCAAAATATTCTTACTGCTGCATGAAATTAATTATGACCGAAATTGCGCAACAAAAAAAGGAACTTCATGGTGGAGAAATAAGTCAGGCATTGTTGGAAATACAACATAAATCATAAATCCAGATAGAAAATAGTTACACTAGTAGTACATAATGTAACAAGTTTGTATATTTTGGGTAATACATCCTGTTTTCCATAAAACATGTGAAGATTAGAGACAACTTGGTTTCCACCAATTAACCCCTAAACAAACAAAGGAGACATGAAAAAGAAATGGGCATTTCATCATTCTTGAAACTTCCAATTGTTTAATGCCAGTACCTGTCTCTAAGGAAAGTTCTTCTAAGTCGCTCAGATGTCCTATATCAATCACCGGTAACAAACCATAAACACAATATATCTTAGAAAGTACATGATGAAGGGTTTCCATCATCTGAAATGTCACAGTGATCTATGATTTATTGGCTTAATGCACGAGGACGACAGCAAATATGATTAGAGAGTTGTCCAGCCTTCTTACAATCACAATCCAACTTGTGAATCTGTACAAAAGACATAACTAGGGGATGGAACAGTTCGATAAGAGCCTTTATCTCGCCAAGAAAATACTGACACAGAAGACAATATACTTCTCAGGAGAGCTGCAATCCCCGCTTACAATAATCACATTCTTTCAAAACTCGCACTTCAAATAACAATATACCAATTTCGATTATGTCGTACCCCATCACCCAACTCCCCCGGTGTCTATTCCCCCACAAGAAGAAGATAAAAACGATACAGAACCACAAAAGTACACAAACCTTCACTACCAAATAGTCAAACAGGAAAACTACACACATAAATCCAAAGAAAATCTCACCATGTCCATGTAAACAAAAAAGAGTAGGAAACGGATCGGGAAAATAAAAGGAGCAAAGCAACAAACAGCTGACGAAAAGAAGAAAAAACAAAACAAAAAAAAAATCCGAAATTTCCCCCCAGGAATCCATCAATAAGCATCAAAATAGATCGCAAGGGTGAAGAAACAAAAACAGGGAGGACTCACGGAAGAGGAGGAGTCCGGTGAAGGCGCCGGCGAGGGAGGAGTAGAAGAAGCGGCGGATAGTGAGATCGAGGCAGGCGTCCCACTTGGCATCGAGGTCATAGCGAGGAGGAATCACGTTGTGCTTCTTTTCTTCCGCCATGACGGACGGATTACTATGAGACCTTCGTTCGAGCTTCCGCGTTCGGCCTTTTATTCTTCCTTTCGGCCGCTTTCCTCTCCTAGTTCCCTGCTTTGCCTGGCCTCCTCGCCTGCGGGGAGGCGGAAATAGGGCTCACGAAGAAAAGTGGTGTGAGTTTTAGCACACGGTAAGTTTTGTGTCGTCAGCCCGTACGATTTTGATGCCCATCCATGGAAACCAAACCCTTCGATCAGTGCCGCCTCAAAATTTATCTTAAAAAAAGAATTTTATGGAAATAATAAAATCATCGTGAAGCTCGTACGACATTTGATGCCCATCCACGGAAACCAAACCCTTCGATCAGTGTCGCCTCAAAATTTATGTTAAAAAAAGAATTTTAAGGAAATAATAAAATCAAGTCGCCTCAATTTTTTTTTATTGAAAAAGATAAAAGAATATCATATCATCTCGTCGACAGCAGGATTCGAACCTGCGCAGGCAAAGCCCAACAGATTTCTAGTCTGTCTCCTTAACCACTCGGACATATCGACAGGTGTTACACTCCAAATCAAATTAGTATTCAAAAATCGGAAAACAATGCTGATCTATAAATGTGTCAGTGAAACTAGGTTTTTATTATTTGGGTTCGCCACAATACAGCAAAAAATTTATATGTTATTTGGATTAGCCATAATGCAGTAGATTTATGAAATATATACTTCATATTTCAAAAATCTCATGAGTCACTTTTACCAAAAAAACAACTCATAAGCCATTAAAATCTCAATCATGGTACCATCGACGTTCGGCACTACCAAATAATTCACGAAGTACCAACACTAGCACCACTTATACAAGAATCAATACTGCAATCTCTATAAATATATGGTTTATGCTACCTATTCCAAATGAATCAATCATCTCATTACTCCAATTATTAAGATGTCTACTAGACTTTTTGACCTTGGATGGTTAGTGGAAAGAGTTCTCGACAATAATCCAATAATCAACCCCCGACTACAAAGGTCATGCGGCATTACACAGATGACTTGAGCATACACAAGTGGTTTGAAGCTACTTTATTGAATCGATTGAGAGGAACTTGAATCGACAAAAACATCGATAACCTACTGACTAGGAGCTTAGAATCCTATCGACCTACTAGCCATAATAACTATAATCGATAACTCGAGATACTAGAGGCAGGCGGAGCCACATTTAGAGTTAGGAGTTCAATTGAATCTCCAACCTTTGATGCAAATTACAGCACCCACCCAACTCCCAAGGCCCTGTAGGTATTAAACATAAGTGGGGGGAGTGACGTTTAGAGTTGGGGGTTCAATTGAACCTCTAATTTTGATACAAATTACAGCACTTACCCAAGCCTCTATAGTTTAATACGTAACTTAACCCAAAGTTTCTATGGGACCAAGCGGCAGCCCCCTCTTGTAGCCTTTAAACCTGTGCCAGCAGCCCCCTCTTTCTAGATGTTTCCCTTTCCCAGCCGCATGTCCGTGATCTCTTTTTTTTCCTTTCATAGCTGCACATCCGCGGAACAACGATTGTTCATCTCCATATCGCCAAAGTTTATTCTTTCTTTCTTTTTTTTTTTGTAATTTAAATTTTCAAAATAGCTATATTTTAATTTGCAGATCTTTGTTCATTTCAATTGAAGTTCAACTTCAACTAGTTATTCTAATTTTATGTTTTGAGGTAATTACAAATTTCTCACTCTCTTTCTTCTGATTTAATTGAATGATAAATTGGTGATTAATTGAATATTCAATTATATTTGAAATGTTGCTAGTCTGGTTATTAGTTGTTATTGTTGTGATGATAAATACTGGATTAATTAATGCCAATAGTGATTTATGATTGCGAAGTTGAATTTTGAGATGTACTTTATATTTTTGTATACTTTTTATTTATTTGTATTATTTACATTGTGTTAAAAATTAACAAAATCTTTTTTTTTAATATTTAAATAGAGACATACTATAAAAAAATATCATCTGCATTCACCCATCTAGTTCATCATTTTAAAATTTATCTCTTATTCAAGAAAGTGGCAATCAATTGAAAAATTCATCTAGCGACAATACTTCACAACCACAATCACAATCTTTTCAAAAATAAAGTCAAGGAGTTGATTAAATGCTTTAAAGTTTGATCCGGATGAAAGAGATCTAATTTTAAGTTATCATCCAAATGATCGTGATGAAGTGAGGAGAGCACATATACAAAATAGCTTTTGTCAACCCAGAAGTCATGATTTCCTTCAAAAAAATATTTCTAGATATAATCATTATTTTCAGAAAGAATGGTTTGATGAACATGCTAATTGGTTGGAGTATAGCATAAAGAAGGTTGTGGCGTTTTGCTTATATTGTTATTTATTCAAAAATGAAGATGAAAGAGACTCATTTACTAGTATCAGGTTTAGAAATTGGTATAAAAAGAATAAGTTTGCTAAGTATGTTGGTAAGCCTAATAGTACTCATAACCAAGCAGTTAAGAATTATGAAGATTTGGTACAACAGAAACAATCTATTCAAACTATTCTTGATAAGCAATCCGATAAGGCTAAGTTAGAGTATCGAATTCTCTTAACTGCATCAATTGATGTTGCAAGATTACTTTTATGTCAAAGATTGACATTTCGTAGTCATGATGAAAGTGAAAAATCCTTAAATAAAAAAAAATTTCATGAAATTTTGGCATGATATACAAATCGTGTTGAAAGTGCGGCAAGTATGGTATTGAAAAATATTCCAAAAAATCAACAAATGAGGTCGCCTGAAATCCAAAAAAATATTGTAAATACATGTGCAACAGAAATAATTAAAGCCATTGTGGAGGACCTTGGTGAAGATTACTTTGGTATACTTATGGATGAATCTCGTGATGCATCACATAAAGAGCAAATGGCTCTTGCTTTGCAGTATGTTGATAGAAGGGGCCCGTGATGGAGAGGTTCATTAAAATTATTCATGTTCATGATACTTCTGCTTTGTCTTTGAAAAAATAGTTGATTCTTTGCTTTTTAATTATTCACTGAGTCCATCGTATATATATATGGACAATGTTATGATGAAGCGATTAACATGCACGATGTGCTTAATGGTTTTAAAACTTTAATTCAAAGAGAGACTCCATCAGCTCATTCGATTCATTGCTTTACCCATCAGCTCCAATTCACACTTATTATCGTTACAAAAAAATATAAGGATGTTAATTGGCCTTTTTGCTTGGTTGCTAATATTTTGAATGTGTTAGAAGCTTCTTTTAAGCATAGAGAAGATATTCAAGAAGATCAAGCAAAAAAACTTCAAGAGGCATTACGTACGGGTGAGCTTGAAACTGGACGGAGATTAAATCAACAGCTTGGTCTTAAAAGAGCTGATGACACTCGTTGGGGATCTCATTACAAATCTTTTGCCAATTTAGTGCTATATTTGGATCATTGATTGATGTGCTTGATGACATTATTAATGATGCCTATGACCTTGATGATAGATTTAAAGCACAGAACTTTTTGATTCTTGTCAGACATTTGATTTTGCTTTCTTATTGCACTTGATGATAGAAATTTTGGATATTATAAATGAGTTAAACATAGCCTTGTAGAAGAAAGAATAGGACATTGTGAATGCCATCACACTTGTTGAGATGGCAAAAATTCAGTTGCAAGAGATAAGAGAAGATGGATGGGAAGATCTCTTAGATGCGATTTCTTCATTTTGCATGAAATATGATATTTTGATCTCTAGCATGGATGAGTTGCATATTTTTTATAGGGAGATCAAAACATAGAATTTCTGAACATAAAAGTCGCATCGTTTTCATGTTGAAATATTTTACAAAGTTATTGATTGGCAACTTCAAGAGCTTAACAGCCACTTTAATGAGATGAACACTGATTTGCTTTTTGGTGTGGCTTAGCTTGAATCCAATTGACAAGTTCTCCAACTTTAACTTGAAAAGATATTAAGATTGGCTGAATTGTATCCGAATAATTTTGGAGAATGTATGGTGGAAATTCGAATTCAACTTCAGAATTTTATTATTGATGTGAGCTACCATGATGATAGATTTTTCAAGCTGAAAGAACCTGATGAGTTTTCTAAGAAATTAGATGAGACGAAAAGTATTTGACTTATCATTATGTGTATTTGCTTGTAAATTTGCATTGATTCTACCAGTCACCATGCAACTGTGGAAAGAGCATTCTCTACAATAAAATTTATCAAGAATGACTTGAGGAATTGGATGGAAGATTAATTCATGAATGATTGTATGGTGACTTATATAGAAAGAGATATATTTAGGGTATTTCTAATGATGTCATCATGGATAGGTTTCAAAAAATGAAAACTCATCGAGGACAACTATATTAATGTATTTGAATTCGCTTTCACTTAATATAATATTATTAAGTTTGTTTATATTTATTTATTTTTAATTTATACATTGAACCCCATGATGAAAATTCTGGCTACACCACAGACTAGAGGTCATGGATATGGTTATGGCGCACTAAAGGCATATTAATTATTCAAAATTAATAGTCCATAACAATATGATCATAGGTATATTGACCACCTACTAACATCTCAATCAATTCGGTAACTCCCATGTCTCAAGGCAAAGGAGTCTAAATCTATGAGTAACGATAAGAAACAATCCTCTATATAAGAAGAGGTGAAAGGGGGACCAGGGGATAAGTTTTTCTTACAGAAGGCAAATGCATCCTCTCTCTCATTTCTCCATTGGTTTCTTCTTTCAACTGTGCTTTATCCTTTAGATAACTTAGGCAGGAGGGTGCCCATTGGATATCTCTAACAAGCAGGTATTTCTGTAGGTCTAGCTATCCCTAAGTGAGAGCACCACCTCCTCGATGCTTGATCGATCTCCAACCATACTTTTATTGAGAAAAATATCTCAATTTGATCCACAGGAGCAAAAATTCAGATACAGAGAAGCTCAAATCGAAGAGCATGTTGCGAGAAATCCAAAGGCATGGAGCAACGAGACCTACAGCACACAGAGCAGCAGGGCCCGCAACACATAGGCCAGGAGGCAGTCTGGGGGTCGCAAGGGTGACCCAGCAGCCAGCACGGCCCAGTGCAGAGGTATGCATGGGCTGGCCGTGAGCATGCGGCCCAGGCCCACGTGCGCACACCAGCCATGGCCCACTGCAGTGCAAAATCACGATCCATGCAATTTGGGATCACGGTCCATGATGACAAAGGAGATTTCTCACAGTCCACATGGGGTTCTGTGGATCAGAGCATGATCAGATAGCTGAGAGCTCAGTTGGTGGTGATCGGATGGTGGCGGGTGTGATCTGGGGCTAATTCGAAGGATGGAAAGCTTGATTGCATGCAAATCTAGCACGATTATGCGGCTGGGAGAGCTAGCGATGCTTATCGAACGATCCAGATGCATCAGGAGTCCGATCAAGAGTTTTTCTCCAATCAGATTTGGATTTTAGGGCATTAAGAGCCCTATGGGCATAGAATCGTGAAGTGAGAGGATGCTGTGTGTAGCCGTGAGGAGTCGACTATCAGTGGAGGCATCAGTGCATGGGAGGCTCATGCAGCCATTGGGAGGAGTCCAATAGAGCGTCGAGTGTGCGCAGTAGGTAGAGCAGACATAGGGAGAGCCTAGTAAAGTATCAAGCAGAGTAGCTGTGGAGAGGCACGATGTAACGGTTCGCTCCACAGAAAGCATCCAGGGTCGTCGAAGATCTTGTACTGGCAGGCCTATGAGAGGATCCCTTGGGGAGACTTTTAAGAGAGCTTTTGTGAGGGTAGCTTCTGGTTGAGAAGAATGATATACAGAGAGTTGAGAGTGGATGTTCTCCTCTTGTATTTATTTTTTTCTCATAGTGAAGCTTGCATGCCCGTGAAGGCAGTGCTTGGACTATTCTTGAAGAAAAATTTTTTGATCTGATCGATCGCCAGAGTGTGATTTGAAAATTTTTATTCTAAAGATTACATAACAATTATGTTTATCTTAATTTGCAATAGAATATGGATCAAAATTTTAAGAATACTCGAATCTGATACCTCCCGAGATCTGAACGTACAGACTCTCTACTTCATGCGCATGCCAAATTTCATAGGAAAGGGGATGAAGCCTCGAATCGTAACACCTTCTGAAGGTAGTAAGGGAGGGAGGATGAAGACCCTTGATGTGATACCTCATATCTAAATTTGGGATGCCTGGACCTCTTCATGCGAGGAGGAGATCAGCCCCCAAAATCAGCACACCAAGGAGAAGGATAGCCTTCCTTCTCTTGGATGCCATCTCTCTCTCTTTCTCACCTTAGCACTCAATTAAATTGTCATGCTTTGATGGTTAGAGGTCCTTCTTATTTATAGATGATTCTCTATGATCCAATTGATTAGGAGTTTCATTCAAATCTGATTTGAATTTCTCCATCCTTATCATATAAGGAATCCTAATGGAGATAGGATTGGTGCCTAACTTGACACCCCCATGCACCCATGCCTACACCCAAAAAGAAGGGCAGCATAACCAGTGCCCTGCCCTCTTTTGATGGCCATGAGGAGAGAGAGTCTTAGTAATTTTAAACTCTAAGATTCAATCAATTTTGGTTAAATCGAATCCAATTCAATCTGATTCGAATCAATTTGAATAGACTGTTAATCCCAAATTATTTAAGATTTAGGATCAAGTCTAACTTAGATTTTAATCCAATTAAGTTTAATTAAATCAGATCTAATCTAAATTAATTAGCATAAAATTCAATCTCTCATAGACTATTAAGATCATAGATTAAATCTTATTCATCTCCGAAATTAAATCTGAACCTCATGTCTAGTGCTAGTTAGACATAGTCAACTGTTTAATCCCATATGACCCTCAACTTAATTCTCAATTAAGCTAATCTATTTATTCAATCAAGTCATATACTTCTAATATTGAACATATAGACTTAAATCAATTCTTTCCTACATTGCTTGACTTTGTGTGTGACTTTATAGGTTCGAATACTAAGTCGGTAGCATAGAAATTATTTTTTGTACTAATCGAAGTTATCATCTAATAATGATTCTCGACGTCTAGATAGGTCGAATATATACAAGACAATATTCAAGAATCTATGCATATGGCTACACATAATTCATCCCTTTGATTTCAAATGCTCAAGGATATCTAGGATTTAACTGTCAATCCTAATAAGTCATCCATATAGTATTTCAACCTTTCACATTTATCACATGGATTATCTAAGCCCAGGATTTACTAAATTAAAATATAGTGATACATTAACTCTATAATTCGGAGGGTCAATCCCATCTTGTTTCACACAGACTTTGTAAGTACTTGATTGTACCCAATAGCATTCCGTCACTACATTAGAAATGTAGATAGTCTGGCACCAAAACACAATAAGTTGCTTGCAAGTCACTATGGTGATCTCGGATTTAAGGGACACTTATGCCCATATGCTTCGTGAGCTGCTCTTGACAGCAGAGCACTCCACAGATAAGTCACTTGTTCAATGATGATGTACTTCTATATCTTATCTGTATGCCATATCAGTGTCTCTATACTCTTTGATTAAGAGGAAATCAACTTATATGGCACACAACGACCTACATTCGATGAACATCATCATCTTTTAATGACGTATCATTTGATCATGAATATGTTTAAAAACTATTTGATAAATCTTCTTTTATCGATCATCATATAGTTTTATGGATTTCATCATAATACAAGAGTTCTAACAAGAAGATGTACACCTTGTGATAAAAAAATATCAAATAATTTTTATTCATTCATAATTTATATATAATTACAAAGAGCACAATCATCCAAATGATTGACTTTAGGACATATTTTCTAACAACTCTCACTTGGACTAAAACCAATCGATACAGTATCTAATACCCATCTATTTGTATTCATCAAACTCTTTGATTTTGAAGACTTTAGTAAATGGGTCGGTCAAGTTCTCTTTTTCATCAATTTTTTGAAGCTTGACGTCACATCGATCTACATCTTCCTAGATCAGATGGTAATAGTGCAGAATATGCTTGATGCACTGATGGAACTTCGATTCTTTCGCTTGAGCTTTGCTCTAATGCTATCATTGTTAGATGTATGTCCTAGAAGTCAATACGGCTGACACACTATAATAAGTCTAGGATATAATTTTATACTTAATAATTGATTTGATTAATAAAAGATAAATTTTATTTTTCATTCAAGAGTAAGTGTCTTTGAATCATCTATGAAATTAATACTTCGATACATATTCTCAAAGATGTTGAGAATTAGAGGCATGTATAATTAATTTTTAAATACTCTCGATCATAGTATCATCACGAAGACGGTGATCGATCCAGATAGACCAACCACAAATACTTTTTCAAGATAGATGAGTCTCTATCTACAGTGTAGAGACACTGAACGACGAGTGTGGATAGTTATTAAAGAACAACTAGTACTAGCATGACCATATGAAGATTACTTGAATTTTTAATCAATCATCAATGATTGTTTGATACTATAGTTTGTGAATAGTCCTTTGACCTACGATGGTATGACTGCTCGTAGTGAGGCTACTAGAGTTTGAATGACATATAAACACAACCTCATTGAGACTTTGTAGTAATATTGGTAACAGTTGATCCACTGTAGGAGTAGGATGTGCATCTAGATGGAATCTATCGATCTTGATAGAGAGTAGTTCTATAGAATTTGAGATGCTAAGTCCAAGATTTTATGATCACATCAGTATGATTGATATAAAAGAGTTTCTATGAGAATCATAATTGAACTTGAGATGATCGAATGTATCATATGATTGACGATGAGTTTGATGATTTATCCATGACCTGCCATCTAGTCGAGACTCACGATGGAGGGACTGAATATATATTAACTATATCTTAAGATTCTTTTTCGATTCTACTGGATTGCCACTATATACTGCTAGGTGTTACTGATGGATTGTGAGAGCTCACTAGGGTTGCTCAGGATCGATAATCTTGATGAGTTAGAGTGAAATTATTCTGACCATCGAAAAGAGTTTCAATGATACTATGATAGAGATCATTGTATATCTCACTACCAGATAGAATTGAACTTATAAATCACACAATAAATGAATTAGATCTGGAATAAGCAATTGGACTTATGAAGTCTCAATTGATTTAAAAAATCCTATTGAGTTCAGGTAATCTTGCTAGCACATGGTTGGATCCAATTTTTCTTTGCATTTGAATTACTTATTTAATAAGATTAATTCAAGTTAATTATCTGCTAATAAGCTAAATGAATTAGATTTATTGGATTCCAATTGTTGGGTGCCTAGAGTTTTGGATTATATAGATTAAGGGATCAAACCTTTAATCAATTTTTTTGATTGTTTGCATGGGACACCACTTGATTTGATCAAGCTGAGTATGCCTACATCAAAGAGGACGTGTGGGACCAGCATGGGATATCCCCTTAGCCCTATGTGGCGTGTGAAAAAGTGGGTGTAAAGGCTCCAATAATTGCGCCTAATGGATCTCCTAAAGGGGGTCAAATACCTAAGACAATAAGAATTTCTAATGCAAGTAGAACTTGTATTAAGGGGCTATTTGATTTTGAATAGGATTCAAATATTTTGCCTATTTAAAGAGATCTTCTCTAAGGCTTTTTATTTCTTATTTTCAACTGCCCACACCTCCCATAAGACCTCCCCATGCCCCCTTTCTCTTCTCCCTCTCTTCTCTCTTCTAACTCCAACACCCCAGGAGCTTGGGCATCTTCATCTTCGATGCCCAAAAAGAGTTTGGGCATCCTCTTTGCTTGTGGATTTTCAGACTTGATTGCTTCATAATCAAAAAAAGATGAGCAAGAGAAGAAAAGAAAAAAAAAGATCAAGAAAAAGATCAAAGAGTTGATCGCGATCCAAACTTCGTTCAGATTCGTAGGGTGATCGTTCTCAGAGAAGAAAGATCAATACCAAAGAGAACTGCTCTAAGCTGAATCTGAGTGATACTTATAGAGACTGGGCACTTATGTGGCTAAGAGAGAACCTACTCTCTTTCAGAACCAATTTTGAAGAAAAAAATTACAAAATAGGTATGTGATTCAATCACATATTTAATTTCAGCATAAAATTCAGCATGTGTTCAATTTCAGCATATGAAGTAGATCCTTGTATTCTATATTTTATGTATGCATGATTCAGATTAAAAGATATTTTAATCTTCTATTTACTACATTTTTAGAAAAAAAATTTAAAACATATATGCATGCTCCGATATAAAATTCCAACAGTCACAGTACAGAAGAATAGGACCATCGAAGGAGGGTGCAACTCCAAGCTTGCTGATAAACTTTCACAATCAGATAGCTTCTTTCATAGCATCGAACAAGTTGAGTCAGCTGCGGTGTGCTACTTGAAATTTTTCTAGCAGATTGCTCCTCCATTAAGGGTAAACACATAACCCGACATGCTCTTATTGTCATTATGATCTAACTGAAAGCTAGAATCAGTATATCTCATAAGTTGCACGTCAGTACCTCCATAGATAAGCTATTGGTCCTTAGTATTTCTCAAATACTTAAGGATTATCTTTATAGCCTTCTAATGATTCTCATACGAATCAGACTGGTACCTGCTCACCACCCCAGTGAGTGTGCCACATCTGATCTCGTATATATCATGATGTACATGATAGATCCCACTGTCGAAGCATATGAATTCTATTCATACGCTCTCTGTCTTGTGGAGTTATCGGATAATCTTTCTTAGAGAGAGTAATTTCATGGCCTATCAAAAGATAGTCTTTCTTAAAATTTTTCATGTTGAACCATTTAGCATGATATCTATGTACGTAGAATGGATAATCCAAGCAGCCTCTTAGATCAATACCTATAGATCTTCATCTCTAGGATGTCGGATGCTTCTTCCAAATCCTTCATGAAGAACTGTGAAAACAACCAAAGCTTTACACTTTGTAAAGCAGGAACGTCATTCTCTATTAACAGTATGTCATTTATATACAGTAAAAGAAAGATGACTACAGAACTATTAGCCCATTTATAAATATATGGTTCTTCTTCGTTTCTAACGAAGCTATACGTTTTGATCACTTTATCAAAATATATGTTTCATCTCCGAGATGCCTGCTTCAATCTATAAATGGATCTTTGAAATTTTTACACCTTTGACTCATCTGTGGATGTGAACCCTTCAGGTTGTATCATATACACCTCTTCTTCTAGCTCTCCATTAAGGAAAGCGATTTTGACATCTATTTATTAGATCTCATAATCAAAGTGTGCTGCTATCGCAAGCATAATCTGGATAGACTTGAGCATTGCCACAGGAAAAAATATCTCATGATAATCAATATCATAATATTGATGATATTTTTTGACAACCAAACGGACTTTATAGGTCTCCACCTTCCCATCTGTGCCTTTTTTTCTTTTAAACATCTATTTACACCCTATGGATTTAGTCCCTTTGGGTGGATCAACAAGTGTCCATACACTGTTGATCTTCATAGACTTCATCTCGAATTTCATGACCTCAAGTCATTTCTCAGATTCGTATCTTTGCATGGCATCCATGTAGGTGATCGAATCTTTACCATTTTCATCGAGTTCATCAGGATCATCTGTTAAAAATTGACAAATGCATAGCATATATTTTAAAAATTTTGATACAGTGAAAAATCATATTAAATAATTTTAATCTATATTATATGCTTAAGATCTAATCTTAACACCTATCCTAGGATTTATAATATATTACGATGCGTGTATATGATCTAAAAAATAAAATCAGCATGCATGATCACATCGTACATGCAACTATAGATCTAATCTATAATATACATCCTATGTATATCAAATATGAGTTCAAAACTCAATACCTTTGTATAGATAAAAGATCTCCGCATTTGAAAGCCGTGGCCATGCTGGTTGCTCACAGCTGCACAGGATATCCGGCCTCTATAAATGATCCACTCAAAGCATCATGCTGATCAATTTCTACAGGAGTGCTAGCTCATGTAGAAACTTCAAGAAGGCTGATCTATCTTCTATCTTCAGATGTCCTAGACTCCTCCAGATCTGAAGAAGAATCAAGGAGGACTTGTGGTGCTGGAAAAAGGATAGAAAAACTCTTTCTCTAATATTTTTTCCTCTCTTAAAATCTTAGAACATATTTCTAGGATGCTCACCCAAGAGGAGATGAGACTCCTCTATTCTCACATGCCAAGGATGGCCACCCAACCCCAAGACCTGACGCCCCAAACCCTAGCTCACGCCTCAAAGGAACTCTCAATGATCTGATTGATTGTTTGTCCCATAAAAATCAGGAGTTTATATAGATGAGGCATGGAGGTGTTTGGATGAGAACAGATTTCTCATCTTCACTCAAATTCAAATCAGATTTGAATTCGATTGGATCAACCAATTGATCCAAACTCTTGATCCCTATCAAGAGTGGATGACAAGGCTTTGTGGGCATGGAGATCATCATGCCAATCTGATTTTGGCATTGGGAAAAAGGGACGGCATCCTTAGATGGTCGGCTAAGGTGAGGAAGAGTCCAAGCTGATTTGGACTCTAGAATTTCATCCAATAAATTTCCAACCCAATCAAATTAGGTTAAACTAATTAGATCAATCTGAACCCAATCCAATCAGATCCGAAACATAATCAAATCTTGATCAAATTAGAATTTAATTAAGCTCAATTTCTAATCAAATTAAGGATCATTCATCCTAGACAATTAGGTCATCTTATAACCTAATCGGATCAAACTAAATTGAATCTAATTCAATTAGTTCTAAACCAATTTACATTACTCAATCAAACTAAGCTAATCAGTAATTTAATTTTTAATTATTTTTTTTATAATTCACTAATCCTTAGTGAATTAATCTATTGCAACTTTACATAAGGCTAATTATTAATCGAATTGATAATTTATACCTTTGAATGATTCTCAATCGTTAATCAGCTATGTGATCAGTCAGTAACTTCTTTTGAGTGTGATTTCATAGATTTGAATCTAGGCCAGTTGCATAGGAATAACTTCTTAAACTAATCGATGTGACCATCTAATGATAAAACCCGACGTCTGGATAGACCGAATGATTCCAAAGGAATATTCAAGAACCTATTGGCATATGGTTATCATATAATTTATCTCTTTGATCCTAATGCTCAAGATGACTTAAGATTTAACTATCAATCCTGAAATAATCAACCATATTATATTTCAACCTTTCAAATCCATCACATAGATTATTCTAATCAAAATTTACTAAATTAAAATACACTGATGCATTAACTCCTACTTATTCGGAGGGGTCAATCCCGTCTTGACTCACATACCGACTTGACTGCATCCAGAAACTTTCCATCACTAAATTAAAAATTTAAATAGTCCGACATCAAAGTATAGTGAGTTGCTTATAAGTAACCATGGTGATCTCAGGTCAGAGGGACACTTATACTCTTATCCTTCGTGAGCAACTCTTGACAGTAGAGTACTCCGTAATTGGTCATGTCCAATGAGATGTACTCCTACATCTCATTTATATGCCATACCAGTGTCTCCACATCTTTTGGTTATGCGAACAACCAATATATATGACGCACAATGATCTATACTTGATATTCACTATTGTCCTATTAATAGCGTATCATTTGGTCGTGAACCAGTTTTAAGGACTATACGATAAATCTTCCTTTATCGATCAAGATAGTCCTAAGGACTTCATCACAACAATGGAGTTCATTAAGAAGATGTACACCACTTTATGATGAATGAGCTAAATAATAATTTATTAATTTATCAATTCATATACATTTATATAATTAGCTCAACCGTCAACAAATAGATGATTGGCTTTGAGACACAATTTCCAACAACTCCCACTTGGACTAAAGTTAATCAGTACAGTATCGTATACCCATCTTTAATTTATGATCTTCGAACTCCTTCACACTGAGGACTTTAGTAAATGATTTGGCTAGGTTCTTCTTTCCATCGACCTTCTAAAGCTCGACGTTACCTCTATCCATGATCTCTTGGATCAGGTGGTAGCAGCGCAATCTGTACTTGATGTGTTGAGGGAATTTTGGTTCCTTTGTTTGAGCAATGGCATCGTACTGTCGTAGTATAATAGGATCAGACCATTCAGGGAGGGTGTCACTCCAAGCTTACTGATAAACTTTCACAACCATACAGCTTCTTTCGCAGTATCGAATGCCGCAATGTATTCTGCCTCACACACAGAATCGACCACGGTATGCTACTTAAAATTTTTTCAGTAGATTGCTCCACTGTTTAAGGTAAACACAAAATCTGACACACTCTTACTATCATCATGGTCTGACTGAAAGCTGAAGTCTATAAACTCTATAAGTTTTCAGTCAGATTCTTTATAAACAAGTCACTGGTCCTCAGTATTTTACAAATACTTAAGGATAATTTTTACAACCTTTCAGTAGTTCTCCCCCGGATCAGACTGGTATCTGCTCATTGCCCCTAGTGAGTATGCCACATCTGATCTTATACATGTCATAGCATATATTATAGAATACACTATCGAAGTATATAAAATTCTACTCATACGCTCTCTCTCCTAAGGAGTTGTCGGATAATCTTTCTTTGAGAGAGAAATTCATGGCCTATCAGAAGATAATCCTTCTTAAAATTTTTCATACTGAACCATTTCAACATGATGTTGATATATGTGGATTGAAATAATCCAAGCATCCTTTTTGATCTATCTCTATAGATCTTTATCTCCAAGATGTAGGATGCTTCTCTCAGATCCTTCATGAAAAACTAAGACAATAATCAAACATTTATTCTTTGTAATGCAGAGACATCATTTTCGATTAAGAAAATATCATCCACATAAAGAATAAAAAATACTACCACAAAATTGTTAACCCATTTGTAGATGCAGGGTTCTTCTCTATTCCTAACGAAGCCATATGTTCTAATCACTTTATCAAAATGCATGTTCCAACTCCTACTTGCTTGCTTCAATCCATAAATAGATCTCTGAAGCTTGCATACCGTAGACTCATCTGTGGATGTGAAACCTTCAGGTTGTATCATATACACCTCTTCTTCTAGCTCACCATTGAGAAAAGCTGTTTTCATATCCATTTGCCAGATTTCATAGTCCAGATGTGCAGTTATCGCAAGCATGATCCAAATAGATTTTAGCATTACCACAAAGGAGAAGGTGTCATCATAGTCAATACCATAATATTAATGATACCCTTTGGCAACTAGATGGGCTTTATAAATCTCCTCTTTTTTGTCTGCATCTCTCTTCCTCTTGAAGATCTATTTACACCCTATGGATTTTACTTTTTGAGGTGGGTCAACTAATGTCCACACATCATTGACCTTCATGGACTCCATTTCGAATTCATGGCTTCAAGCCATTTATTAAAGTCGGATCTCTATATTGCATCCATAAAGGTGATCGGGTCCTTGTTGTTCTCATCGAGCTCAACAAGATCTCCATCTCGAACCAAAAAATCATAGTATCTGTCCGATTGGTGCGATACTTTATCAGATCTCCTTAATGGTACATCAATAATAAGTTCTAAATTTGATCCAATCAAATCTAATTTTGCGAGTTCACTAGATTGTATCGATTCTTCTACTCATCAAACTTCATCAAGCTCGATTTTAGAAGCACTAATTCTTTTACTAAATTTTTTTTCTAAAAAATATGCTTTATTGCTGATGAACACTTTTTATTTATTAGCAAGGTAGAAGTAATACCCTTTAATTTCTTTCGGATATCTCATGAAGATACACTTGTCAGATCTAGGTCTGAGTTTGTCTATTTTTAAACGTCTGGCATAAGCCGGACACCCCAAAATATTAAGGTGTATGAGTATTGGTTTATGCCTAGTCTATATCTCATATGGTATTTTATTTGTAGACTTAAACAGAATTCTATTAAGTACATAGCAAGCCGACTCAAGTGTATATCTCCAAAAAGAGATTGACCAACTTGAAAAGCCCATCATGGATCGAACCATGTCCAACAAGGTTTAATTTTTTCTTTTTGAGATGCCATTGTGCTATGGCATTCTAGGAGGAGTCCATTGTGAGAGAATCCTATTCTCTTTTAGATATGTCAGAAACTCATCGAAAAGGTATTCACCTCCTCGATCAGATCGAAGAGTTTTAATACTCTTTTCAATTTATTTTTCTACCTCACTACGAAACCATTTGAACATTTCAAATAATTCAAATTTATATTTTATCAAATAAACATATCCATACCTAGATAGATCGTCTGTGAACATAATGAAGTAGTGATACCCACCTCTAGTACTTAAGCTCATCGGTTCACTTATATCAGTATGTACAAGATCTGAAACTTCACTGACTCATTCATTTTTTTCAATAAAAGAAGATCTGATCATCATTTCAGGCAGACAAGATTCACAGATGGATAATGATTCACAATCATTATCCTTAAAGATTTTCTCTTGGATTAAACTGTTCATTCTGCTCTTGTTAATATGACCTAACCTATAATGCCAAAGGTGTTGGAAAATATGTCCCAAAAGCCAATCGTCAAGCTGTTGACGGTTGAGCAATCAAGTATTGTAATTGATTTGTTAATAAATAAAATATATTTGGCATCT
The DNA here is from genome assembly GCF_000442705.2 of Elaeis guineensis. Taxonomy (NCBI): domain Eukaryota; kingdom Viridiplantae; phylum Streptophyta; class Magnoliopsida; order Arecales; family Arecaceae; genus Elaeis; species Elaeis guineensis. Next base: position 29,273,436 of record NC_026000.2, on the reverse strand, counting down.
TCATCATAAGCTTTCATCTTCTAATGAACTCCGTTGTTATGATGAAGTCCATAGGACTATTTAGATTCGATAAAGAGAGGATTTATCAATTAGTCCTTAAAACAGTTCACGACCAAATGATAGGCTGTTAATAAGGACGACAACTTCTATCGAGCATAGGTCGCTGTAGGCCATATGGGTTGGTTGTCCTCTTAACCAAGCAGTGTGAAAACACTGGTATGGCATACAGGTGAGATGTAAGGGTACATCATCATTGAACGTGACCAATTCCAGAGCATTTTGCTGTCGAGAATGTCTCTGATGGGATATAGGTATAAGTGTCCCTTAGACTTGAGATCGCCTCAGTGACTTACAAGCAACTCACTGTGCTTTGGTACTGGACTAACTGAATTTCTAATTCAGGGACGGAAGGCTTCTGAGCACAGTCAAGTACTTGCGAAGTCAGAGTGTGATCGAGATGAGATTGACCACTCCAAGAGTTGGAGAAGAATGAATCACTGTATTTCAATTTAGCAAAACTTTGGCCAGGGTAATCCATCAGATGGATTTGATATTTTGAAATACAATGTGGACAACCTGATCAGAGTTGATAGTTGAACTCTGAGGTGTCCTATGATCATTTTGGTCAAGGGGATGAATTATATGAAAACTATATCCGCATGGGTTCTAAGGATGTTGTTCTACACATTCGACCTATCCGATCGTCGGGTATCATTGCTAGATGGTCATTTCGATTGGTATAAAAATTTATTTCTGTGCTACCAGCTTAGGTTCGGACCTATGAGGTCACACACATTAGAGTTCATGATCCGATCGGATAGTTGATCAACGATTAAGAATCGTTCTAGGGTTAAATGATCAATACGATTGACATTTAACCCAGTGCAAGTATTGCAGGAGGATCGATTAGCAATTTGATTGCTAATTAGCTTAATTTGATTAAGCCAATGGGCTGAGATTAAGTCTAATTAAATATGATTTAATTAAATTTAGTTTGGGCTTGATTGGATCAAGTCCAATTAGTTTATTGGATAAGCCAAGTGCAAGAAAAAACTAGTCCTAGTTCAACTAGGACTTGGGTCAATCTAATTTCTAATTTGATTAGAAAATTAAATCAGATTTAAATCTAATTTAATCTAATTAAATTAGGTTCTTAATTAGGTTAAGACCTATTTTAATTAGGTTGATCTAATTTTAGTTTGATTTAGTTTGAGAAACCAAATTAAAACAAGTCATGAGATAGAATCCTAGTAAGACTAGGATTCCACCTTGCACCACATAAGCCTTCCCCACGCCCTCTCTCTTATTCAACGCCAATCTCCACTTATTTTGTGCAACAAAAGCCCTCTTCCAGGTCTCTCCCATGTTCACAAAAGGTTTTCTCTCTTCTTTCTTACATGGAAGGTGGTTTGGATCAAATCAAAAAGGAATAAGTTTGGATTTCGAATTCTATGAGATAGAGTTTTAGAAATCCAAAACTCTTTCAATTTTGCACCGAATTTATTCAATTTTTTTTTGGAATTTTTATGGATTTTAAGGTATACATTGTGTACCCTTTGATAGTAATCCATGTATGAAAATATGGAGGAGGTGCTCAAGAGTTGGGCGCCCCTTAACTTGCCATGTTTGGATAAGCCTTGACTAGGTATTTGACCTAGACAAGGACTCTATCATATCTCTCTGTATAAAATGAGTTTCTTCATGAAATTTTACAAGAAGACATAGATTTGAGAGAACTTTGTGCCATCCAAAAATCAGAGAGAAAGACCTTTGGGTCGTGGAGATATAAAAGATGCAAGTTAGGGTGTCTAGAGAGAAAAACGTGAAGAAGAAGAGGGTCTGCTTCTAGGTTTTTTGTTTTCATATCTTTCCTCCCTCCATCTTGAGTTTCTTGAGAGCGTCTCTGATCTGAAACTCCTCCTTTTACTTTCCATCTTTGGAAGAGTCCAAATCAAGAAGAAGGAGGTACCTGATCAACCATCAAAGAAGGATCAGCGCAGTACCAGCATACTGTGCTGATTTCCTGAAGCAGAACTTCTGATCGAGATTCGTGGGCTCGTGTGGACGACTCCTAGAAGCCGGACGCATGTGTGGCTTGCAACATCATCCTTAAGCCCGGATCAGCGAGGTTAGAGCGTCTAACTTGCAAGGTAATAGATCTGATCTATTGTTTAATACATACATTAGATGTGGTATAGAAACATGTTGATATGATCAACATATAGTTCATGCTATATTTATATATTTTAATTTCTAATTTAATTTTATATAATAATCATGTAATAAGATCTTAGATCTAGAGATTCTCTAGTTTTAAAAAATAAATTTTGATTTATTTTAGTCTTCCGCTGTATGATCTTGAAAAAGTTTCAAGATCTAATCCTGAAACCCTAGATCTGGTTCCTACAATTGGTATCAGAGCCAGGTTCTTTATTACATGATTATTTATACATACTTAGATTATTTTTTAGATTATATCTAATTTATAATCTAATTATTAAATCTAAAATTAAAATTTTAGATCAATCACAAACTGCAAGGTTGTCCTGCTGTAAGGTTTACCCCTTACAGTGCAAAGGTTGTCCTAGTTTGTGTAGATCTATCTTTAATCATAAATTTGTTAGATATAATCTAAATTAAATTTATAATTTATTAGATTTAAAAGATATTTAAATCTGAAATAAAATCTCTTTGTTAATAATTTTTATGCAAAGAAATTATTTAAAGTTGAAATTATTTCAATTACATGAACCTGTTTAGATTAGATCTAAAGTAGTTTCATGATTATGAATCAAACATGCAATATGGTTGGTAGAATCATATTATAAAATTATTTTACAAATACGAAAATTATTTTTTGAAAAGCCGAACCCAACCCTCAGTCCAAAACTTAATTAAGAATTAAGAAGTTGTTTGATTAGGTTCTAGGATTGTGAATTGAAGAACCTAAGACACAAATCATAACACATTGGGTTAATGGGTTAGTGGGAATTAGGTCCATTAATTGGGTTAGACCTATGATTAGATTAAAGATGGACTTAATTAGAGAATTGACTAAATCTAATCAATTATTGTCTTAGATTAGGTCAAGGATTCTCTAGATCAATTACAATAGTTATAGTTGGTCAAGTCCATATCTTTAACGAGAACCAAATGGACTTGATTCTTGGCTAAGCGGTCTAGCATGAACTGTTAGGTTGATCTAATCGAAACTAATTAAACCAGTTGGTGTCTAAAGTAAACCAGACTGGTGGTTTTTAATTGGGAGCTCGCTTACCTGGCCATTTCTGATGGTGTCTAAAGCAAGCTTTGACAGACCCTCCCACTAATCGAACTTACCTGACCTCTTGGTGAAATTATGTTTTGATCGGATCACTTGACTATTCGAACTGACTCATGTCAGCTAGGTAAATCAGTGTGACTGATTTAGGTGCTCCTAGACCAGCCCTTTTAATGGTCTCCCTTAAGCTGACTTGGTGAAGCCAGTGGGAGGATCATGATAAGCTGATTCATCTGACCTCATCCTCTATATTATTTAAATCTTCTAAAATTATTAGGTCCTTAAAATGACAAAGTTATGGAGATAACTAAGTCATAGCCTCCCATTAAGGTGTTTGATAATGAGTCCATTAACTCAATAATCATTGCAGACCCAAAGGCCTGGTGCTTGTTGACTAATGGAATGATTACTCATCATATGATGACTTGGAAGTATCTCTCTAATGGTGGTTAGATGAGCCAACCAAAGTTGGGCTTAATCATTCGTTGGTTAGATACACCAAGTATGATCATGTTAATGGTTGGACCTAACCGGATCCTTACAGTGGAGGCCAAAGCCTACTGATTAGGTTTCTGGGGCAAAATTAAAATTATTAAAAATTATTTAGAGAAACAATTGGTTATGAACCTACCCTTAGATGTACATGGGTTGGCCAACCAAAGTTGGGCTTGTGTGCAGTCTAAGTGGATTCTAGTACCCACTAAGGAATTAGGGTAATTCTTCGAATTGGAGGTAGAGGCTACCAATTCGAATAAAATAGTGGGAGAAACCTTTTGATTAAAGTCCAAATCTTTAGGTTTAATGAATCAATTACTAATTAGGTTATGGTTCTCCTTTGTGTAAATATGGCCACTTCCCTATCGCTCCGATCATTGTTGGACAATGATAAGTTGGTGGGACCCAACTTCGATAGCTGGTACCGAAAGTTGAAGATAGTCCTGGAGCATGAACGGATCCTATATGTGATAATGGATCCTGCACCTGAGGAGCCAGCTGTCAATGCACGTGGAACAGTCAGAGACACTTACCAGAAGTGGCTCAATGACCGGACCACGGTGCGCTGTATCATGCTGGCTGCCATGAGCGACGAGTTCAGTCGCAGATTCGAGATGGCTCAGTCAAAGGACATGCTTCAAGTGTTGGAGGATGCCTTTGGCACACTCGATGATGGGAGAGGCACAAGACTAGTTGTGCCATCTTCAACGCCAAAATGTGGGATGGTGCCTCTGTCACTGATCATGTATTGTACATGATCGAGCTGATGGAACGATTGAGCAAGCTCGGCTTTCCCTTGCATGAGCAGCTTGAGAAAGATGCAATACTGAACTCGCTGCCCAAGTCTTATCTCCCATTCCTCACTCATTATAAAATGACAAAGCCTGAAGTAAACTACCACGGGTTACTGGGGTTGCTTCAGAACTTTGAGAAGGATCACCAACTTCACAAGGAGTCGGTGAACTTAGTGGGAGGTTCGTCTTCTGGTTCTCGACCTTTTGAGAAAGGGAAGAAGAACAAGAAGAAGAAAGTGAAGAAGGTGCAAGTTCAGGCTGGGACATCTGTGCAGAGCCAGACCAAAAAGATCAAGCCTGATAAGAGTCTATTCTACTGGCAAGCACCCTAGATTAGATAGTGTGTCAGATATCTACTTTTGGCACTGTAGGCTAGGTCATATAAACAAGAACAGAATAAATAGGTTGACTCAAGAGGAAATCCTCGAAGTCAGTGATTGTGAATCACTTCCAATCTGTGAGTCATGTCTTCTTGATAAAATGACCAAGTCACCTTTTATTGGAAAAGGTGAGAGAGCTACTAAGCTCTTGGGCCTAGTACATACTGATGTATGCGGGCCCATGAGCACACCAGTGCTAGAGGTGGATATTTCTACTTCATAATTTTTACGGATGACCTATCCCGATATGGATATGTCTATCTGATGAAACATAAGTCGGATTCATTTGAAATGTTCAAACGATTTCGAAGTGAAGTAGAAAAATAAACTGGGAAGAGTATTAAAACTCTTCGATCTGATCGAGGAGAATACCTTTCTAGTGAATTTCTCACATATCTAGGAGAGAATAGGATTCTCTCCCAATGGACTCCTCCAGGAACACCACAGCATAATGGTGTGTCTGAAAGGAGGAATCAGACTTTGTTAGATATGGTCCGATCCATGATGGGTTTTGCTAGCTTGCCGATATCCTTCTGGGGATATGCACTCGAATCGGCCAGTTATCTGTTAAATAGGGTTCCAAGTAAGTCTGTAATTAAGACTCCATACGAGATATGGACGGGACGTAAGCCAGCACTTTCACACCTTAGGGTCTGGGGGTGCCCGACCTATGTCAAACGATTAGTCACAGACAAACTTGGACCAAGGTCTGACAAATGCTCATTCATAGGGTACCCCAAAGAGACAAAAGGATATTTTTTCTACCATGCTGATGAACAAAAGGTGTTCGTCAGCCTTAAGGCAATCTTTTTAGAAAAGGAGTTCCTTGGTGAAGGAACCGTTGCCTCTAAGATTGAACTTGATGAAGTTCAACAGGTAGAAGGACCGACACCAATAGTTGAACCTGAGTCGGATATGATTAGATCAGATCTGGAGCCCAATATACCTGCACCATTAAGGCGATCCGATAGAGTACCGCGTCAGCCGGACAGATACTATGATTTTTTGGTCCGAGACGGTGATCCCATCGAACTTGATGAGAATAATGAGGATCCGATCACCTATATGGATGCAATGCAGAGACCTGATTCTGAGAAATGGCTTGAAGTCATGAAATCCGAAATGGAGTCTGTTGGTGCAAAAATCTGCTTGCGCCGGAGAAGCTGGAGTCGGAGAAGCCGCGGTCACCGCCGGGACCTGCAAAGGAAGTCTAAACCGGAGGTGGGGTTGCTCTGGCAAGACCCTCCGACGCTCAAGTCAGTTCTCTGCCTCAACAAGAATGGAGTGCTCGAACGGAGAATTTAGCAGAGTTTTGAGATGAGAAATGAGCTTAGGGAATAACGTATCTGGGTCCCCCTTTTTATAGGCGGGGGAAGTAACGGATTGATGGCGATATCTGTAACCGTCTGGCAGTGGGCTGCCCAGGATCAGGCGGAGTTTGCTGCGAAGAGTAGTGGAGTGGACCCGTGGCTATCACTGGGGCGTGCCACGTGGAGTCTGCCGCGTGAAGTGGGGTGGCGTTTGTTGTCGTGACTTGCCAACGGATGGGAGAATCACGCGGTATCCATTGCAGGAGGTGGAGCAGGATCGCGACCGTTTATCATGGCCTATCAGGTAGTAATGGAGTCGCGTGGGATCCGTCGTAGGGAGTGGAGCAGTGCTGCGATCATTACTGTGGCCTGTCAGGGAGTGGTGGAGCTGCGCGGAATCCGCCGCAGGAAGTGTAGCAGAATCGTGGCCGTGATTGTGGCCTGGGAGTGCAGATATGTCGGCTGAAGTTCGGCAGCGGTCGGAGTCTGGCCCCCACGTTGGGGTCCGGGCGGAGTCCTCCTTGCGGTTGGGGTAGTGGGTGGAGCCCGGCTCCCGTGGGAGTCCGGGTGGAATCCCCTGCAATCAAAATCAGATGCAAAGTCCGGCTCTCGTAGGAGTCCGGACAAGGCTTACCGGCAGCTGATGTTGAGGATGGAGCCCGGCTCCCGTAGGAGTCCGGGCGGAGTCCGCTTGCGGTTGAGGTTGTTGGCGGAGTCCGGCTCCCGTAGGAGTCCGGACGGAGTCGGCTTGCAGCGGCTGTAGTTGAGGACGGAGCCCGGCTCCCGTAGGAGCCCGGGCGGAGTCCGCTTGTGGTTGAAGTTGTTGGCGGAGTCCGACTCCCGTAGGAGTCCGGACGGAGTCGGCTTGCAGCTGCTGGAGTTGAGGACGAAGCCCGGCTCCCGTAGGAGTCCAGGCGGAGTCCGCTTGCGGTTGACGTTGTTGGCGGAGTCTGGCTCCCGTAGGAGTCCGGACGGAGTCGGCTTGCAGCTGCTGGAGTTGAGGACGAAGCCCGACTCCCGTAGGAGTCCGGGCGGAGTCCGCTGAGGACTTCGACTGTGGATATTTTATACCCAACAGAGTCCATAAAGGTCAACGATGTATGGACATTGGTTGACCCACCTGAAGGGGTTAAACCCATTGGGTGTAAATGGATCTTCAAAAGGAAGAGGGGCGCAGACGGAAAGGTGGAGACCTATAAAGCCCGTCTGGTCGCCAAGGGGTATCGTCAATGTTATGGTATTGACTATGACGAGACGTTTTCTCCTGTGGTAATGCTCAAATCCATTCGGATAATGCTTGCAATAGCTGCCCATCTGGATTATGAGATCTGGCAGATGGATGTAAAGACAGCTTTCCTGAATGGAGAGCTGACTGAAGAGGTGTATATGATACAACCTGAGGGGTTTACATCCACAGATGAGTCCAAGGTGTGCAAGCTTCAGAGATCCATTTATGGACTGAAGCAAGCTTCTCGGAGTTGGAACATGCATTTTGATAAGGTGATCAAAACATATGACTTCATTAAGAATGGAGAAGAGCCCTGCATTTATAAATGGGCAAATGGTCCAGTTATGGTATTTCTTGTCTTGTACGTGGATGACATTCTCTTAATCGGGAATGACATCCCCGCACTACAAGGAATAAAAGTTTGGTTGTCATCACAGTTCTCCATGAAGGACTTGGGTGAAGCATCCTACATCCTAAGGATGAAGATCTATAGGGATAGATCTAAAAGGATTCTTGAGTTATCCCAGTCCATGTACATAGACACTGTGCTGAAGAGGTTCAGCATGGAGAATTTCAAGAAGGGCTATCTACCGATAGGCCATGAAATTTCTCTCTCTAAGAAGGATTGTCCGACAACTCCTTAAGAGAGAGAGCGTATGAGTAGAGTCCCATATGCTTCAGCCGTGGGATCTATCATGTACGTCATGATATGTACAAGACCAGATGTGGCATACTCACTAGGAGTAGTGAGTAGATACCAATCTGATCCTGAAGAAAATCACTGGAAAGTGGTTAAAGCCATCCTTAAGTATTTGAAAAATACTAAGGACCAAGGGTTGGTTTATGGCGAGTCAGATCTGAAACTTGTGGGGTTCACAGACTCTAGCTTTCAATCTGACCATGATGACAGCAGGAGCGTGTCGGGTTATATCTTTACTCTGAATGGTGGAGCCATCTGCTGGAAGAGTTTCAAGCAGCATATTGTGGCGGACTCTGTTTGTGAAGCAGAGTACATCGTAGCATCGGATGCTGCAAAGGAAGCTGTGTGGCTGAGAAAATCCATCACTGAGCTCGGAGTAGCACCCTCCCTCGATGGTCCGATCCTGCTCTACTACGACAGCACTGGTGCCATAGCTCAGGCGAAGGAACCCAAAGCACATCAGCGGACGAAGCACATCTTGCGCCGCTTCCACCTGGTCCGGAAGATCGTGGATCAAGGTGACGTCGACCTTCAGAAGATCGACGGAAAGGAGAACCTGGCCGACCCCTTCACTAAAGCCCTGGCGATAAAGGAGTTCGACAACCACAAGTCAAAGATGGGTATTAGATACTGTGCCGAGTGACTTTAGGACAAGTGGGAGTTGTTGGAAAATATGTCCCAAAAGCCAATCGTCAAGCTGTTGATGGTTGAGCAATCAAGTATTGTAATTGATTTGTTAATAAATAAAATATATTTGATATCTTCATCATAAGCTTTCATCTTCTAATGAACTCTGTTGTTATGCTGAAGTCCTTAGGACTATTTAGATTCGATAAAGAGAGGATTTATCAATTAGTCCTTAAAACAGTTCACGACCAAATGATAGGCTGTTAATAAGGACGACAGCTTCTATCGAGCATAGATCGCTATAGGCCATATGGGTTGGTTGTCCTCTTAACCAAGGAGTGTGGAGATACTGGTATGGCATACAGATGAGATGTAAGGGTACATCATCATTGAACATGACCAACTCCAGAGCATTTTGCTGTCGAGAATGTCTCTGATGGGATATAGGTATAAGTGTCCCTTAGACTTGAGATCGCCTCAGTGACTTGCAAGCAACTCACTGTGCTTTGGTACTGGACTAACTGAATTTTTAATTCAGGGATGGAAGGCTTCTGGGCACAGTCAAGTACTTGCGAAGTCAGAGTGTGATCGAGATGGGATTGACCACTCCAAGAGTTGGAGAAGAATGAATCGCTGTATTTCAATTTAGCAAAACCTTGGCCAGGGTAATCCATCAGATGGATTTGATATTTTGAAATACAATGTGGACAACCTGATCAGAGTTGACAGTTGAACTCTGAGGTGTCCTATGATCATTTTGGTCAAGGGGATGAATTATATGAAAACTATATCCGCATGGGTTCTAAGGATGTTGTTCTACACATTCGACTTATCCAGTCGTCGGGTACCATTGCTAGATGGTCACTTCGATTGGTACAGGAATTTATTTTTGTACTACTGGCTTAGGTTCGGACCTATGAGGTCACACACATTAGAGTTCATGATCCGATCGGATGGTTGATCAACGATTAAGAATCGTTGTAGGGTTAAATGATCAATACGATTGATATTTAACCCAGTGCAAGTATTACAGGAGGATCGATTAGCAATTCGATTGCTAATTGGCTTAATTTGATTAAGCCAATGGGCTGAGATTAAATTTAATTAAATATGATTTAATTAGATTTAGTTTGGGCTTGATTGGATCAAGTCTAATTGGTTTATTGGATAAGCCAAGTGCAAGAAAAAATTAGTCCTAGTTCAACTAAGACTTGGGTCAATCTAATTTCTAATTTGATTAAAAAATTAAATCAGATTTAAATCTAATTTAATCTAATTAAATTAGATTCTTAATTGGGTTAAGACCTATTTTAATTAGGTTGATCTAATTTTGGTTTGATTTGGTTTGAGAAACCAAATTAAAACAAGTCATGAGATAGAATCCTAGTAAGACTAGGATTCCACCTTGCACCACATAAGCCTTTCCCACGCCCTCTCTCTTATTCAACACCAATCTCTACTTATTTTGTGCAACAAAAGCCCTCTTCCAGGTCTCTCCCATGTTCAGAAAAGGTTTCCTCTCTTCTTTCTTACATGGAAGGTGTTTTGGATCAAATCAAAAAGGAATAAGTTTGGATTTTGAATTCTATGAGATAGAGTTTTAGAAATCCAAAACTCTTTCAATTTTGCACCGAATTTATTCAAATTTTTTTTGAAATTTTTATGGATTTTAGGGTATACATTGTGCACCCTTTGATAGTGATCCATACATGAAAATATGGAAGAGGTGCTCAGGAGTTGGGCGCCCCTTAATTTGCCATGTTTGGATAAGCCTTGACTAGGTATTTGACCTAGACAAGGACTCTATCATATCTCTCTGTATAAAATGAGTTTCTTTGTAAAATTTTAGGAGAAGATAGAGATTTGAGAGATATTTGTTTCATCCAAAAATCAGAGAAAAAGACCTTTGGGTCATGGAGATATAAAAGATGCAAGTTAGGGTATCTAGAGAAAAAAACGTGAAGAAGAAGAGGGTCTTCTTCTAGGTTTTTTGTTTTCCTATCTTCTCTCCCTCCATCTTGAGTTTCCTGAGAGCGTATCAGATCTAAAACTCCTTCTTTTACTTTTCATCTTTGGAAGAGTCTAAATCAAGAAGAAGGAGGTACCTGATCAACCATCAAAGAAGGATCAGCGCAGTACTAGCATACTGTGTTGATTTCTTGAAGCAGGACTTCTGATCGAGATTCGTGGGCTCGTGTGGAAGACTCCTAGAGGCCGGATGTGTGTGCGGCTTGCAACATCATCCTTAAGCCCGGATCAGCGAGGTTAGAGCGTCTAACTTGCAAGGTAATAGATCTGATCTATTGTTTAATACATACATTAGATGTGGTATAGAAACATGTTGATATGATCAACATGTAGTTCATGCTATATTTATATATTTTAATTTCTGATTTAATGCTATGTAATAATTATGTAATAAGATCTTAGATCTAGGGATTCTCTAGTTTTAGAAAATAAATTTTGATTTATTTTAGTCTTCCGCTGTATGATCTTGAAAAAGTTTCAAGATCTAACTCTGAAACCCTAGATCTGGTTCCTACAAAAGGTAGCCAAGACATCATCTATCCTAAGATGTTTTCTTGATGTGTACATTACACTAGGCCGCAATACAGTATAAATTCTATTATTCAATTATCCGTGCATTACAGTAACACTATTTAAAATGATGTCATAAAGATTTTTTTTTCTTGAAATCTCATAATTTTCTTTGGCCAAAAGACTTATAGAAATTACATTCAATAAGAAACTAAGATAAAAATGATAATCACTAAAAATAATGTTATGAGAATTGAATACAAGTTTGATGATTCCTAAAGCTAGAATTGAAACTGATCTTCCATCTCTAACATTCAGAAATCTCTCACCATTTTCAAATCTCCTACTAACTTGAAGTCCCTACAATGAACTATAAATATTAATAGGACTACTAGTATCTAATACCTAGGTCATTGTATCACAAATTGAGAAGTTGTAAGGTGTTATCATATAATTATCTTGCCCAGCAATTGATTGCTTTTTCTTCTTCAACATGTTCGGATTAAGAGAAGCAATGTATTGAGAACAGTTCCTCTTCCAATGATCCTACTTCTTATAGTAGAAGTACTCTGTCTGACTCTAGTCAGACTTGGACTTAGACTTCATGGTCTAACCCCCACTACTTGGCACCTTATTACTTTTCTTTTTCTTTTTCCCTTTCTTAAAGGAATGATGCCCATCCGAAGTTGATCATCCCACTATATTCACAATCTCCTTGTGGAGCTGGTAATCCTTCTCAAAAATCTGCAGTAACCCCAACAAATCGTGGTAGTTTACTATAGGCTTCGTCATTTGGTAATCATTGAGAAATGGTAAGTAAGACTTTGGTAGGGAATTCATGATCGCATCCTTCCTAAGCTGCTCATATAAGAAAAAGATGAGTTTACTCAGGTGCTCAATCTGTTCAATCATATACAATACATGATCGATAACCGACACCCCCTCCCTCATCTGGACATTGAAGATGGCACAACTAGTCTTGTGCCCCTCAACGTCATTGGGAGTGTCAAAAGATTCGTTCAACATCTTGAGCATATTTTCTGGTTAAGCTCCCTCAAATTTATAGCTGAACTCGTCATTCATGGCCGTCCGTATAATACAACGCACTATAGTGCAGTCGTTAAGCCACTTCAAGTATCTCAAATCGCACGATGAGCATTAGGAGCAGGCTTCTCAGGTGTCGGATCGGTCAGCACGTATAAGATCCGCTCGTGCTCCAGGACTATCTTCGATTTTTGATACCAGCTATCAAAATTAGATCCCTTCAATTGATCACTATCCAATAGTGAACGAAGTGATAAGTTGGTGGCCATAACTACACAAAAGAAAAACCAAAAATCCTAATTAGTATATGAATTAATTAAGCCTATAGATATGAACTTTAGTCTAAAGGTTCTCCCACTATTTTGTACGAATTGAGAGCCTCTACCTCCAATTCAAAGAATCATACTAATTTTTTGATGGGTACTAGAATCCACATGGACTGCACATGAACCTGACTTTGATCGGCTCATCTGTGCGCATCTATGGGTAAGTTCTTAACCAATTATTTCATCAAATAATTTTTAATAATTAATTTTGTCCCAGGTTTCTGACAGTAGTCTTTGGCCTCCACTGGAAGGTCTGGTTAGATTCAACCATTAATATGATCATACTAAGGAATCTAACCAACAAATGATTAGGTCCGACTTTGGTCGGTCATCACTCATAAGAAAGGCTCAACTAAGTCATCATATTATGAATGATAATTCCAATAGCAGATGAGCACCAAGTTTTTGAGCCGTCCAATGATCATCCAACTAATAGACCCATTATCACCCAACTTAAAGGGAGGCTATGATCTAGTTATCTCCATAACTAGCTCATTTTAATGGACTTAATAATTTAAAAGATTTAATCAAGATATTGAAGAAAAAAGATTCAGCTTGACAAACTAATCATAATCCCCTCACTGACTTCACCAAGTCAGATCATGGAAGACTAGATTCAAGCCGATTCTGGTACCTAAATCAGTCATACCGATTAACTTATATAGCATGGGTTCGGCATGAGTCAATGAGCAATTGAATCAAAAGCTAATTGATCATATTGGTCAGGTAAGTGAGATCGGTGGGAGGAATATGTCATTAACTCACCATAGACTCAATCTATGCGAATAGCTCCCAATTAATGACCATCGATCAAAACTGTCAGACTTATTTTAAACACCAATTAATTTATCAGATTCAATTTGGTTTGCCTAAAGACTCAAACTCTACCACTGAGCCATGATCGAAGTCCATCTTGGTCTACTCAAAGACATGGATTTTGACCAACTACAACTATTGTCATGATTCTAGAGAAATCCTGATTTAATCTAATTCAATTTTTAGTTAGATTTAATCAATTTCTCTAATTAGTCCATATTCTTTTTGATTCTAACCTTAGGTCTAACCCAATTAAGAAAATCTGATCAGCTAACCCATATCACCCTATGTTTTATGAAAATATCATCAGATCTTTAATTCACAATTCTAGATCTAATAAGTTCTATACTTAATTCTCAATTAAGTCTAAATTTAATATGGGTTTAAGTTAAATTTTGAAATAATTTCAATTTTGTAAATTTTTTATCCGAAATCATGCAAAATTTTTATTTCTGAAAATTGGATCGACTCAGTTTCAGATTGAGCTAGCTAACTACAGTGGATCGACCAAGTCTGATACTTGATCGGCTAACTGTGGATGAACAGTAACTGTTACTGTTCAGATCTGTGCAACTGGGTCGGCTCAGTCAACACTGAGTCGGCTATCCTAGGAAACTAGATCGACTCAGTTCAAAACTGAGTCGGCTTAGTTTGCAAGCCAGCATATTTTTCAAAGTTTTAGTACATGAAAAACTTTGCATATTCTGAAATAAAATCAACCAAAAACCAATTTTTAGATCATATCTAAACTCTTTATGATTCCAAATTTTATTTTTCTTGATTAAAATAATTTTTAATCTTTTAGATCAGATAATTTACTTTTCATTTGTTTGGTATCACATACAACCAAAATTTAGGGTTTTAAAAACTAGAATTTTGCAGAAAAATAAGTTTTGAATCTTTCGCATTTCATCTTTATGAACAAGCAGCACCTTTACACACCATAGGAGATCCCCATAGGATGAAAGGAGAGGATCATGAAATCCCACTTTCTTTTGTGATCGGATGATCAAGAATGTTCAATCTAATTACTTGGCTAATAGGCTTCTAATCTAATCATATTACATATGAAAAATTTAGATCTAATCTAAATATAATCAGATCTTATCATAATCAGATCATGTTGCAATCAAAATCAAAATTTTAATGCTATAGATCTGAAGAAGAATCAAGAAGGACTTGTGGTGCCAGAAGAAGGATACAAAAACTCTTTCTCTAATATTTTTTCCTCTCCCAAAACCCTAGAATAGATTTTTAGGATGCTCACCTAAGAGGAGATGAGACTCCTCTATTCTCACACACCAAGGATGGCCGCCCAACCCCAAGACCTCACGCCCAAAACCCTAGCTCACACCTCAAGGGATCTCTCAATGATCTGATTGATTGTTTGTCCCATAAAAATTAGGGGTTTATATAGATGAGGTATGGAGGTGTTTGGATGAGAATAGATTTCTCATCTTCACTCGAATTCAAATTAGATTTGAATTCGACTGGATCAACCAATTGATCCAAACTCTTGATCCTTATCAAGAGTGGACGATGAGGCTTTGTGGGCATGGAGATCATCATGCCAATCTAATTTTGATGTTGGAAAAAGGGAAGGCATCCTTAGGTGGTCAGCTAGGGTGAGGAAGAGTCCAAGCTGATTTGGACTCTAGGGTTTCATCCAATAAATTTCCAACCCAATCAAATTAGGTTAAACTAATTAGATCAATCTGAACCCAATCCAATCAGGTCCCAAACATAATTAAATCTTGATCAAATAAGAATTTAATTAAGTCAAATTTTTAATCAAATTAAGGATCATTCATCCTAGATAATTAGGTTATTTCATAACCTAATCGGGTCAAACTAAATTGAACCCAATTCAATTAGTTTTGAATCAATTTATATTACTTAATCAAATTAAGCTAATTAGTAATTTAATTACTAATTAATCCTACTATAATTTACTAATTCTTAACGAATTAATTTGTTGTAACTTTTGCACAAGGCTAATTATCAATTGAATTGACAATTTATATCTTTAAGCGATTCTCAATCGTTGATCAGCCATGTGATCAGTCAGTAACTTCTTTTGAGTGTGATCCTATAGGTTCGAACCTAAATCGATAGCACAAAAATAATTTTCTAAACTAATCAATGTGACCATCTAGAAATAGGATCCGATGTCCGGATAGGCCAAATGAACGCAAAGCAACATTCAAGAATCTATTGGCATATAGTTACTGTATAATTCATCTCTTTAATCCTAATGCTCAAGGTGACTTAGGGTTTAACTGTCAATCCTGAAATAGTCAATCATATTATATTTCAACCTTTCAAATCTATCACATGGATTATCTTGATCAAGATTTTACTAAATTGAAATACACTAATGCATTAACTCCTACTTATTCGAAGGGGTCAATCCCATCTTGACTCATGCACCGACTTGATAAGTATTTGACTGTATCCAAAAACCTTCTGTTATTAAATTAAAAATTCAGATAGTTCAATATTAAAGTACAGTGAGTTATTTATAAGTCACCATGATGATATCAGATCGGAGGGACACTTATATGCATATCCTTCACGAACAACTCTTAACAGCAAAGTACTCTGCAATTGGCCACGTTCAATGAGATGTACTCCTATGTCTCACTTGTATGTCATACCAGTGCCTCCACACCTCTTGGTTACGAGGACAACCAATGCATATGACACACAACGATCTATACTTGATTATTGCTATCATCTTATTAATAGCATATCATTTGATCATGAATCAATTTTAAGAAATATGCGATAAATCCTCCTTTATCGATCAAGATAGTCCTAAGGACTTCATCACAATAATAGAGTTCATTAAGAAAATTACACTACTTTATGATGAATAAGCCAAATAATAATTTATTAATTTATCCATTTATATATATTTACATAATTAGCTCAACCATCAATAGGCTAACGATTGATTTTGGGACATAATTTCCAACGTCATCGTTCTGGACCAAGAAATCATAGTATCTATTTAGCTGACGCAGTACTCTACTGGATCTCCTTAAAGGTGTCTGAATAATAGGCTCTAGATTTGATCTTATCAAATCTGGTTCTATATTTTTATCGATTTGTGTAGATTTTTTTACTTGTCGAACTTCATCAAGTTTCACCTTAGTGGCATCAATTCCTTCGTCAAAGAACTTCTTTTTCAAAAAATATGCCTTCAGACCCACGAACATCTTATGTTCGTTAGAAAGATAGAAGTAATATCTCCTAGTTTTTTAGGATATCCTACAAAATAACACTTATCGGATCGAGATTCAAGCTTATCTGTCTGTAAATATCTGACATAAGTTGGACAACTCCAAATCCTAAGGTAAGAGAATATTGGCCTACATCAAGTCTATATCTCATATGGAGTTTTCGCAACTGATTTACTCAAAACTTTGTTCAAAACATAATAAGCAGTCTTAAGAGCATAACCCCAAAAGGAGACTGACAAACTTGCAAATCCCATCATGGGCCGAACCATGTCTAACAAGATTCAATTCCTTCTTTCTGACATCCCATTATACTGTGGTGTCCCTGAAGGAGTCTATTGTGAGAGAATCCCATTCTCTTGTAGATATATCAAAAATTTATTAAAAAGTTATTCACCTTTTTTATCAGATCGAAGAGTTTTAATACTCTTTTTAGTTTATTTTTCTATCTCATTACAAAATTATTTGAATATTTTAAATGATTCGGATTTGTACTTCATAAGATAGACGTACCCATACCTCAATAGGTCGTCAATAAATATAATGAAGTAGTAATACCCTTCTCTGGCATTTATGTTCATAGATCCACATACATCACTATGTACTAGACTTAGAATATCATTGGCTCATTTACCTTTTTCAGTACTAAAGGATGACTTGGTCATCTTTTTAAGAAGACAGGACTCACAGATCGGCAATGTTGCTCCTTAGATTGATTTTGATGATTACAAAGCAGTTGAAGGAGTACTAATGATTTTTACTTGAAAAAGATTTATTGCTTTTCAGAGGTAAATTTGTAATTTTACCAAAACTCTGATTTGAAAGTATCAAATGATAGAACAAAAGATTTGTGATCCGTTGGTGAAAATTTCATTATTTTTGGACTTGTATTTTGAAAGATATGCATGTTTGAAAATCATGAGTCGACCCATGAGTCAACTCATGGCACAATGAGCTGTTTGGCACGCAGATTTTTTGGCTTGGCACAACCTGTGAGTCGACCCATGAGTCGACCCATGAGTCGACCCCTGCTATTTTTAGATCAAAAATCACAGAACCTTGTCTTCTAGTTGTTTTCTGTTGTTCTTCCACAGAGGTCGACCCATGAGTCGACCCCCAGGTATGAGTCGACCCATGAGTCAACCTCTGTGATGGGATTTTTCCGCAACGGCTAGTTTTTAACCCATTTTAAGTACTTTTAATGCTCATTTAATATGGTCTAACGGCTCTTTTTCAGCCTAGAATATTTTTCACTATTTCTTAAAGCTATAAAAGGGACAAAAAAGTGAAAATCAATAAGAAGAATAGAAAGAAGAATCAAGAAGAGAGATTTTGAAAAAGAGATTTCAAGCAAACTTTTCAGCCCTAAGCAAAAGCTCACTCAAAGCATTCAAGAAGCCTTTGATCCAAGCTCACCACTCCTCAAGTGCACATTCTAGTCTCCAACCACCTTGAGAAAATCAAAAAGGATCTTCTTCTTCTTGAGTAAAGAGTATTTAAAGTCTCATACGCTCATTAAAGGAGCTTTCTTGTGCTATTCATTGTTATACTTTGTTTGTGTTATTGTTTATGTTTTGGAAGGATTTCAAAACAAGGGAAGGTTAATCCGAACCTTGAATCGGAGTGTATAGAGTTGGCTTGTACCCGAAAAATAAGTGGACTAGCTTGGGATAGCTAGAGTCGGAGTTTCCGACGTTTGTATTCGGGTTGAATACAAGATTAGTGGATTGGAATTCTCAAGTAGGAGCTTGGAGAGTAGATGTAGGTGCAAGGTTGGCACCGAACCACTATAAATCTTTTTATTTGTAGTGTGTCTAATTGCTCTTCTTTAACTCTTCATTATTCTCTTGCATTCTAGCTTTTAGCCATTAGCCTTGAATTAATTTTACTCTCCCTATTTATTTAGCTTTTGTCAAACATTTTTCATAAGTCATAAATCAAGCTTAAAATTTTTAGAAACTCAATTTATCCCCCCTCTTGGGTTGCATAGCTGGGCAACAAGTGGTATCAGAGCTCGGTGCTCTAGCCCTACTTTGATCTAAATAATCAAAGAGCCAAAGATCTATGGCAACTCAAGTCGGCACTTCTCTAGCCGAGGGGCAATCTACCAACCGACCTCCACTTTTCAATGGGTCTAATTACACCTATTGAAAAGCTCGAATGAAAATATTCATTCAAGCACTCGACTATGATATGTGGAGTATCATAGTGAACGGTCCTCACACACCCACTAAAATTATAGATGGTGTGGAATCAACCAAACCCGAGAAAGAATGGGATGAGGTTGATAAGAAAATGGCCCAATTAAATGCTAAAGCAATGAATGTTCTTTATTGTGCTCTTGATGCTAACGAATTTAATCGCATTTCTACTTGCTCATCTGCTAAAGAAATATAGGATAGGTTAGAAGTAACCCATGAAGGAACCAATCAAGTAAAGGAGTCTAAAATCAACATGCTTGTGCATAAATATGAATTATTTAAAATGGAGCATGATGAGTCCATAACTGAAATGTTTACTCACTTTACTGATATTATAAATGGTTTAAAGAGTCTTGGTAAGTCCTATACTAACAGTGAGCTTGTAAGAAAGATTCTCAGGTCCTTACCAAGAACTTGGGAAGCCAAAGTGACCGCCATCTAAGAAGCCAAGGACTTGAACATTCTACCCTTGGAAGAGCTTCTTGGATCATTAATGACTCATGAGCTAAGTATGAAGCAACATCAAGAGGAAGAAGTCAAAAAGAAAAGAACAATTGTCCTCAAATCCACAGCTCCACCAGATGAAGAAACTGATGACACTGAAGATGAAGAACAGGATGAAGAGATGGCACTCATTACCCGAAGATTCAAGAAATTTTTGAGAAAAAGAAAATAAGGGATGAGGAAGAGGCCATTCACAAAAGGAGAATAGAGCAAAGAAAAAGAGAAAGACCAACCCCTTATCTGCTACGAACGCAAGAAGTCGGGACACTTCAAATTCGAATGCCCACAACTGAAGAAGGGTCCCAAGAAGTACAAGAAGAAGGCCATGATGGCCACTTGGAGTGCGAGTGATGACTCAAGCTCCGAAGAGGAAAACTCAACCGAACAAGCCAACCTGTGCCTTATGGCACACGAAAATGAGGTAATTTTCAAAACTCCTAGTGACTTTACATTTGAAGAATTACATGAAGCTTTTTATGATTTAGTTGATGAATTTAAGAAACTCGGGATGAAGAACAAAGATCTAAAATTGAAAAATCAATCTTTATTAAAATAAAATGAAAACATTTCAATTGAAAAATCCACCCTGCTTCAAGAAAATCAAAGTTTAAAGAATGAAATTACCAAGTTAAAACCATTAGTTGAAAAATTCACCTTGAGTTCAAATAAACTTAATATAATTTTTGAAAATCAAAAGACCATGTATGATAAGGCTGGACTTGGCTATAACCCCTTGAAGAAACAAAAATATCTAAAAAATATTTATGTAAACTCTTTAAGTAACAAGTCTTCTAATGTTACTTGTTTCAAATGTGGTAGAGTAGGACATAAATCATACACTTGCTTCTCTAACAAGTCTGCAAATTTAAATATAAAAAAAATATGGGTTCCAAAAGAACCATTATAACTAACCAAAAAGGACCCAAGAAAGCTTGGGTACCTAAAACAAAAACTTGACTTTTGCTTGCAGGTGTATCTAGCATCCCAAGGAGGAAACAGAAAATGGTATCTTGACAGTGGATACTCGAGACAAATGACTGGTGATGAATCTCAATTCATCACTCTTGTTGCTAAGAATGGAGGGATGGTCACCTTTGGAGACAATGGTAAAGGAAAGATCATCGGTATAGGTAACATTGGTATCACTCCCTCCAAATATATTAAAAATATTTTATTAGTAGATGGTTTAAAGCATAATTACTAAGCATTAGTCAATTTTATGATAAAGGATATAAAGTTATTTTTGAATTGTTTGTTTGTATTGTAACTAGTCCTATTAATGATGGTATTAAATTTATTGGACATAGACATGGTAATGTTTATATGGTAGATTTAAATGATTTAGCCAAAATAAACATGCAATACCTAGTATCCTTGAATGATAAAATTAATGAGACTAGTTGGCTTTGGCATCGCAGACTTGCACATATTAGCATGCATTCTCTTTCAAAATTAATTAAGAAAGAATTAGTTCTTGGTTTGCCAAAATTGAATTTTGAAAAGGATAAAATTTATAATACATGCCAACTAGGTAAACAAACAAGAGTTTCATTTAAATCCAAAAATATTGTTTCAACCTCTAGACCCTTAGAGCTTTTGCATATGGACTTATTTGGACCTACTAGAACCACTAGTCTAGGAGGAAAATGATATGGTTTTGTAATTATAGATGATTACTCTCGTTTTACTTGAGTTTTCTTTTTGGCACACAAAGATGAAACTTTTCATGTTTTCACTAAATTTTATCGAAAAGTCACTAATGAGAAAGGATTTTCAATTCAAAATATTCGAAGTGATCATGGAACTGAATTTGAAAATCAAGACTTTGAAAACTTTTGTGATGAAAAGGGAATAGGCCATAACTTCTCTGCTCCTAGGACACCCCAACAAAATGGGGTAGTAGAAAGGAAAAACAGAACCTTAGAAGAAATGGCCCGTACCATGCTATGTGAAAGCAACCTTCCAAGATATTTTTGGGTGGAAGTAATTAACACAGCATGTTACATTTTAAATCGTACTTTGATTAGACAAATTTTAATAAAAACCCCCTATGAGCTTTGGAAAGAAAGAAAACCTAATATTGCATATTTTCATATTTTTGGCTGCCGATGTTTTGTGTTAAATAATGGTAAAGAAAGACTTGAAAAATTTGATGCAAAATCAGATGAAGCAATCTTTCTTGGTTACTCCTCCACTAGTAAAGCTTTTAGAGTTTTTAACAAAAGAACTTTAGTAGTAGAGGAGTCCATACATGTTGTCTTTGATGAATCTAACGATCTTCCTTCAAGGAAGAATGAAGGTGTTGATGATGCAGATTCTCTTATAGAAGGAATGAAGGAGATCACTCTGAAAGATTCAACAATTCAAGAGGATGAGGAACATGAAGACAAACAGGATAAGGGAGGTGAAGAACATCAAGAACAACCTCAAGGTACAAATGACCTACCCAAAGAATGGAGGTATGTTCACAATCACCCTAAGGAGCTAATTATTGGTGATCCTATGCATGGGGTAAAAACTCGTTCTTCACTAAAAGATGTATTTAATCATTGTGCTTTTGTCTCTCATCTTGAACCAAAAACTATTGAAGAAGCTGAAAATGATTATAATTGGATTAATGCAATGCAAGAGGAACTTAATCAATTTGAGAAAAATAATATATGGACTTTAGTATCAAGACCTAAAAATTATTCAATAATTGGCACAAAATGGGTCTTTAGGAACAAATTAGATGAACATGAAAATGTAATAAGAAATAAAGCAAGATTGGTTGCTAAAGGTTATAATCAAGAAGAAGAAATTGATTTTGATGAGACCTTTGCACCTGTTGCTAGATTAGAGGCCATTAGACTTCTACTTGCATATGCTTGCTTTATGAAATTTAAATTATTTCAAATGGATGTCAAAAGTGCATTTTTGAATGGATATATTGCTGAAGAAGTCTATGTAGAACAACCCCTAGGTTTTGAAAATCATGCTTTTCCTAATCATGTTTTTAAATTAAATAAAGCTCTATATGGTTTAAAACAAGCACCTAGGGCTTGGTATGATAGGCTAAGCAAATTTTTACTAAATAATGATTTTTCAAGAGGTAATGTAGATACAACCCTCTTTATTAAAAGAAATCAAAATGATATGTTAGTTATACAAATTTATGTTGATGACATTATTTTTGGGTCTACTAATGAATCTCTTTGTCAAGACTTTGCTGAGCTCATGCAGGGAGAGTTCGAGATGAGCATGATGGGAGAACTTACTTTCTTCCTCGGACTCCAAATCAAACAAACAAAGGAAGAAATCTCCATCATCCAAAGCAAGTACACCAAAGAATTACTCAAAAGATTTGGAATGGAGAACTCCAAAGCAATTGGCACACCCATGAGCCCCTCATGTAAGCTTGACAAGGATGAAGAAGGTAAATGTGTAGACTTAAAATACTATAAAGGTATGATTGGCTCTCTACTATATTTAACTGCAAGTAGGCCTGATATCATGTTTAGTATTTGTTTGTGTGCTAGATTTCAATCTAATCCTAAAGAGTCTCACTTGAATGCTGTTAAAAGAATCCTTAGATATTTAAATGGTACTCAAACTCTAAGATTATGGTACTCTAAGGACTCATTAATTGACTTAATAGGATATTCAGATGCTGATTTTGCTGGATGTAGATTAGATAGAAAAAGCACTAGTGGAACTTGCCAATTTCTTGGAGTTAACCTAATCTCCTGGTTTAGCAAGAAACAAAATTCGGTAGTACTGTCTACGGTTGAGGCCGAATACATTACAGCCGGAAGTTATTGTGCTCAAATCTTGTGGATTAAGCAACAACTCGAAGACTTTGGTATCAAACTTAATGAAACACCCATAAGATGTGATAACACTAGTGCCATAAATCTTACTAAAAATCCAATTCAACATTCAAGGTCTAAACATATTGAAATAAGACATCATTTTATAAGAGAACATGTTCAAAATAAAGATATAATTTTTGACTATGTTTGCACTAAAAATCAATTAGCTGATATCTTTACAAAGGCCCTTAGTGAGGATAGATTCTGTGAAATTAGAAGAAATCTAGGAATTCTTGATCTATTTGCCTAAATATTTCTCCAATTCCAAGGAATCGACGTCAAAATTTCTTTGAGCTCAATTTTTATCATCTCTCTTGGACCTAAAAGCTCAAGATTATCATTCTCACAACTTGTCATTGAGCAAAAATTCTTCTCCCAAAATTTTAAATTTTTTCAGAATTTATTCATATTTTTTTTGAAATTTTATGAATCATGAGTCGACCCCCTAGGGTCGACCCAATGGCATACTTGAAATTTTTTGCCAACATCCCACGGGTTCATTTCTTTTTAACTTAAAGCCCGTTCATGAGTCGACCCCTCCTTCATCTTCCTCCCTCCAAAACTCATCGTCCTCATCTTCGTTCTCTCCAAATCCAAAGTTTTAGCCCAAGATCCTTCTCCCATCACCTCTCCACCTCAAATCGCCCCTTGGGAAAGGAGCTTTTCGCATTTTTCTCCCTTGATTGAAGCGGTTGGAGCGTGCCCTAGCTTCTACCATTCTTCTCCAAATCGAGATTTCTCTCCGCCAAAAATCTCTTTCCATCCTCTAATAACCCTCCTTCTCCTCACCCATTTGATCTTCCGAGTCTCCTTGCCTGCTCTTGTGGTGAGAATGGCCCCAAAAATGAAACTCCCTCAAAGAAGAAAATCAGTCCGTGAGCTGGAAGAGGGCGTACACAGGAAAAGACAAGCTTCTCAGACCTCCTCTGCTCCCATTCCTGCTTCAGCATCTGCACCTGGTTCCTCTCAGTCTCCTCTCAGCCCTAGCAAAATTCCACTCTCTGACAGAAAGGTAGAAACTGGCAAGAATGTGGACTTCAGATTCTTTGAAAAAGAAGGTTTCTCCTTTGGTTCAAAGATCAAAAACCAAGGTTGGAAATTTTACTGTTCTCTCAAAGAAGTTACATATGTAGATTTGGTTAGAGAGTTTTATCTGAATCTGTGCTATGGCAATGGAACAGTAACTTCTACTGTTAAGAGAATTGATATCTGCTTAGATCCTATTATTTTGGGAGAGATTCTACATTTGCCCTGTGAGGGATATTCAAACATGGAACTCCCAGTGAAGGAAGAAGGGATCAATGTGATTTTAGGAGGAACCTACTCGGGAAGTCTAAATAAATTAGAAGCCAAGATCTTGTCAATTGAAATGAGAATTCTACATCAATTAGTAACAAAGCTTTTCTTCCCGAGAAGTGGTAGACATGACCTCCTTTCTGGCCGAGACATATGTATAATGTTTCATGTGATCACCCAAACCCCCTTAAACCTCCCTGCTTTAATGATTGAGGCCATGAGAGAAACACTGAATAGATCCAAGGCACATCTGCCTTTTGGTATGGCCCTCACACTAGTATTCAGGAGGTTTGGAGTTAGCTTTGAGGGGGAGGCATCTGCTAGGCTTTCTCACGCTAACACCATCAACCAACACACTCTGCACCGCATGGGATTCACTAGGATTGATGGTGGTTGGATCAAGGGTACAGAAGAGAGAGCTGAGGAGAGAGCTGAGGATAGAGTTGAGGACAGAGCTGAGGAAGAAGGCCCCTCATCACCTCTCCATGACTTCAGGGCATCATCTCCAGACATCCAGTTTGTTTCAGATCTAGAGGCCGGCCCTTTAGAGTCCACCAGGAGGCACACACCAGTTCAGCAGCCAGACAGCAGAGCACCTCCCTCAGAGTTCAGATTGGCTAATGATCAGATTGAGCAGATTTCTCAGCGTGTGGCTTCCTTGCTTTCTCGTCAGTGGAGCACTTCTGCATTTGCACCAGGATCCACATCATTAGATGCATCTGATCAGACCTTGATCCCCCATATCTTCACTGTATTTCAGATGATCTCAGATCAGTCAGTTCGGATTCAGCAGCTCGAGGATTATATTTTGAGACTGACTGGGAGAGTACTTGACCTGCAGGGGCAGGTATTAGCTCTGGCCGATCCTCAGCCACAGGAGTGCACTATTGAGGTCACAGACCTAACTACGAAGGTTGGCAGACTCAGAGGTGTATTGGAGGGTGGATTTGACTTCTTGAGGAGAGAGATCAGAGGCTCTAGTGAGTATGCATCTACACAGTTCACTGCACTGCTTCAGTCTGTTTCGAGAGCTCTGAACGTTCTTAATTCCATCAGGCTCTCTCTTGCAGTCCAGTCTATGGCTTCTCAGCCTTCAGGATCATCTCGTCCACCTACTCGTGCCAGCACCTCCACTCGTGACAGAGGCAGACGGGGTAGAGGACGAGCCATTGGTCGTGATCCATCATCTCCCCACCCCATCTCTGATATATCTGATTCTGATCCATCTAGTCATTGAGCTCTACTAGATCCTTGTAGCTAGCCTTGTCTGTTGTTCTTTCTAGGATCTATCTTTTGGGCCATGTAATGATATTAACTGGTTGACTTTTTATATTATGGAATATGTATTGGAACAGCTATGGTACCAATCACTTTTTGATTATGTATCTACTCTTTGACTTTTAATGTATATCCTTTAAATTGAGTTCCTTTCAATTATGAGCGTGCTTAAAATACTATGAATTGCTAGTACTCAATGGTATATTTTGCTTTATGATTGCTGTATTCAGGGGGAGTAAACATTAATGTCAGTAAAATTAATGATTAGCATAAGAAGTTTGAAGAAATAAAAAGAGAGAGAGAAAATGTATTCAAAAAAAGAGGGGGAGTTAACAATATTTGATGATGTCAAAAAGGGGGAGAAATTAAAGAAAAATATCAAAAGCAAGATTGATAAAAGACTTAAAAATAAAATGAGTGGATTAGGAGAAATTAAAGAAAAGTATCAAACTTTAAAATTATTTCTTAGACATGCTCTGATACACTTAAAATTTAACATGCTCTAATATATTTTAAAATTAATTCTTAGACATGCATTGATACAATTAATTTTTAAACATACTCTGATACCAAAATTAAATAATCAAATGAGAATGAGCGAATTTTTAAGATATTAAAAAAATTAAAAAATAAGCAAATGAGATATTTTCAAACATGCAATTTTCAAATCCTTAGGTAAATTCTGCTTTGCTCTGATACCAAAATCACATAATCAAATGAGCAAATTTTTAAATCATTAAGCAATAGGCAAATTGTTTATGCAAATGGGCACATGTATCACATGCCAAAAGAATCAATCTTCTTTTCAAGCAAATGCACTTATAAGTTGGTAGTAAATTTCCTATTTATCTTCAAACTACCTATAATGCATTTCATTCCTTGAAATTCATGCTCATTGATTCATATATATGCTTTTGTTCAAGTATTTTGTCATCATCAAAAAGGAGAAGATTGTTGCTCCTTAGATTGATTTTGATGATTACAAAGCAGTTGAAGGAGTACTAATGATTTTACTTGAAAAAGACTTATTGCTTTTCAGGAGCAAAATTGTAATTTTACCAAAATCCTGATTCGAAAGTATCAAATGATAGAACAAAAGATTTGTGATCCATTGGTGAAAATTTCATTATTTTTGGACTTGTATTTTGAAAGATATGCATGTTTGAAAATCATGAGTCGACCCATGAGTCAACTCATGGCACAATGAGCTGTTTGGCACGTAGATTTTTGGCTTGGCACAACCTGTGAGTCGACCCATGAGTCGACCCCCAAGGCATGAGTCGACCCATGAGTCGACCCCTGCTGTTTTTAGGCCAAAAATCACAGAACCTTATCTTCTGGTTGTTTTCTGTTGTTCTTCCACAAAGGTCGATCCATGAGTCGACCCCCAGGCATGAGTCAACCCATGAGTCGACCCCTGTGACGGGATTTTTTTGCAACGGCTAGTTTTTAATCCGTTTTAAGTGCTTTTAATGCTCATTTAATGTGATCTAACGGTTCTTTTTCAGCCTAAAATGTTTTTCACTATTTCTTAAAGCTATAAAAGGGACAAAAAGGTGGAAATCAATAAGAAGAATAGAAAGAAGAATCAAGAAGAGAGATTTTAAAAAAGAGATTTCAAGTAAACTTTTCAGTCTTAAGCAAAAGCTCACTCAAAGCATTCAAGAAGCCTTTGATCCAAGCTCACCAACTCCTCAAGTGCACATTCTAGTCTCCAACCACCTTGAGAAAATCAAAAAGGATCTTCTTCTTCTTGAGTAAAGAGTATTTAAAGTCTCATACGCTCATTAAAGGAGCTTTCTTGTGCTATTCATTGTTATACTTTGTTTGTGTTATTGTTTATGTTTTGGAAGGGTTCCAAAACAAGAGAAGGTTGATCCGAACCTTGAATCGGAGTGTATAGGATTGGCTTGTACCCAAAAAATAAGTGGACTAGCTTGGGGTAGCTAGAGTCGGAGTTTTCGACGTTTGTATTCGGATTGGATACATGATTAGTGGATTGGAATTTCCAAGTAGGAGCTTGGGGAGTGGATGTAGGTGCAAGGTTGGCACCGAATCACTATAAATCTTTTTGTTTGTGATGTGTCTAATTGCTCTTCTTTAACTCTTCATTATTCTCTTGCATTCTAGCTTTTAGCCATTAGCCTTGAATTAATTTTACTCTCCCTATTTATTTAGCTTTTGTCAAACATTTTTCATAAGTCATAAGTCAAGCTTAAAATTTTTAGAAACCCAATTCAACCCCCCCCCTCTCTTGGGTTGCGTAGCTGGGCAACAGGCAATAATTCATAATTATTGATTTCAAAGATATCCTCCTTGATTAATCTATCTATTTTATTTTTATTTATATGATCGAGTCTACAATATCAAAGGTAGGCATCCATGATATTATCTATTTTTGGATGACTGTTCGATGTGTACATTACACTAACAGACTGTGATAATATGTAAATGTCACCTTTTAATTATTCATGCAAATTTATGATACCATTCATAATGATATCATAATAATTTTTTTTATAAAAAAACTATAACCATCCTTGGCCAAAAGATCTATGAAAATAATATTCATAAAGAAAGATGGATAATAATGACAGTCATCTAAAATAATGGCATTTGAATTAAGAGCAAGCTAAACTTTTCCTATAGCTAAAACTATAATAGCTCTTCCATTTTCAACATTCAAGAATTATTCGCTCTTCTCAAATTCTCTACTAATCTGAAGTCTCTGCAATGAATTGCAGATATGAATCAAACTTTTGGTATACAATACCCAAGTAGTAGTATCACAGATAGAGAAATTACAAGGTGTTATCATATAATTATCTTGTCCAGCAATCTTTTGCTGATTTTTCTTCCTAAGCCTGTCTATTTTTATCAGACTTTGGTCGGCCTTAGACTGCTTAGGATCAGCATGATTTTTTTGCACCTTGCATTTTCTCTCTCTTAGAGGATCGATGCCATGTTGAGGACAAATCTTCAAGTATGCCAAAGGACTGCTTCAACATTTGAAGCATCTCTTTCAATTGAGCATCATCGAATTTATAACTAAATTTGTCACTCATAGCAATCCTCATTATGCAACGTACAGTTATACAGTCATTGAGCCATATCTAATAAGTATCTCTAACTATCATATCTGAATTAGAAGCTGATACTTCAGATGCTGGATTCATAATCACATAAAGGATCCTCTCATGCTCAAGAACTATTTTCAGCTTTCGATACCAATTATTGAAATTTGGTCCTATAAACTTGTCACTATCCAATAATGAGCGAAGCAATAAACTACTAGCCATCATTGAAAAAAAAAATAAAGACCTATTAGTATATGAATTAATTAATCCTAAAGACTTAAACTTTAGTCTAAAGATTTTTCTATTATTTTATATGAATTGGTAGCATCCACTTTCAATTTGAGAAATTATCTTAATTCTTTAGTGGGTATTAAAATCTACATAGACTATATATGGGTCCGAAGAAAGTTTGGCCAACCCATGTGCATCTATGGGTAGGTTTTCAATCAATTATTGCTTCAAATAATTTTTAGTAATTGATTTTGCCTCAGGTGCCTTATCAATAGGCGAAGGCCTCCACTAAATATTTCGGTTAGGTCTAACTATTAATATGAACATACTTAGTGAATCTAGCTAATAAATGATCAGGTCTGAGAAAAGCTCAACCAACTCGACCATTCATCAGATAGTATAGCTGAGTCATCATATAATGAATGATAATTTTAATATCCAAATAAACACCAGGATAAAGGTGCCTCCAATGTTTATCTAGATTATTGGACCCATTACCATCCACCTTAATGGGAGGCTATGATTTTGTTATCTCCATAATATTGTCATTTTAAGGATCTAATAAGTTAGAGAATTTACTTTTAATGATTTGACAAGCAATTGATCGATGAGTCTTAAATCCTTCCAGACTTCAACAAGTCATAAAGAGGACTATAGACAAACTGGTCCAATGGCAGCTAACTCAATCAAACTGATTTAATGATTTGAGAATAAGAGAAGAGATCAACCAGCAAGTTATAAATTCTTCCACTGACTTTATCAAGTCATGAAGAAGACTAAAGACAAGCCTGGTCTAGAGACACCTAAATCAGTCATATTGATTTATCTTAATGGTATGGATCAGCTCAAATCAATTAGTGACCAATCAAAACATGATCTACCTTATTGGTCAGGAAGTAAGATCAATGGGAGGGAGGGCCTTGGCTTGCTTTAAACATCATTGAAATGGCCAGAAAAGTAGATTGTCAATTAAAAATCACTGATTATATTGCCAAGCAATATTGCCATTTGGTCGATTAGTTTCAATTCAATCAATCAAAGGACTCAGCCTAAACTATTGAGCCACAATCAAATCCATTTGGTATGATAAAAAATATGGACTTGATTAAGCTACAACTATTGAAATTTATCTTAGAAAAATTCTGACATAAATTAACTCAACTCTTGATTAGATTTAATCAATTTTTTTCATTGGTCCATATTTGTTTCTAACCCTAGGTCTAACCCAATTAGAAAATCGGATTCATGCTAACCCATTGCCCATTGATTAATGAGATATCCTAACATCTTCAATTCTCAAATCTAAATCACTTAATTTCAAATTAAGTGTGTAAAACATGTATTTCAGTTTGTAGAACTATTCTACTAGGGTTTCAAGTGAAGTATACATCATATGTCATGCAATTTTTAGATCTTAAAATATAATTTTTAGATCTATGTTTAACAATTAAACATGCACAAATATGATCTAAATATCATATATACATCACATGTATCATTACTATTTTCATATCAATACTGATTACATCATATGCAACCTACAATTCAGATCTTAAAATAATTTTTATATCTAAATTTATTTTATTAAAATTATAATTAATCATAAATTATTTTAGATCTAATCTAAATATATTCATGATTAAAATAATTTTAAAAATTTTTTTGTTATTCTTCTTCATGAGATTTAATCACATGGCACCTCTACACATCATAAGAGCACCCCATCGAATAGGAAGAGAGGAGTTTTAAATCTTACTTACTCTTATGATCGGACGGTCTGGTGATAAATCTAATCTGAGTACTGGGCTACTAAGATTAGAAATCTAATTTTTAATGCTAATTATATCAACATGTATTTGGTCTAACAATCTAAGTGTGCACATAGGAACATGATCATATCAAATATGACAGGCATCTAATCTAATTAGATCATGACATCAGACATATGTTTTATTTTAGATCTGAAACAAAATTTATACAGCATATAAATCAATTAATTCAAATCTGAAATCACATAGAAATCTATTCAAAATATATGTATTGATTGTATAGAAAAATTCTGATTTGAGATATGATCAAACATACGCAGATGTATCGCTAAAATTAGATCTGAAACTCTGTCAAATAGATTCAGATCTGAGCCTAATTCAAACAATAATTCTATAATTAAATTATATCATAAAAAATTTATAAAAAATAGATTTAAATCTATATATAATCAAATTTTTATTCAGCATAAAAATATGCTCATAAAATTTCTGCTAAAATAGATTTTTAGCAAATTAGATCAGGGGCTGATTTTGATCTGATACTCTGGTCAAAATCAGATCAAAAATATACTGAAGATATCAGAAGAAATCAAGATTTAATTATATCAAAAAATTTGATTCATAATTAGATAAAAAATTAAAAATATTTTAAAATTAGACTATGCGATGACGACATACAGGTCTGGCTTTGATACCAGTTGAAGAAAAAATTTTCAATCTGATCGGATCGTCAGGGTATGATTTGAAAATTTTTTATTTTAAGGATTACATAACAATTATGTCATCTTAATTTGCAGTAGAATAGGGATCAAAATCTTCAAAAAAACTTAAATCCGATGCCTTACAAGATCTAAATGTACAGACTCTCTATTTCGTCCGCACGTCAAACTTCGTAAGAAAGCGAGATGAAGCCTTGGGTCATAGCACCTTCTAAAGGCAGCAAGGGAGAGAAGATGAAGACCCTTGATGTGACACCTCACACTTAGATTTGGGATGCCTGGACCTCTTCATGCGAGGAGGAGAT
Organism: Elaeis guineensis; assembly: GCF_000442705.2. Classification (NCBI taxonomy): domain Eukaryota; kingdom Viridiplantae; phylum Streptophyta; class Magnoliopsida; order Arecales; family Arecaceae; genus Elaeis; species Elaeis guineensis. The sequence continues at coordinate 29,241,425 of NC_026000.2, read as the reverse complement.
CAGCCTCCAAAATCAGCATGCTTTGATAGCCTTCCTTCTCTTGGACGCACCTCTCTCTCTCTCTTTCTCACTTTAGCACTCAATCAAATTATCATGCTTTGATGGTTAGAGATCCTCTCTATTTATAGATGATTCTGCATGACCCAATTGATTAGGAGTTCTTATTCAAATCTGATTTGAATTTCTCCACTTCTTATCATATAAGGAATCCTAATGGAGATTGGATTGGTGCCTAACTTGGCACCCCTATGCACCCATGCCTACATCCAAGAGGAGGGGCGGCACAACCAGCACCCCCACCCTCTCTTGATCGGCCATGAGGAGAGAGAGTCTCAGTAATTCAGGACTCTAAGGATCCAATCTAATTTTGGGTTAAATCAAATCCAATTCGAACCTGATTCGAATCAATTTTGAATAGGCTGTCAATCCCAAATTATTTAGAATTTAGGATCAAGTCTCACTTGAATTCTTAATCCAATTAAATTTAATTAAATCAGATCTAATCTAAAATTAATTAGTACTAAAATTCAATCTCTCATAGACTCTTTGATCATAGATCAAATCTTGTTCATCCCTAGAATTGAACCTGAACCTCATGTCTAGTGTTAATCAGACATAGTCAACTATTTAATCTCATATGATCCTTAACTTAATTCTTAATTAAGCTAATCTATTTATTTAATCAAGTTATATACTTTCAATATTGAACATATAAACTTAGGTCAATTCTTTTCTACGTTGCTTGACTTTATGCGTGACTTCATAGGTTCGAACACTAAGCCAGTAGTACAGGAACTATTTTCTATACTAATCGAAGTTATCATCTAGCAATAATTTTCGATATTCGGATAGATCGAATATATGTAAGGTAATATTCAAAAGCCTATGCATATGGTTACTGCATAATTCATCCCTTTGACCTCGAATACTCAAAGATGATCTAGGGTTTAACTATTAACTCTGAATGAGTCATCCACATAGTATTTCAACATTTCACATCTATCACATGAATTATCCAGACCCAAGATTTATTAAATTGAAATACAGTGATGCATTAACTCCTATAATCTGAAGGGGTCAATCCCATCTTGATCCATACAGACTTCGTAAGTACTTGACTGTACGCAGTAGCCTTCTGTCACTGCATTAGAAATGCAAGTAGTCCGACACCAAAATACAATGAGTTGCGTGCAAGTCACTATGATAATCTCAGATCTGAGAGTCACTTATACCCATACACTTCACGAGTTGCTCTTGATAGCAGAATACTTTGCAGGTGAGTCACTTGTTCAGTGACGATGTACTCATATATCTCATCTGTATGCTATACTAGTGTCTTCACACTCCTTAATTAAGAGAACAACCAATCTATATGGCACACAACGACCTACATTCGATGAACGTCATCATCCTTTAATAACATATCATTTGATCGTGGATATGTTTAAAAACTATTCAATAAATCTTTTTTTACTGATCATCATATAGTTTTAAGGACTTCATCACAATACAAAAATTCTAACAAGAAAGGTAACACCTTGTGATGAAAAAATATCAAATAATCTTTTATTCATTCATAATTTACATACAATTATAAAGAGCACAATCATCCAAATGATTGGCTTTAGGACATATTTTCTAATAGTTCCACGTACCTGATTATGTCTGTATTGTTTTCTTCTTTCTTTCTACTATGACGCGAGTGGTAACGTGGTAGTGGTATCCTGACCAGGCATCCCCAACAATTGATATCCGAGTCAGATAATATCAGGGTGCAGATTACAGTGGTGGTGAGCAAGATTGAAGATGGAGAAGACATGCGCAATCAAGATGGAGATCGATCGTGAAGGGTTGACCGTGCTCTCTTGTATTAAGAGAAGCTGTTTACATGGACGATGCCAGCAGGAGCTCAATGCGAGCTAGAGCTCTAGGTGGAGATAGATCGAGCACAGGATGAGAGACCCGAGAGGATGAGCGACGTTGTCAGGAGGCTACCCCATGCAGATCTCAAGTCAGGAGTTGCTGTCAGAAGATGCACAGTATATGACAGAGATGAGATCGAGCGGCCTGGCTCGACTTTCATGTTTGCCCATCCATCAGTAGCAGACGATTGTCCCAGGGTATGGGGGCAAGAAGATCCAAAAGCTCTCAAAGTCAAGTGGAGGCTGAATATTGAGTCGAGGTGGAGGCTGAAGATCATGCAGTTGGGAGCACTAGCGATGCTTACCAAACGATCCAGATGCATCTAGAGTCTGATCAGGAGTACTTCTCTGATCAAATTTGGGTTTTAGGGCTTTAAGAGCCCTGTGGGCAATGAAACTGTGAAGTGAGAGGATGCTATGTGCAGCCATGAGAAGTTTGGCTATCAATGGAGGCATCAGTGCGTGGGAGACTTGTGCAGCCACCAGGAGGAGTCCGACAGAGCACCGAGTGTGCATAGTAGGCAAAGCAGACACAGGAAGAGCCTAGTAGAGCATTAGGTAGAGTAGCTACAAAGAGGCATGATATAGCAGTTTGCTCTATAGGAAGCATCCAAAGGCATCAAGGATCCTGATACTGGCAGGCCTGTGATAGGATCCCTTCAGGATACTTTTGAGAGAGCTTTTGTGAGGGTAGCTTCTAGTTGAGAGAGGATGGTATACAAAGAGCTAAGAGTGGGTGTTCTCCTCTTGTATTTATTTCTTTCTCATAGTGAAGCTTGCATACCCCATGAAGATAGCGCTTGGACTATTCCACGTATCTGATTATATCTGTATTATTTTCTTCTTTCTTCCTACTGTGATGCGAGTGGTATCGAAAAGGTCCTGTGGTAGTAGTGTTCTGACCAGACATCCCCAATAACTTTCTATCTTGGTTTAGTAGTAACATAATTGGCATGCTAGGTTAGAGGTACAAGGAAGATTTTTGAAAGAGGAAACCATGGCTAGGACACCAAGCATAAAATATTTCAACCAATTCTGGTTGATGCACATTACAACGAGATGATCATTAGAACCAACATATGGAGCCTAGTTCATCCCACCCTATAATGGCAATGGATTGGTAATAGTTCACTATGCTGGTTCAACAAGTGCAAGCCCTTACAACCACTATTCAAAGTCTTCAACAAATGATGAAAAAGCAACAACAATAATTAGAGCAACTAGCTCCACATGTCTCACAATCTTAGCATAGCTAATGATCTTCTCCACCAAATTCAAAGCAACATCAACATACAAAATAATCACATCACTCAGACCCCTCGGTACGTCAAACTCCTTATTGACAAAAATGCTCGAGGCAAGAGAAACAACATCGTTCTTCTTCCAGATCATTTGGAGAAGATTCGACCCCGCAGTACTTCTGACATCATCGAGTCTCATTGATTGAATGACTACGATCACAAACTCTAGGAGCTTGATCGTCGATTGCCAAGCTCTAGGGAGACTACGAAGATCAGATAGATGGCCTCAGATTCAACACACCCACCATTCTCTCAAAGGATTATGGAAGAACCTATCCCGTCTTAGTTCAAAATGCTACAATTGGAGCCATACGATGACTTCATGGATCCACTCAACCACCTCGAAAACTATAAAGCTCTCGTGATGATTTGAGGAGCCACAGAACCCTTCTTTGTCTTGCCTTTTTAGTAATCGTCAAAAAATTCACTCGGGTATGGTATTCTGGCATCCAATCGGCCACTTTAGCAATAGTAGAAGACAACCGCAAAATTCTGACAGCATCTTCTCTATCTAACAATGAGAAGGAGAATCTTTGAGGGATTACATGGCATGTTTTAATACTGCCACTTTAAAAATTCATAACTTGAATAATTCATAGTTTTGTCGACCATGAAGTGAGGACTTCAAAACTTCATGTTTACTTTCTCCCTAGACAAGAAGTTTCCAAGAACTTACTCTGAACTCCTTACCTGGGCATAGAAATACCCTCGAGCCAAGGAGGGTGCAATTAAACAGTGGAAAGCTGAAGAAAGAAGATCTGCTAAGAAGAAATGAGCATGAGAGGAGGCGAGCAAAGGTTGCACTGAGAAAGAAACCCTCCAATAATGGTGAAGTCCTAAGCCAAGGAGTATGGTCTATAAGTTCGACAATTATACTCCCTGTTGCTCCTAGATTGATTTTGATGATTACAAAGCAGATTGAAGGGATACAAATATTTTTATTTGAAAAAGTCTTTATGCTCTTCAGGGGCAAAATCATAATTTTACTAAAATCCTGATTTGATAGTATCATTTGGTAGAATAAATGATTTGTAATCTATTGGTGAAAATTTCATTATTTTTGGACTTATATTTTTGAAGTTATGAATGTTTGAAGTGCATGAGTCGACTCATGAGTCAACTCATGGCACAATGAGCTGCTTGGCACGCTAAAATTTTCCTTGGCACGCTGGTTTTTTGGCTTGGCACGACCTGTGAGTCGACTCATGAGTCGACCCACAAGGCATGAGTCGACTCATGAGTCGACTTCTGCTGTTTTGGGCCAAAATATCCAGAAACCCAAATCTCTGGTCTTTGCAATAGAGGTCGACTCATGAGTCGACCCCTGAAGCATGAGTCGACTCATGAGTCGACCCCAGCGACGGAAATTATCCGCAACGGCTAGTTTTTTGCCCATTTTAATTGCCTTTAATGCTCCCTTAAAATTCTCTAACGGCTCTTTTTCTGCCTAAAATGTTTTTCCTTGTTTCTTAAAGCTATAAAAGGTTTCAAAAGGTGAAAAAGATACAGGGGATCCACAATATACATGAGAGAGAAAGGGGATCCACAATATACACGAGAGAGACAGAGGATCCACAAGATACACGAGAGATACAGGGGATCTACAATATACATGAGAGATACAAGAAATTTGAAAGAGAAAAGCAAGCGCATTCAAAAGGGCATTCAAGAGCATTCAAAGAGAGGGTTTTTCAAGCCAACTTTTCAACCTTGATCAAGAGCTCTTTCAAAGCCTTTAAGAAGCCTTCAATCAAAGTTCACCTTCTCCTCAAGCGTTCATTCAACTCTTCATCCACCTTGAGAAAATCCAAAAAGGGGCTTCTTCATTTGAGTAAAGTATTTTTATTGTTATATTCGCTCATTTAAGGAGCTATTCTTGTAATTATTTGTGCTCTAAACTGTCTTACTCTTTGTGAGTAATTGTTCTTGTTTTTGGAGGGTTTCCAAAACAAGGAAAGGTTGATCCGAACCTGAAATCGGAGTATTTTAGGTTGACTTGTACCCGAGAAATAAGTGGACTAGCTTGGGATAGCTAGTGTCGGAGTTTTCGACGTTTGTATTCGGGTTAAATACAAGTATAGTGGATTGGAATTCCCAAGTAGGAGCTTGGAGAGTGGATGTAGGTGCAAGGTTGGCACCGAACCACTATAAATCCTTGTGTTTGTGGTGTGCTTTATTGTTTCTCTTTATTTCTTTATTATATCCTTGCATTCTTGCTTTAGGTAATTAATCTTGAACTAAAGTCTTTCTCCTCATTCATCAAGCTTTTAACAAATACTTTTCATAAGTAATTAGTTAAGCTTAAATTTTTTAGAAACCCAATTCACCCCCCCCTCTTGGGTTGCATAGCTGGGCAACAAGTGGTATCAGAGCCCGGTGCTCTAGCCCTTCTTTGATCTAACAATCAAAGAGCCAAAGATCTATGGCAACCCATGTCAGTACTTCTCTAGCCGAGGGGCAATCTACCAACCGACCTCCACTTTTCAATGGGTCTAATTACACCTACTGGAAAGCTCGGATGAAGATATTCATACAAGCACTCGACTATGATATGTGGAGTATCATAGTGAACGATCCTCACACACCCACCAAGATTATAGATGGTGAGGAGTCAACCAAACCCGAGAAAGAATGGGATGAGGTTGATAAGAAATTGGCACAATTAAATACTAAAGCTATGAATATTCTTTATTGTGCACTTGATGCAAATAAATTTAATCGTATTTCTACTTGTGCATCTGCTAAAGAAATATGGGATAGGTTAGAAGTAACCCATGAGGGAACAAATCAAGTAAAAGAGTCTAAAATAAACATGCTTGTGCATAAATATGAATTGTTTAAAATGGAGCATGATGAGTCCATAACTGCTATGTTTACTCGTTTTACTGATATAATTAATAGTTTGAAGAGTCTTGGCAAATCTTATACTAACAGTGAGCTTGTAAGGAAGATTCTCAGGTCATTGCCAAGAATTTGGGAAGCCAAGGTGACTGCCATCCAAGAAGCCAAGGACTTGAACACTCTACCTCTAGAAGAGCTTCTTGGATCCTTGATGACTCATGAACTTAGCATGAAGCAACATCAAGAGGATGAAGTCAAAAAGAAAAGAACCATTGCCCTCAAATCCACAGCTTCGCCTGATGATGAAACGGATGACACTGAAGATGAAGAACAGGATGAAGAGATGGCACTCATCACCCGAAGATTTAAGAAGTTTCTAAGAAAAAGGAAACAAGAAATGAGAAAGAAGTCATTCACAAAAGGGGAACAAAGCAAAGAGAAAGAGAAAGATCAACCCCTTATATGCTACGAGTGCAAGAAGCCGGGACATTTCAAATCCGAATGTCCACAACTGAAGAAAGGTCCCAAAAAGTTTAAAAAGAAAGCAATGATGGCGACTTGGAGTGCGAGTGATGACTCAAGCTCCGACGAGGAAACCTCAACAGAACAAGCCAACCTGTGCCTTATGGCACACGAAAATGAGGTAACTTCTGAATCCCCTAGTGAATTTACTTTTGAAGAATTGCATGAAGCATTCTATGACTTATTTGATGAATTAAAAAAACTAGGGATGAAAAACAAAGAACTGAAATTGAAAAATCAGTCCTTAGTAAAACAAGCTGAAAGCCTTTCAATTGAAAAATCTACCTTGCTTCAAGAAAATCAAAGCTTAAAGAATGAAATTAACAAGCTGAAACCTATAGTAGATAAGTTCACCTTAAGTTCAAACAAATTAAATATGATTCTTGATAATCAAAAAGCTGTATATGATAAGGCTGGACTTGGCTATAACCCCTTGAAGAAACAAAAATTTCTGAAGAATATTTATGTAAATTATTCAAGTAACAAGTCTACAAATATTACTTGTTTCAAATGTGGTAGAATAGGATATAAATCATACACATGCCTTATTAACAAATCTGCAAACACAACTATAAAGAAAATATGGGTTCCAAAAGGAATCATTTTGACTAACCTAAAAGGATCCAAGAAAGCTTGGGTACCTAAGACTTGACTTTTGCTTGCAGGTGTGTCTAGCATCCCAAGGAGGAAACAGGAAATGGTATCTTGACAGTGGATGCTCGAGACACATGACTGGTGATGAATCACAATTCATCACGCTTGATGCTAAGGATGGAGGGATGGTCACCTTTGGAGATAATGACAAAGGAAAGATCATCGGGATAGGTAACATTGGTATCACTCCCTCCAAATACATTAAAAATATTTTATTAGTTAAAGGTTTAAAGCATAACTTACTTAGCATTAGTCAATTTTGTGATAAAGGGTATAAAGTTATTTTTGAATCATCTGTTTGCATTGTGACTAGTCCTATTAACGATGGCATTAAATTTATAGGACATAGGCATGGCAATGTTTATATGGTAGATTTAAATGATTTAGCCAAATTAGACATGCAATGCCTAGTATCCTTGAATGCTAAAGTTAATGAGACTAGTTGGCTGTGGCATCGTAGACTTGCACATATTAGCATGCATTCTCTTTCAAAATTAATTAAGAAAGAATTAGTTCTTGGTTTGTCAAAACTGAATTTTGAAAAGGATAGAATTTGTGATGCATGCCAATTAGGTAAACAAACTAAAGTTTCATTTAAATTCAAAAATATTGTTTCAACTTCTAGACCTTTAGAGCTCTTGCATATGGACTTGTTTGGACCATCTAGAACCACTAGTCTAGGAGGAAAACGATATGGTTTTGTAATTATAGATGATTACTCTCGTTTTACTTGGATTTTTTTTTTGGCACACAAAAATAAAATTTTTCATATTTTCACTAAATTTCATCGAAAAGTCACTAATGAAAAAGGGTTTTCAATTCAAAATATTAGAAGTGATCATGGAACTGAATTTGAAAATCAAGACTTTGAAAATTTTTATGATGAAAATGAAATTGGCCATAACTTCTCTGCTCCTAGGACACCCCAACAGAATGGGGTAGTTGAAAGGAAAAACAGAACCTTAGAAGAAATAGCCCGTACCATGTTTTGTGAAAGCAACCTTCCAAGATATTTTTGGGCGGAAGCAATTAACACAGCATGTTACATTTTAAATCGTACTTTGATTAGATAATTTTTAAAGAAAACCCCCTATGAACTTTGGAAAGGAAGAAAACCAAATATTGCATATTTTCATATTTTTGGTTGTCGATATTTTGTATTAAATAATGGCAAAGAAAAACTTGGTAAATTTGATGCAAAATCAGATGAAGCAATCTTTCTAGGTTACTCCTCCACTAGTAAAGCATTTAGAGTTTTCAACAAAAGAACTTTAGTAGTTGAGGAGTTCATACATGTTGTTTTTGATGAATCTAACGATCTTCCTTCAAGGAAGAATGAGGGTGTTGATGATGCAGATCCACTAATAGAAGGTATGAAGGAGATCACTCTGAAAGATTCAGCAACTCCAGAAGACAAAGATCAAGAAGACAAACAAGATGAGAGAGGTGAAGAAATTCAAGAACAACCTCAAGGTACAAATGATCTACCCAAGGAATGGAGGTATGTTCACAACCATCCTAAGGAGTTAATTATTGGTGATCCTATGCATGGGGTAAAAACCCGTTCTTCACTTAGAGATGTAGTTAATCATTGTGCTTTTGTATCTCATCTTGAACCTAAAATTTTTGAAGAAGCTGAAAATGATCATAATTGGATTAATGCAATGCAAGAGGAACTTAATCAATTTAAAAGAAATAATGTTTGGACCTTAGTATCAAGACCTAAAAATTATTCAATAATTGGCACAAAATGGGTCTTTAGAAACAAATTAGATGAGCATGGTAATGTAATTAGAAATAAAACAAGACTGGTTGCTAAGGGATATAATCAAGAAGAAGGAATTGATTTTGATGAAATCTTTGCACCTGTTGCTAGATTAGAAGCTATTAGACTTCTACTTGCATATGCTTGCTTTATGAAATTCAAATTATTTCAAATGGATGTTAAAAGTGTATTTTTAAATGGATATATTACTGAAGAAGTATATGTAGAACAACCCCCCGGATTTGAAAATCATGCTTTTCCTTATCATGTCTTTAGATTAAATAAAGCTTTATATGGATTAAAACAAGCACCTAGAGCATGGTATGATAGGCTAAGCAAATTTCTACTAAATAATGGTTTTTCAAGAGGTAATGTAGATACAACCCTCTTTATTAAAAAAAATTAAAATGATATGCTAGTTATACAAATTTATGTTGATGACATAATTTTTGGGTCTACTAATGAATCCCTTTGTCAAGACTTTGCTAAGCTTATGCAGGGAGAGTTCGAGATGAGCATGATGGGAGAACTCACCTTCTTCCTCGGACTCCAAATCAAACAATCAAAAGAGGGAATCTCCATCACCCAAAGCAAGTACACCAAGGAACTACTCAAAAGATTTGGAATGGAGAACTGCAAACCAATTGGCACACCAATGAGTCCCTCATGTAAGCTTGACAAGGATGATGAAGGTAAATGTGTAGACTTAAAATACTATAGAGGTATGATTGACTCATTATTATATTTAACTGCAAGTAGGCCTGATATCATGTTTAGTGTTTGTTTATGTGCTAGATATCAATCTAATCCTAAAGAATCTCATTTGAATGCTGTTAAAAGAATCCTTAGATACTTAAATGGTACTCAAACTCTAGGGTTATGGTACTCTAAGGACTCACAAATTGATTTATTAGGATATTCAGATGCTGATTTTGCTGGATGTAAATTAGATAGAAAAAGCACAAGCGAAACTTGCCAATTTCTTGGAGTTAACTTAATCTCATGGTTTAGCAAGAAACAAAATTCCGTGGCACTGTCTACGGCTGAGGCCGAATACATTACAGTCGGAAGTTGTTGTGCTCAAATCTTGTGGATTAAGCAACAACTCGAAGACTTTGGAATCAAACTTAATGAAACACCAATAAGATGTGATAACACAAGTGCTATAAATCTATCTAAAAATCCAATTCAACACTCAAGATCCAAACATATTGAAATAAGACATCATTTTATAAGAGAACATGTTCAAAATAAAAATATAATTCTTGAATATGTTTGCACTGAAAATCAATTAGCTGATATCTTTACAAAGGCCCTTAGTGAGGATAGATTCTGTGAAATTAGGAGAAATCTAGGAATTCTAGATCCATATGCCTAAATTTTTCTCAATTTCCAAGAATTGATGTCAAAAATTCTTAGAGCTCAATTTCCAACATCTATCCTGGTCCCAAAAGCTCAAGTTTATCATTCTAAAAACTTATCTTTGAGCAAAACTCCTTCTTCCAAAATTTTAAATTTTTCTGGAATTTATTCACATTTTTTCTGAATTTCTGAACTTCATGAGTCGACCCCCATGAGTCGACTCAATGGCAAACTTGTTATTTCCTCAAACTTCCCACGGGCTCATTGTTTTTATATGGGATCCTGTTCGTGAGCCGACTCATCCTTTCATCTTCCTCCTTCCAAAAGCCGACTTCTCCATTTCCTTTTGCTCCAAATCCAAGGATCTAGCTCGAGGCATTTCTCCCTCCTCCTCTCCACCAAAAATCGCCACCTTGGAAAGGGATTTTTGTGCTTTCTCCCATTGTTTGGCACGGTTGGAGCGTGCCCTAGCACTCCATCGTTCTTCCCAAATCCACCTCTTTTCTCCATCAAAATCCCTCTTCACTCTCTTGTGATCCCTCCTCCACTCATTCACTTGTTCCTCCAAGTCTCCTTGCCTGTTACTGTAGTGAATATGGCTCCGAAGATGAAGCTTCCCCAAAGAAGAAAATCAGTCCGTGAGCCTGAAGAAAATGTCCGAAAGAAAAGGCAAGCTGCTCGATCTTCCACTGCTCCCACTCCAGCTTCAGTAACTGCTCAATGTCCCCCTCAATCCTCTCTAAGCCCCAGTAAGAATCCTCTATCTGATAGAAAAGTTGAAACCGGAAAGAATGTAGATTTTCGGTTCTTTGAAAAAGAGGGTTTTACATTTGCAACTAAGATTAAAAACCAAAGATGGGGTTTCTACTGCTCCCTTAAGGAAGTCACCTATGTTGACCTAGTTAGAGAATTCTACCAGAATCTACATTATGGAAATGGGTCAGTGACTTCAACAGTCAAGGGTATTGATATTTGCTTGGATTCTAGTATATTGGGAGAAATACTTCATTTGCCTAGTGAGGGTTACTCTTATATGGAACTCCCAGTAAAAGAAGAGGGGATCAGAGTTATTCTAGGGGGAACTTATTCAGGGAGTTTAAATAAATTGGAAGCAAAGATTTTGTCTATTGAGATGAGGATCCTACATCAGATGGTAACGAAGCTCTTCTTTCCTAGGAGTGGTAGGCATGATTTACTTTCTAGCAGAGATGTTTGTATCATGTTTCATGTCATCACTCAGACCCCCCTGAACCTCCCTGCACTTTGAACAGATCCAAGGCACACTTGCCTTTTGGTATGGCCCTTACTCAAGTATTTAGGAGGTTTGGAGTTAGCTGTGAGGGGGAGGCTTCTACTAAGCTCTCTCATGTGGACACTTTCAACCAACACACCCTGCACCGAATGGGATTTACAAAGACTGATGGTGGTTGGATCAAGGGCTCTGAGGAGAGAGCTGAAGACAAAACTGAAGACAGAGCTGAAGAAGAAGGTCCATCATCTCCTGTCCATGACTTCAGGGCAGCATCACCAAATATCCAGTTCATTCTTGATACAGAGGCTGGCCCTTCAGAGTTTACTAGGATGCCCACACCAGTGTATCAGCTAGAGAGCAGAGCACCTCAATCAGAGTTCAGACTGGCTGATGATCAGATTGAGCAGATATCACAGCGTGTGGCCTCTTTACTTTCTAGTCAGTGGAGCAGTACTACTTTTGCACCAGGAGCCACTTCTTCTGATCAGACCATGACTCCCCACATATCTACTGTGTTTCAGATGATATCAGATCAGTCCATCCGGATTCAGCAGCTTGAGGACACCGTTTGGAGACTGACTGGCAGAGTTCTTGACTTGCAGGGCAAGTCCTTGCTTTGGCCCATCCTCAGCCACAGGAGTCCACTATTGAGGTCACAGACCTCACTGCAGAGGCTGGCAGGCTCAGAGGAGCACTAGAGGGTGGATATGAGTTACTGAGGAGAGAGATCCGAGGATCGAGTGAGCATGCATCCACTCAGTTCACTGCTCTACTTCAGTCTGTTTCCAGAGCACTGAATGTACTTGATTCCATCAGACTCACCCTTTCTGTTCAGTCCTTAGCCTCTCAGCGTTCTCAGCCACCCAGTTCATCTCACTCTCCTGCTCATGCCAGAGGCAGACGGGGTAGAGGACGCACTTCTGATCGAGATCCATCAGCTTCTCATCCCATATCTGATGACTCCGATCCATGACTTGTCTTGATCATTACTAGATCCTAGGTGTTAGTGTCTTGTTCTAGGATCTGTATTTTAGGGCCATGTATTAACAATTAGCTGGTTGACTTTTATATTATGAACTATGTATTGAAACAATTATGATTTTATGGTATCATCTTTTACTTATATTTCTACCTTTTGTAATGATGGTTTTATATATTCTCCTTATTGAAATATTATCTTCTCTTTGTTGTTGTTTGCTGTTAATAATTGCTGTATTAAGGGGGAGCAAAAATCTATGATAAACTCTAACGGGGGAGAAATTAAAGAATGTTTCAGAAAAAGGAGTTAACCATGTTTGATGATGTCAAAAAGGGGGAGAAATTAAAGAAAATGCAATCCATCAAAAGCAAAACCATAAATTATGAGCAATTAAAGAAAAAGCAACCCATCAAAAGCAAAACTACAAATTATGAGAAATTAATGAATGAATTGGAGAATTTAAAGAACAATATCAAAAGTACAATGCAAATTAAGTAACTTTTAAATTACTTCTTTACATATACTCTGAATTACTTTAAAAATTTAAATATGCTCTGATATACTTTAAAATTCCAACTTGCTCTAATACATCTTTTGAAATTTTATTTACCTTGATACATCTTAAGAAATTTAACTTACTCTGATACATCTTAAAATTTTTTAACTTGCTCTGATACATTGTAAAATTTTCTCTGATACATTGTAAAATTTTTTCTGATAACATTGTAAAACTGTTTTTCTTGCTCTGATACATTGCAAAATTTATTTTTCTCTTGCTCTGATACATCTTAAACTCAAAATGATCTAATACACTTTCCAAATCAACTCTTAAACATGCTTTGGCACACATAATTATTTTTTGCTCTGATGCTAAAACTAAAATCAAATGAGAATGAGAAAATTTTCAAAATACAGCTTGATCTGATAACAAAAACAAGTTTTTCACTCTAACACCAAAATCACATAATCCAATGAGCATATCTTCAAATCTTTAAGAAAATGGACAAACTATTTTTGTATATGACCATTTATATCACATGCCAAAAGAATCATACTCTTTTCAAGCATATAAATCTATAATGCATTCACATAAATGCTTTTGTTCAAGTATTTTGTCATCATCAAAAAGGGGGAGATTGTTGCTCCTAGATTGATTTTGATGATTACAAAGCAGATTGAAGGGATACAAATATTTTTATTTGAAAAAGTCTTTATGCTCTTCAGGGGCAAAATCATAATTTTACTAAAATCCTGATTTGATAGTATCATTTGGTAGAACAAATGATTTGTAATCTATTGGTGAAAATTTCATTATTTTTGGACTTATATTTTTGAAGTTATGAATGTTTGAAGTGCATGAGTCGACTCATGAGTCAACTCATGGCACAATGAGCTGCTTGGCACGCTAAAATTTCTCTTGGCACGCTGGTTTTTTGGCTTGGCACGATCTGTGAGTCGACTCATGAGTCGACCCACAAGGCATGAGTCGACTCATGAGTCGACTTCTGCTGTTTTGGGCCAAAATATCCAGAAACCCAAATCTCTGGTCTTTGCAACAGAAGTCGACTCATGAGTCGACCCCTGAAGCATGAGTCGACTCATGAGTCGACCCCTGCGATGGAAATTGTCCGCAACGGCTAGTTTTTTGCCCATTTTAATTGCCTTTAATGCTCCCTTAAAATGCTCTAACGGCTCTTTTTCTGTCTAAAATATTTTCCCTTGTTTCTTAAAGCTATAAAAGGTTTCAAAAGGTGAAAAAGATATAGGAGATCCACAATATACACGAGAGAGAAAGGGGATCCACAATATACATGAGAGAGACAGAGGATCCACAAGATACACGAGAGATACAGGGGATCTACAATATACACGAGAGATACAAGAGATTTTGAAAGAGAAAAGCAAGAGCGTTCAAAAGGGCATTCAAGAGCATTCAAAGAGAGGGTTTTTCAAGCCAACTTTTCAACCTTGATCAAGAGCTCTTTCAAAGCCTTCAAGAAGCCTTCAATCAAAGTTCACCTTCTCCTCAAGCGTTTATTCAACTCTTCATCCACCTTGAGGAAATCCAAAAAGGGGCTTCTTCATTTGAGTAAAGTATTTTTATTATTATATTCGCTCATTTAAGGAGCTATTCTTGTAATTATTTATGCTCTAAACTGTCTTACTCTTTGTGAGTAATTGTTCTTGTTTTTGAAGGGTTTCCAAAACAAGGGAAGGTTGATCCGAACCTGAAATCGGAGTGTTTTGGGTTGACTTGTATCCGGGAAACAAGTGGACTAGCTTGGGATAGCTAGTGTCGGAGTTTCCGACGTTTGTATTCGGGTTGAATACAAGTATAGTGGATTGAAATTCCCAAGTAGGAGCTTGGGGAGTGGATGTAGGTGCAAGGTTGGCACCGAACCACTATAAATCTTTGTGTTTGTGGTGTGCTTTATTGTTTCTCTTTATTTCTTTATTATATCCTTGCATTCTTGCTTTAGGTAATTAATCTTGAACTAAAGTCTTTCTCCTCATTCATCAAGCTTTTAACAAATACTTTTCATAAGTAATTAGTTAAGCTTAAATTTTTTAGAAACCCAATTCACCCCCCCCCCTCTTGGGTTGCATAGCTGGGCAACACTCCCTTTTTAGTTCTTCATACACAAATTATTATGGAGATCAAAGGGTAGAAGTATCTCCAAAGGCATTGACTAAAAAAGCTCCCCCTAACAGTGCAAGATAGAAAGAAATATTGCCAGTTCTACCAAGATCACAGACATGATATGGAAGACTGTATCCAACTGAAGGATGAGATTGAAGCACCGATACGATGGGGTTATCTCAAAAAATTCATCCATGATCAAGAAGGTCGGGTACCCATCGAACAACTAGCTCGAAAATAAGTTGAGGAAGAGATAAGTAACTGACAAATGGCTGACATGATCAACATGAATTCCAAAGGTGTGGAACCTAGGAAGGGAGACTACTCAGAAAGCTCCTTGAAGAGGAAGTGGGGAGAAGATGTCATCTCTTTTCCTAATGAAGATTTCAAGGAGTCTAAACTCCTCATGATGATGCTATTATCATTTCTATGATAATAGCTAATTATGATGTAAAAAAAGATTTTAGTTGATAATAAAAGTTCTATCGATGTATTATTATATGATGCTTTCTCTCGGATGAAATTATCCACATACTGACTGATCGGATTTTCTGACGAATCAGTGAAGGTGGAAGGAGAAATAATTCTCTCAATACTACTGAACGAGAATCTCGACAAGCCACCGTTCAACTAACTTTTTCTTATCCTTTGTGTACCATCAGCTTATAATGTGATATTTGGCTGATCTGAATTAAATGTATTTCGAGTTATTATTTCAACTTATCACCTTCTCATCTTTTTTTCAACAAGAAATGGAGTTGGTGAAATTCGAGGAGATCAACTACTTACCCAACAATATTTTATGGTGATGATTAAAGAAAAAAGTCCTAAGAAGCTCTTCCAATTAATGGATTAGACCTGCAAGATAAAAAAAAGCCAAGGTGAACTTGTTGAGCAACTAACTTCAATTCCTCTTAAAGAAGAAGATACAACCAAAACGATACAAGTCGAATCATTGCTGACCATCGAACTTCGAGAACAATTAGTTAATTTTCTATGAAAGAATATAGATATCTTCACATGACCGGCTTCAGACATACTGGGTATTCCCCCGTGATGTGATTGTTCACAGATTGAATGTTGATCATAAGCATAAACTTGTTCGACAAAAGAAGCAGAATTTTTATTCTAAAGCACAATAGACGATTGATAAGAACATTGATAAACTACTAGCCACAAATTTTATATGGATAGTATACTTATTTAGAATGGTTAGCCAATATTATTATGGTTAAAAAAGTCAATGAAAGTGAAGAATTTGTATCGACTATATGGATCTGAACAAAACTTATCTTAAGGATAGCTTTTATTTATCAAGGATCGACCAACTAGTAGATGCAATATCGGGCCACAAACTATTAAGCTTCATGGATGCTTTTTTTGGATAAATCAAATTCGGATGGCACTCAAGGATGAGGAGAAGATAGCTTTTGTGATCGAAAAAGGATTTTACTGTTACAAGATTATGCTGTTTGGACTCAAAAATATAAGAGCAACCTACCAATGCCTAGTCAATAAGGTTTTCAAAGACCAAATTAATTGGAATATAAAAGTTTATGTTGATAACATGCTTCTAAAAACTGCCAAGATTGATCAACATATAAACAATATAGAGGAAGCATTTAATATGCTAAGACAACATCGAATAAAATTAAACCTGAGTAAGTGTGCCTTTGGCATAACTTCGGATAAGTTTCTAGGATTTATGGTGACAAAAGGAGGGATAGAAGCTAATCCAGAGAAAATATGAGCCATCTTTGACATAAAACATCCGATCTCGAAAAAAGAGGTTAAAAGACTAACCAACCATATTATGGCTCTCAATCAATTTATTTCTAGATCAGTCGAGAAATACCTTCCATTTTTCAACGTTCTATGGCACATGAAAAACTTCAGTTGGTCGGATGAACACCGAAAAGCCTTCAAAGAATTAAAAAGGTATTTGGCTTCACCTCCTATTGTCAAAGCCAAAAATTGGAGAAACACTATATATGTATCTTGCAGCTTCATCCAAAGTAGTTAGTTCAGTTTTAATCTAAGAAAAAAAAAAAGAATACAAAGGCTTATCTATTATACAAGTAGGATCCTGTACGATGCTGAAATAAGATATTCATGAGTAGAAAAAATGGTCATCCACCATAAGAAAATAGGACATCAGTAATGAAAAATTTATGACAAAAATTTTTATCACAAATTATGAAGGAAAAGCAAAATAATTTTTTTAGACCTTCAGTGATAGATTTGTGATAGAAGTATCCGTCACTAAATAATCCACCATAAATTCATCATAAATTTATGACAGATAAAAGATATAAATTTTTTCAAAGCTTTCAATAATAGATTTATGAAAATATATCCAACATAAACAATCTATCATAAATCTGTCACAAATTTGTGATAGATTTATGATGAAAAAAAATATAAATTTTTTATTGCCTTCATTGAAGGATTTATGATGAATATATCTGACACAAAAAATCTATCATAAATCCATCATAAATTTATGATAAAAAAAATATATTTCTTATTACTTTCAGTAATAGATTTATGATGGATACATCTGACATAAAATATCCATCATAAATCAGTCACAAATTTATGACAAATTTATGAACAAAAAAAGATACAAATTTTTGATTACTTTCAGTGATAAATTTATAATAGATATATCTAACATAAAAAAATTCATTACAAAACTGTCATAAATTTGTGATGAAAAAAATATAGATTTTTATAATTTTCATTGATGGATATATTTATCATAAAAAATCCATCACAAATTTTTGATAGATTTATGATGGAAAAAAGATACAGATTTTTGAAAGCTTTTGGTGATGAATTTATAATGAAAAAATAAATCACAATTCTATCCTTTCCTTTAAGACTAAAGGCCTATTTGGATGTCTAGGATTCTTAAACTTAGGATACAAATCATGATAAGATATAAGATTAATTTAATCCTATAGGATTATATGTCAAATATTCTTTTTATAAAAAAATAAATTTCATGTAAATAATCTGTTGCTCTTTGAATTGATTTTGATGATTACAAAGCATTTGAGGGGGTTTCTAATGATTTTGGTTTGGAAAAAGACTTATTACATTTCAGAGGCAAAATCGTAATTTTATCAAGACCTGATTCGAAAACCTCAGGAGCAAGAACAAAAGATGTGCAATCTATTAGAGGTAATTTCAATATTTTTGGAAGTATATTTTGTAAAAAAATCAAGTTTATATTTTTGAGTCGACCCCATGAGTCGACTCATGGTTAAAAGGGCTAAACGACATGCGAAATTTTTGGCTGGCACACTTTGTGAGTCGACTCCATGGGTCGACCCCTTGGTATAAGTCGACCCTATGAGTCGACCTCTACTGCTCTGCAGGTCAAAATTACAGAACAGTCATTTTTTGCTCTTTTCCACAGAGGTCGACCCCATGAGTCAACCCATGAGCATAAGTCGACCCTATGAGTCGACCCCTGTGACAGAAAATTTCCACAACGGTTAATTTTTAACCCATTTCAATTGCATTTAATGCTCATTTAATGTGCTCTAACGGCTCTATTTCAGCCCAAATTACTCTCCACCATTATTTCAAGTTATATAAAGGGACTTAAACGAAGGAATCAAAATATAAGAGAGAGATTTGAAAAAGATTCTTCAAGCATTCTTTTCAACCCTAAGCAAGAGTCCATTTAAAGAGTTCAAGAAGCTTTTATTTTAAGTTCACCAACTCCTCAAGAGCTTATTCAGGTCTCCAACCACCTTGAAAAAATCAGAAAGAGCTTCCTTCTAATTGTGTAAAGTGTATTTAAAGCATTATCTGCTCATTAAAGGAGCTTCATCTGTATTTCTATGTAATTAATTGTAATACTCCTTTTTGAGTTGTTGTTTTTGTTTTGGAAGAATTCCAAAATATGAAAAGGTTGATCCGAACCTTGAATCGATTGTATTGGGTTGGCTTGTACCCAAAAATAAGTGTTCTAGCTTGGGATAGCTAGAGTCGGAGGTTCTGACGATTGTATTCAGGTTGAATATAGTTTAGTGGATTTGAATTCTCAAGTAGGAGCTTGGAGAGTGGATGTAGGTGCAAGGTTGGCACTGAACCACTATAAATCTTCTTGTTTGTGGTGTGCTTACTTGCTCTCCTTTTAAATTTCTTTATCCTCTTGCATTCTTGCATCCAACTTCTACACCTTGCATAAATTACACTCTCCATACTTATTCTACTCATTGTTAAATAATCTTCATAGTTGTAAGTTAAGTTTAAATTTTTAAAAATTCAATTCACCCCCCTCCTCTTGGGTTGCATAGCTGGGCAACATAATCCTATCCTATATTTGGATGGTAAATTAAGATTTCTCTCCATTTCTTCTTAATTTCTTTCCCATTCCCTCTCTATCTTTTATTTTATCAAAATAATAAACTTATCATTATCAAAATATTATATTAAATTTTATAAAATAATTTGTATTAAGAAAAGTTAATATATATTTGTGTGTTTTTGAAATTTAAAATTAAAACTCATTCTAATTAGGGACATATTTGACATTTGGCCTTATAAATTTGAAATTTACCTCTCAGGTACTCGCTAGTCGAAACTGATAATATATATATTATTAATTTTTATAAAAAATTTCATCATGCATCCAAGTCGATTTAACTTGATTAAATTGGATCCAACCCAACCCCTCATATCCAGTCGATCCGATTTAATTCAACCCTATTTGATCTAAGATAGACACTGGATGGATTAGATATAAAATTTTTGATTATTTATAAGATAGATATAAATATTAGTCAATCCAATGCATGCTCAATACTATCTTTAACTCATTTAATCATACCCTATAAAATTTGAGAAGAGTTTGAAATTTAAACTTAAAATCCATTTGGATGTAGGATATGCCCATCGATACCTCCTATCGAAACTTAATTATATATCTCTATATAATTTATAAATTTTTTATATTTTTTATAATTTATTAAATTTTTATAATAAATAAATATATATATAATTAATTTTTATAAAAATATAAAAATAATAGGATTGTATGAGGTTTTGGATCCCAAATTCTTGGATGGTCCAATCACTATCTTAACCAATAAGATAATTATCTATACTTAAGTTACATTAAAATTATAAAACTATTTAGATTAAGAAAATCTAGTATATCATTATATATTTTTTGAAATTTAAAATTAAAACTCATTTCAATTTAGGATGGATTTGAAATTTATGTCTATGATTTAGAATTTGTCCCTCAAATACTCGTTACTCAAATCTAATTATATATATTTTATTATTTTTTATTAAAATTTTGATCATAGATTCAACTCAATTCAATCTGATCCAACCCAATCCATCTCTTTTTATCGAGTCGATCTGATTCGGTCTGACCTGACTTGATCTAACCCGAGAAATGAGTGTGGATTTAAAAATTTTAATTAATTATAGGATACATGCAGATATGGATTGATCCAATCCATACTCAATTCTATCCTTAGCTCGTTTAATAGTATCCTACAAAATTTGAAAAGAGTTTAGAATTTAAAATTAAAATATGTTCGAATTTGAGATTTATCCATCAGATATCTTCTATCAAAATTTAATTTTATATATTTATATAAGTAATAATTATATTAAAAATATACATCTAGAAATATATATAATAAATTTTATATACTTATATATATTTTATTTAATTTTTATATATAAGTATCTTCTATCAAAATTTAATTTTATATATTTATATATGTAATAATTTTATTAAAAATATATATGTAGAAATATATATAATAAATTTTATATACTTATATATATTTTATTAAATTTTTATATATAAGTAATAAATTTATTAAATATATATATATCTAGAAATATATATAATAAATTTTTATTAAATTTTTATAAGAAATATAAATATAATCAATTTTTATAAACATATATAAATAATAGGATGGTAGAAAGATTAAAATTATAGATTATTAGATAGCGTAATCACTACCTTAACCAACAAAATATAATTTTCTACATGTAAACTAACTTCTAATAAATTTTTTTGAACCTGTATATATGTATATATATATATCACAAAGCCCTAACCATCATCTAACCTTTTCCTATTCTAGATTCCAACCGCCACAAGCCTCCCATCCGATTGAGATCGTGAGGATGGAAAAACAAAAGAAAATTTGGAGGAAAATAGAAAAAAAATAAATGAGAATGAAGGAGAGACGAAAGAATTGAAAGATAAACATGGATTGATCATTTCTTCTCCCTTCCCCTTATTCTCTTTTCATTTCATTCTTTTTGAAAATGATTTATCTTGAAGGAGAGCACCTGAGGGATACCAAAGGGAGGTGTGGGGGGGGGGGGGTGGGGGAGGCCATCGGTGGGGTAGGGAGAGGAGGCAGAGGAGGGTGAGGAAGGAAGTAGGAGAGGAGGCAGAAGATGGGGAGGATAACAGCATGGGAGGGGGAGGACAGCGGTGGGTTGGGGGAGGTGGGGGAGGCCATCCACGTTGGGAGGAGAGAATGGAGAGGAGGCAGAGGAGAGTGAGGAAGGAAGAGGAGGAGGGGGAAGGAGAGGGCAATATCATGGGAGGGGGAGGGAGGCAGCGGTGGCAAGTTAGGAGGGTGGGAGAGGCTGTCGACTGGAGGAGAGGGTGGCGGTGGCAGCAGGTTAGAAGGGTGGGGGAGGCTGTCGATTAGGGGGAGAGAGAAGGGGAGGGTAGCGACATGGGAGGGGGAGGGGAAGGGTAGTGGCATGGGAGGAGAGGGGGAAAGGAAAAGGGACGCTAGGGGCGACATAGGAAGGGGAGAGCGGCAACAGGTTTGAGGGATAGAGAGGCTATCGATCGAAGGGGAGGGTAGTAGCATAGGAGGAGGGAGAAGAGGAAGACAGCAGCATGGGAGGGGGAGGACGAGAGCGGGTTTGGAGGGTGAGGGAGGCCATCGTTTGGAAGGTAGGAGAGGCTGTCGGTCAGGGAGAAGGACAGGAGGAGGCAAACGAGGGTGAGGGACGAAGAGGGAGAGGAGCAGGACGGTTGAAGATTTGCAAAGGCAGAAGGTGGCAAAAGAGGGTGAGGGATGAAGAGGGGGAGGGAGAAGGCGGTTGAGGGGGTGGCCATCAGTGAGGGAGAGGGATAGGAGGAGGTGGAGGAGGGCGAGGAAGGAAAGGGACTGGAGATAGAAGAGGAGGAGAAGGCAGAAGAGGGGAAGGGGGAGGGCAGCGGCATGGGAGGGGCAACGGAAGAGATAGAAGAAGGTGATTTTTTTTTTATATTTTTTTTTGTATACAACTAGCCCATCTAATTGTTAATGGCCAGTAGAATAGAGCGGCAGTATGGTAGGGGCATCCATACATTTTTTTTTTATTTTGATTTGATTTATTTTATCAAGTTTTCTTTTAGTAATTGTCAATTAATTATACTCATAAACTTGTATTATTTATTTTGGATATTCATCAAGTTTTTTTAATTTTTCATTTTTTTTGCATTTTATCTAAATAAATACTAATAACACTAATTATAATATATTAATGTAGATTGATATTAGTATAAAACTCATATCTACTGATCATAGTTGGATATATCGTTGACTTATCAATGATGGATATGTTAGTGATGAATGTAAAGCGGGGGTGAAACTGTTCTTTGATTTTATATTTTCTCAACCTAGATTTGCTTACAGAAACAAATTAAGTGTCTGTGCTCAAAGTGGACAAACTTGCTGTTCCATAATCAAGATGATGTTATTGTCCACCTATATAGGAAAGGGTTCATAAAGGGATGCACCACATGGGATGTTGATGGAGAAACTTATACAGGGCAATCATCTAGTGGAATAATAATGTACCTCCAATGGACAATGTAAATTCATATAGAAGCATAATGATAGATGCATTAGGCCCTAAGTTTGATTGGCATAGTAGTGGGTTTGATGAAAAGAACTTTGAATATGAGCCGCCAAATGCAGAGGCTATAAAGTTTTATGATTTGCTAAATGATGCTGATGAGCCACTATAGGATGGTTGCAAGAAGCACACAAAATTATCAGTCATATCACAACTATTAAATTATAAATCAAATTTTAATATGAGCGAGAGTTGCTATGATCGTATTCTTTCTATAATGAAGAATATATTACCAAAAGATGAGAAATTGGCGAGCAATTTTTATTGGATGAAGAAGGTGGTGGTAAAGCTTGGGCTTGGTTATAAAAAGATGGATGTTTGTGTTAACAATTGTATGTTGTACTATAAAAAAAATATGAAGAAGATGTTATGTTCTGTGTGTGGTCGCCCTCAGTATAAATCAAGAACATCAAGTTCTTGTAGGCAGAAAGATATACCTTATAAGGTATTATGTTACTTATCACTGACATCGAGATTTCAGCAGCTTTATATGTCATAAAAAACTTCCAACCACATGATATGGCATGCTTATAATCATTGTAGAAATGGATATATAGCACATCTTGTTGATGGTAAGGCATGGAAGCACTTCAATCATACTCATCCATCATTTGCATTAGATAAGCAAAATGTGTGAATTGGATTATGCATGGATGGATTCAATTCTTTTAGGCAATTTAGTACTCCTTACTCATGTTGGCTGGTAATTATTATCGTATATAATTTGCCTCCTTGGATGTACATGAAGAATCCATACATGTTCTTGACTGTGGTCATTTCAAGCCTAAAGAATTCGGATAAGTACTTAGATGGGTTCTTAAGGCCCTTAATAGATGAGTTGAAAATGTTATGGAGCATCAGGGTTAACACTTATGATGCATCTAAAAAATAAAACTTTCAGATGAGAGCGGCACTTATGTGGATAATCAGTGACTTTTCAGTTTATACTATATTGTCTGAGTGGAGTATTCATAGGAGGTTGGCATATCCTTATTGTATGGAGCATACTAAGTCTTTTATACTTGAAAGTGAAAAGAAGACGTCATATTTTGATTGTTACTATTAGTTCTTGCTTGAAAACCATTTCTATAGAAAATAAATGGATAAATTCAAAAAAGGAGTCATTATGAATGACTTGCCACCTCCTTGGTTGTTCAGTGATGAAATATTGTTTCGAGTATTTGCCCTCCTTGATATCACATTTGGAACAAAATATGGTAATAAAAAGATAGCTGGATTTGGTATAGAACATAACTAGGTGAAGAAGAGTATTTTTGGGAGCTGTCCTATTGGAACACTAACCTGATTTGTCATTATCTTGATATAATGCGCATCAAGAAGAATATGTTTGAAAACATCTTCTACATGGTGATAGATGTTAAGGGCAAAACTAAAGACAAGCTAAAAGCTCGAGAGGACTTAAGGAAGTATTGAAAGCATCCGGAGTTGGAATTGGTGCATTCAAATTGGAGGATTATAAAATCTAAAGCTTCTACATACTAAGCAAGGAACAACAAAGAGATGTATGTCTCTAGCTTAAAGAGCTAAAACTCCCTAATGACTGTGCTTCAAACATATCTCGGTGTGTGAATGTAGAAGATCTTTGATAT
>NC_026000.2:29202613-29216559 GCF_000442705.2 Elaeis guineensis | reverse complement strand
TAAAATTAATGTAAAAATATAATTTTGGATAATAGGTACTGAAGAATCTCCTAGAAGTTAGTCGATCTGTTCATTCAGTGCTCCGTGAAAGGTAAGTAATGAATCATCTTCTCGAGATATTCCATATTTATTCTAAAAATAAATAATTATTCTCTGAAATTATGTATGATTTATGAAATTATGTTTGAAAGAATAGTGCCTTTGAAATATTATGGTATGTCGATTTATGCACATGTTCAATGAAAAATTTTGATATATTATGGTACAGAGTGTTTTGATACATATCGAATTTATGCTCTCAGCCTAACTATGTTTCAGTGGGCCCTGCCAATAGAGATTATACGTTGGTACTCAGTGGACCGTGCCAGTGGGGGTTGTGCGCTGGTGTTTGTGGACCCTGCCAGTGGGGGTTGTGCACTGGTGTTTGTGGACCCTGCCAGTAGGGGTTGTGTGCTAGTATTCTGTGGACCCTGCCAATGGGGATTAAACGTTGGTCATAGTCGAGGCTGTTGAGTTACGAGTGTTTTGAATCAAATCAGATTTATTATTATATTATATGTGAATATTTAAAAATATTAGATTTGCATTAAATCAGTATTAAATATATTTTTATGTTTATTTGCAATATTGTTCTTGAAAATTTTATAATATCTGAAATATCTAGTTGAGATATTTGTTACTTACTGGGCTGTCTAGCTCATTACCTTTCTTTCTATTTTTCAAATTCAGATAATTAATTTCGAGCGTGGGAAGAAATATTGGGACAGAGCTTTTAGAGGCAAGATTTAGCATTGTCAACTTCATTAAACCTAAATCTATTATTTTATTTTTAGTAAAATTTTTATTGGATGTAAGATATTTATTTTAATTACTTGAATTAGAGTTGAATAATAAATATTTGAATTTATTCCGCTGTGATGCATTGATATCGTGATGAGATGCCTTGCATGCTTATGGAGAGAGTTCTTCATAAGTATGCGGTGGTTGCCATGACCCTTGATTCACAATCTCGGGTCGGGGACGTGACAATTAATATGGTATCAGAGCATAAGTGGATAAATTATGACATATAGAATTTGACATAGTATGAGTGTAGGTGGGTAAACATCAGGAATATTAGGACGTTAAAGTATGAGCATCATAATAAATCTATCCTAACAAATAGATAAATAAATCTAATAAGGTTTTACTACTACAAGGTTACCATACCTCCCCGTAGAATGACAAGAACTACTCAAGAAATTGCAAGAGAGACATCACAACCACGGGATGGTAGCACTCCCCATCTGATCAGTGGCACCCCTCAGGAGGAGGGAGTCGTAGATCCTAATGGGAGTACTTCGAGAGCACGTCAAGAATCAAATATGGCTCAGTTAATGCAGACCCTAATCAGAATGGTACAAGCACAACAACAAATACAGCAGCAAATGCTTGAACAACAGCAGATACAACGAGATACACAACAACATCAGCATCCACCACCACAATATGGAGAGCAACCAGTACAACGGAACAACATTTCAGAATTTAAAAAGCTTGCTCCTCCAGCTTTCAAGGGGACTACTGAACCTTTGGAGGCTGACAACTGGATAATGGAGATGGAGAAGGCTTTCGCTGTCCAAGAGTATCTTGATGAAGAAAAGATTCGATATGCAGCTTATTTACTACAAGGAGAAGCATACAACTGGTGTCAGCGACTACAGCGCAAGCATGAACAAGACGGCGAAATACTTATCTGGGAAAGATTTCGGATTGCATTCTATGATCAGTATATTCCTCGGAGTATAAGGATCCAGAAAGAGCAAGAGTTTATTTATTTGAAGCAAAAGGGTATGAGTGTGACTGAATATGAAGCAAAATTTATAGAGTTAGCAAAATTTGCTCCGAGATTAGTGGATGGTGAGCAAGAATGTGTTCACAAGTTTGAGATGGGACTGAGAACTAAGATTCGAAAATAAGTGGTTCCATATGAATTGACAACTTATGCAGATGTGGTAAACAAAGCACTGATAATCGAAAGGGAAGTCAATGAAGAACGCATGGAAAGGGAAAGAAAGCAAAGGAAGAGAGCAAAATCAAATGATACATAAGGGCAGAATAATAAAAACATCAAAAGATCAGCTAAGGAAGCAATAGATAATAAGACTCAACAAATTGATGGTGAGCCGTGCTCCAGATGTGGCAAAAATCATGCAGACAAGGATTGCTATTGGAATACAGGTGCTTGTTTCAAATGTGGTCAGATGGATCATAAAATTGCTAGCTGTCCGCTAAATACTAAAAATCAAGTTGGCCAAAGAACTCATGAAGGACAACATAAGGGTGGTGGACAGATTTTTAAAACCCAGGGAAGAGTTTATGCGCTTACTCAACAGAATGCACAGGCTTCCAATACACTGGTGACAGGTATGAAAAATTTCGAGGACGAAATTTTTTTTAGGGGTGAAGAATGTCATAGCCCAAAACCTAGCCCAAGCCCATACCGTCGAGACCCAAGCTCAAAAAAAAAAAAAAACAAAAACAAAAATAGAGGAAAAATCGGGAAGAAGACTCCCGATAGGAGTCTTCTTCTCCGGCGAGATCCAGACGAAATGGGAATCCTAGGACCTCTCGGAGTCCTAGGGTCCTCTATAAAAAGACCTTCCCTTTTCCTTGGAGCCGATCATCAGCCCTTTTCCCCTCTCTTCCTCTCTGATTTTCTCGAATTAGAGCCGCGGACATCCACCTTGTTCTCGCCGTGACTGCTCACCGACGAGGTCACTGGAGGTCGAGGTGAGTTTCCTTTCTCTTCCCCTCTTCCTTCCCCTTCCTCTCGTGCCCTTGTGTGCGGCTGCCGGCGACGGGAGTCACCGATTTCTGGTCGGAAAAAGGGACCTCTATTTTGGTCTCTTTTTCCCGTGAATTTTCCGGCGCCGGCGATCGCAATCGATCGCCGGCCATGCTCCTCCGTGATCGGAGGAGTGGCCCCCCTCTGCCGTCGGCCTCCACCGCAGCGGCCGTGGCCTGAATGGCCCGGCACAAGGAGGGGACTGCCGTCCCCTGTTTCGGCCCAAAGGAAACCCACGGGAGAAAAAGAAAAGAAGAAGAAGAAGAAGGAAAAGAAAAAGAAAAAGGAAAAGGAAAAGAAAAAAAAAGAAAAGAAAAGAAAAGAAAAGAAAAAGAAGAAAAAGAAAAAAAAGAGAAAAGAAAAGAAAATAATAATAATAATAATAATAATAATAATAATAATATATATATATACTTATATATATATATAAATAAATAAATAAATAAATAAATAAAATGAGAGAGAGAGTTTCTCTCTCTCCTCTCTCTTCCTTCAGTCTGAACCCTTACTTTCTCTCTCTGGAATTGGACTTTCTCTCTCTACTTTCTCTCTCTAAATTATTTCTCTCTCTTGATGGATTTCTCTCTCTCTAAAGTTATTCCTCTAGGATTAGCGTAGTGGAAGGTTTCATTTGATGATTTTGATCGAGTTTAGGGAAGAGTCTGATTTTAAGTGAGGTTTTGATTTGGGATTTGTTTAGATTGAATTTTGAATTAAAATTAATGTAAAAATATAATTTTGGATAATAGGCACTGAAGAATCTTCTAGAAGTTAGTCGATCTGTTCATTCAGTGCTCCGTGAAAGGTAAGTAATGAATCATCTTCTCGAGATATTTCATATTTATTCTGAAAATAAATAATTATTCTCTGAAATTATGTATGATTTATGAAATTATATTTTGAAAGAATAGTGTCTTTGAAATATTATGGTATGTTGATTTATGCACATGTTCAATGAAAAATTTTGATATATTATGGTACAGAGTGTTTTGATACAGATCGGATTTATGCTCTCAGCCTAACTATGTTTCAGTGGGCCCTACCAATGGGGATTATACGTTGGTACTCAGTGGACCCTGCCAGTGGGGGTTGTGCGCTGGTGTTTGTGGACCCTGCCAGTCGGGGTTGTGCGCTGGTGTTTGTGGACCCTGCCAGTGGGGGTTGTGCGCTGGTATTCTGTGGACCCCGTCAATGGGGATTAAACGTTGGTCATAGTCGAGGCTGTTGAGTTACGAGTATTTTGAATCGAATCGGATTTATTATTATATTATATGTGAATATTTGAAAATATTGGACTTGCATTAAATCAGCATTAAATATATTTTTATGTTTATTTACAACATTGTTCTTGAAAATTTTATAATATCTGAAATATCTAGTTGAGATATTTGTTACTTACTGGGCTGTCTAGCTCATTACTTTTCTTTCTATTTTTCAGATTCAGATAATTAATTTCGAACGTGGAAAAAAATATTGGGACAGAGCTTTTAGAGGCGAGATTTAGCATTGTCAACTTCATTGAACCTAGATCTATTGTTTTATTTTTAGTAAAATTTTTATTGGATGTAAGATTTATTTTAATTACTTGAATTAGAGTTGAATAATAAATATTTAAATTTATTCCGCTGTGATGCATTGATATCGTGATGAGATGCCTTGCATGCTTATGGAGAGAGTTCTTCATAAGTATGCGACGGTTGCCATGACCCTCGATTCACAATCTCGGGTCGGGGGCGTGACAATATCCGACACAAAAAATCTATCATAAATTCATCATAAATTTATGATAAAAAAAGATACATATTTTTTATTACTTTCAGTAATAGATTTATGATGGATACATCTGACATAAAATATCCATCATAAATCGATCACAAATTTATGATGGATTTATGAACAAAAAAAGATATAAATTTTTGATTACTTTCAGTGATAAATTTATAACAGATATATCTAACATAAAAAAATTCATTACAAAACTATCATAAATTTGTGATGAAAAAAATATAGATTTTGATTATTTTCATTAATGGATATATTTATCACAAAAAATCCATCACAAATTTTTGATGGATTTATGATGAAAAAAAGATATAGAT
This sequence comes from Elaeis guineensis, assembly GCF_000442705.2. NCBI lineage: Eukaryota > Viridiplantae > Streptophyta > Magnoliopsida > Arecales > Arecaceae > Elaeis > Elaeis guineensis. The sequence continues at coordinate 29,211,633 of NC_026000.2, read as the reverse complement.
TTTTGAAAGCTTTTGGTGATGCATTTATAACGAAAAAGCAAATCACAATTCTATCCTTTCCTTTAAGACTAAAGGCCTATTTGGATGTTTAGGATTTTTAAACTTAAGATACAAATCATGATAAGATATAAGATTAATTTAATCCTATAGGATTATATATCAAATATTTTTTTATAAAAAAATAAATTTTATGTAAATAATCATATCCTATATTTGGATGATAAATTAAGATTTCTCTCCATTTCTTCTTAATTTCTTCTCCCTTCCCTCTCTATCCCTTATTTTATCAAAATAATAAACTTATCATTATCAAAATATTATATTAATTTTTATAAAATAATTTGTATCAAAAAAAGTTAATATATATTTGTGTGTTTTTGAAATTTAAAATTAAAACTCATTCTAATTAGGGACATATTTGACATTTGGCCTTATAAATTTGGAATTTACCTCTTAGGTACTCGCTAGTCAAAACTGATAATATATATATTATTAATTTTTTAAAAAATTTTCATCATGCATCCAAGTCGATTCAACTTGATTAAATTGGATCCAACCCAACCCCTCGTATCTAGTCGATCCGATTTAATTCAACCCTGTTTGATCTAAGATAGACACTGGATAGATTAGATATAAAATTTTTGATTATTTATAGGATAAATATGAATATTAGTCAATCCAACGCATGCTTAATACTATCCTTAACTCGTTTAATCATACTCTATAAAATTTGAGAAGAGTTTGAAATTTAAACTTAAAATTCATTTGGATGTAGGATATGCCCATCGATACCTCCTATCGAAACTTAATTATATATCTTTATATAATTTATAATTTTTTATATTTTTTATAATTTATTAAATTTTTATAATAAATATATATATATATAATTAATTTTTATAAAAATATAAAAATAATAGGATTGTATGAGGATTTGGATCCCAAATTCTTGGATGGTCCAATCACTATCTTAACCAATAAGATAATTATCTATACTTAAGTTACATTAAAATTACAAAACTATTTATATCAAGAAAATCTAGTATATCATTATATATTTTTTGAAATTTAAAATTAAAACTCATTTCAATTTAGGATGGATTTAAAATTTACATCTATGATTTAGAATTTGCCCCTCAAATCTAATTATATATATTTTATTATTTTTTATTAAAATTTTGATCATAGATTCAACTCAATTCAATCTGATCCAACCCAATCCATCCTTTTTTATCGAGTTGATCTAATTCGATCTGACCCGAGGGATGAGTGTGGATTTAATAATTTTAATTAATTATAGGATACATATAGATATGGATCGATCCAATCCATACTCAATTCTATCCCTAGCTCATTTAATAGTATCCTACAAAATTTGAAAAGAGTTTAGAATTTAAAATTAAAATATGTTTGGATTTGAGATTTATCCATCAGATATCTTCTATCAAAATTTAATTTTATATATTTATATAAGTAATAATTTTATTAAAAATATACATCTAAAAATATATATAATAAATTTTATATACTTATATATATTTTATTGATTTTTTATATATAAGTATCTTCTATCAAAATTTAATTTTATATATTTATATAAGTAATAATTTTATTAAAAATATACATCTAAAAATATATATATAATAAATTTTATATATTTATATATATTTTATTAATTTTTTATATATAAGTAATAAATTTATTATATATATATATATATATCTAAAAATATATATAATAAATTTTTATTAAAATTTTATAAGAAATATAAATATAATCAATTTTTATAAACATATATAAATAATAAGGTGGTAGAAAGATTAAAATTATAGATTATTAGATTGCGTAATCACTACCTTAACCAACAAAATATAATTTTCTACATGTAAACTAACTTCTAATAATTTTTTTTGAACCTGTATATATGTATATATATATATCACAAAGTCCTAACCATCATCTAATCTTTTCCTATTCTAGATTCCAACCACCACAAGCCTCCCATCCGATTGAGATCGTGAGGATGGAAAAACAATAGAAAATTTGGAGGAAAATAGAGAAAAAATAAATGAGAATGAAGGAGAGACGAAAGAATTGAAAGATAAACATGGATTGATCATTTCTTCTCCCTTTCCCCTTATTCTCTTTTCATTTCATTCTTTTTGAAAATGATTTGTCTTGAAGAAGAGCACCTAAGGGAGACCAGAGGGAGGTGGGGGGGGTGAGGGAGGCCGTCGATGGGGTAGGGAGAGGAGGCAGAGGAGGGTGAGGAAGAAAGTAGGAGAGGAGGTAGAAGATGGGGAGGATAACAGCATGGGAGGGGGAGGACAGCGGTGGGCTGGGGGAGGTGGGGGAGGCCATCCACATTGGGAGGGAAGAACGGAGAGGAGGCAAAGGAGAGTGAGGAAGGAAGAGGAGGAGGGGGAAGGAGAGAGCAATATCATGGGAGGGGGAGGGAGGCAGCGGTGGCAAGTTAGGAGGGTGGGAGAGGCTGTCGACTGGAGGGGAGGGTGGCGGTGGTAGCAGGTTAGAAGGATGGGGGAGGCCGTCGATCAGGGGGAGGGAGAAGGGGAGGGCAGCGTCATGGGAGGGGGAGGGGAAGGGTAGTGGCATGGGAGGAGAGGGGGAAAGAGAAAGGAAAAAAAACGACAGGGGCGACATGAGAAGGGGAGAGCGGCAATAGGTTTGAGGGATAGAGGAGGCTATCAATCGAAGGAGAGGGTTGTAGCATGGGAGGAAGGAGAAGAGGAAGGTAGCAGCATGGGAGAGAGAGGGCGGGAGCGGATTTGGAGGGTGGAGGAGGCCATCGTTTGGAGGGTAGGAGAGGCTGTCGGTCAGGGGGAAGGACAGGAGGAGGCAAACGAGGGTGAGGGACGAAGAGGGTGAGAAGGAGGGCAGTTGAAGATTTGCAGAGGCAGAAGATGGCAAAAGAGGGTGAGGGACGAAGAGGGGGAGGGAGAGGGCGGTTGAGGGGGTGGCCATCAGTGAGGGAGAGGGACAGGAGGAGGTGGAGGAGGACGAGGAAGGAAAGGGACTGGAGATAGAAGAGGAGGAGGAGGCAGAAGAGGGGAAGGGGGAGGGCAGCGGCATGGGAGGGGTAACGGAAGAGATAGAAGAAGGTGATTTTTTTTTATTTTTTTTTTCTTGTTTACAACTAGCCCATCTAATTGTTAATGGCCAGTAGAAGAGAGCGGCAGTATGGTAGGGGCATCCATACATATTTTTTTATTTTGATTTGATTTATTTTATCAAGTTTTCTTTTAGTAATTGTCAATTAATTATACTCATAAATTTGTATTATTTATTTTGGATATTCATCAAGTTTTTTTATTTATTTTGCTCCACCTCCTGCGACGGATACCATGCGATTCTCCTGACGACAGACGCTGCTCCACCCCTCATAACAGATTCCACGTGGCGGGTCGAGGTGATGCCCACGTATCTGCTCCATTATATTTTGCAATCAATTCCCCTGACCATGGGCTGCCCACTACCAGGCGGTTACAAACGTCGCCATCAGTCCGTTGCCTCCCCCGCCTATAAAAGGGGGACTCAGATACGTTATTCTTTAAGCTCTTTTGCCTTATCTCAAAACTCTGCTAAATTCTCCGTTCGAGCACTCCATTCTTGTTGAGGCAGAGAACTGACTTGAGCGTCGGAGGGTCTTGCCGGAGCAACCCCACCTCCGGTTTAGACTTCCCTTGCAGGTCCCGGCGGCGACCGCGGCTTTCCCAACTCCAGCTTCTCCGACGCAGGCGGATTTTTGCACCAACAGGATTGGCGCTAGAGGAAGGGGCCCTGTGTCTTCGCAGCACCCTTGTTCTTGAAGGAGCGCTCAACAGAGCCGCCTCCGGCCATCTCTCTGTCATCTACTCCTAATCCTCCCCCGCGAGATCGACACCCGATGCCTCCGCGCAGGGCGTCCACCCGGCGGTCCACAGCCTCCGCGGCCAGATCTCAGGCTCCGGCCTCCCCTCCCGTTTCTCAGCCAGCTCCTCCTCCCCCTTCGGCGACGGCGGTCGGTGCGGAGCAGTTTGACTTGCTGGCGCAGCAGGTCAAAGGCCTCATCGAGGCCGTACAGGCAATGCAGCAGCAGCCGCTGCAGGCGTCGGCGCATCCGGAAGGGGCATCTCCGGAATGCCAGAACCCGGCGGTGGGGCGGGCCACCTGGGCCAGCCGCCCCATCCTTCCCAGGAAGGCGAATCCAAGGGTGGAGAGCCCTCAATCGGACCACGACTCCACCCCTGGGAGATCCCTGCCCCCGTTCTGCCAAAGGACCCTCGAGACTCGAAGTCGAGAGGATTTTCTGGACCGGAGGCTCCAGGAGATGAACCGGCGGATCGAAGAACTCCACCATGCGCCTCCCGCTTACGGTGAGGATATCTGCACTAACCCTCCCTTCTCTCAAATGATTATGCAGGAACCGATCCCGCCGAATTTCAAGCTTCCCCAGTTCGAAAGCTACGACGGGACGTCGGACCCGATCGATCATCTGGAGGCCTTTCGGACGATGATGCTGCTCCACGGTGCCCCTGACGCCATCTTGTGCCGGGCTTTCCCGTCTACCTTGAAGGGAGCAGCAAGAAACTGGTACTCAGCTCTGAAACCGGGTACCGTATTCTCCTTTGATCAAATGAGCCACCAATTCGTGGCCCATTTTGTCAGCAGCCGACGTCCCCGAAAGGGTTCGGAGTCCCTCATCAACATCAAGCAGAGGGAAGGGGAGTCCATACGGGCCTACATCAACCGCTTCAACATCGCGGCGTTGGAAGTCCGGAACTTGGACCAGTCGGTTGCCATGGCCGCCCTGAAAGGTGGCCTTCAGAAGAATGATCTCTTGTACTCCCTGGAGAAGAAGTACCCCAGGAATTTTGCTGATCTGCTGGCTCGGGCTGAAGGATACGTCCAAGCGGAAGAGGCCTTCAAAATGAAGGATGAAGAGACTGCGAGGGAGCGTCAGGCGGGAGATTCTGGTAAGCCCGCAATTGAGAAGAGGCCAAAGGAAGCCCGGCCTCGCTCTCGATCCCCTCCTGGACATAAGCGTGCCCATACTCCCCCCCGGGCACGCAGGCAGAGGAGCCCGGACAACTGGTTTCGGCGGGGTTCCCCGCCAGGGAAATTCCGCAACTACACCCCCCTCAACGCCTCGAAGGCCCAGGTACTGATGGGGGTCAGGGAGCTGCTTCCTAGGTCGGAGAGGATGCGCACGCACCCCGGGAAGCGCAACCCCAACAAGTTCTGCCTCTACCACCGCGACCACGGCCACGACACCGAAGAGTGCATCCAGCTCCAGGACGAGATCGAGGAGCTCATCCGGCGAGGTCGGCTCGACAGATTCATCCGCCGCCGGCCTGAGGGTAGGGGAGACCGGCCAAGAGCCCTCCCACCGCCCGAACTGCAGAAAAGGGAGGAGCAGCCCGGGGACCGACCTCCTATCGGGACCATCGACTCCATCGCCGGAGGGCCTCCAGGAGGAGCGGGAGAACTGTAAATGTATTGCTTACTATTTCGTTTTGAATCTACTTTTCTTTCTAGCTAACGCGCTCCTCCTACTTAACGCGGATGTATTATGACTGGATATGACCCCTCCAAAAACAACGGCCATGTCAGGAACAGGAGGAGAACCTCGTCCTGACATGAGCAAAGTCGAAGGCCCGGTTCTTTTAGACCGGATGGGGGGAGAGGCCTTACAACGCCCTAATGTGCCCCCACAGCCCTGTTAGGGACAGGAGGAGAACCTCGCCCTAACTTGAGCAAAGTCAAAGGCCCGGTTCTTTTAGACCGGATGGGGGGAGAGGCCTTACAACGCCCTAATGTGCCCCCACAGCCCTGTTAGGGACAGGAAGAGAACCTCGCCCTAACTTGAGCAAAGTCAAAGGCCCGGTTCTTTTAGACCGGATGGGAGGAGAGGCCTTACAACGCCCTAATGTGCCCCCACAGCCCTGTTAGGGACAGAAGGGGAACCTCGCCCTAACTTGAGCAAAGTCGAAGGCCCGGTTCTTTTAGACCGGATGGGGGAGAGGCCTTGCAATGCCCTAATGTGCCCCCACAGCCATGTCAGGAACAGGAGGAGAACCTCGTCCTGACATGAGCAAAGTTGAAGGTCCGATTTTTTTAGACCGGAGGAGAGAGAGGCCTTACAGCGCCCTAACGTGCCCCCACAAGCCAGGCTGATAACGAGAACCTCGCGCCGGCTTAAGCAAAATGGAAGACCCAGACTCCTACGGGAGCCGGGTTCCGCCACCAAGGTAAGCTTCGCCCGGACTCCTACGGGAGCCGGGTTCCGCCACCAAGATAAGCTTCGCCCGAACTCCTACGGGAGCCGGGTTCCGCCACCAAGGTAAGCTTCGCCCGGACTCCTACGGGAGTCGGGTTCCGCCGCCAGGAAAGCTTCGCCCGGGCTCCTACGGGAGCCGGGCTCCGCCGCCAAGAAAGACTTCGCCCGGGCTCCCAAGAAAGCCGGGCTCCATCCGCTACTTCGCCAGCAAGGGTTAAGAATGGTGGCGAGGCTTGGCCACATGACGAGATCGGATGGAAGGGAAGAGCCCCTTCCCACGACGACCTCTAAACCAAACAGGCCAAACGACGAGAAAGGGTCAACGAACGACAATATTGATGCTACGCGCGGACAAGGTAACACAAAGTGCTTTTTCCTCATTTTCGATATATGTACTACAGGGCCAGGACGGCCAGAGAAAGAGGGACAAAACAACAAGAAAAAAAAAAAGGGCAGCTACAAAAAGGGGGTGACTACAAAAGAACTCTAAGGAGGTCCTGCTCCCTCTAACCTAGGGTGATCACCTCCATCCCTCAACCAGGACTGCCTCAGGCTCTCCACCGTTCCCTCTAGTTCTTCCTTCTTTTGCAGCATATCCTGGAGCGCCTGACGAAGTCGCCGGCTCTCAGCCTCCGCTTCCCGATGCCACTTCCGCAAAACTTCGGACTCCGCCTCTACGTCCGCGATGGCCTTCTACTCAAGCCCCAGTTGGATTCTTACTTGTTGAAGCTCAGCTGTCTTCTCCCCAAGGAAGACAGAAATCCCTTCGACAGTGCCTCTCAGGGCTTGGAGCTCTTCGGTATCTTGGGCGTTAGCAAGCTGCGCCCTAGTAACCAACTGCCCCTGGAGACGAACAACCTCGTCTGCCGCCCGACGGAATCTCCCTTTGTACTCTTTTACCTGCCGGCGCCAGCTGGCCCGCTGCACATCGTGGCTCACCTCAGCATCTTGAAGCTGCCTCTGGAGGTCGGAAACTTTTTGTGACCATATCTGCTCGTCCCGCGCTGTGAGCCGGGATGAGTTCCCTTCCAGTTGGCCGATCCTCCTCTTCGCAGCTGACAGCTCCACCTTAAGGGCGCTGATCCTGGCTTCTTGAGCCCAAGTTCGGTCGCTGGCGCTCTTCGTGCATTCCTCGAGCTCCTTTGCGAAGTTCGCCTTCCTCCGGCTGTAGTCCATGATTGCCTTCACTTGGAGACTCCTGAAGTGGGCGGCCTCAGCGGCGGCCTCGGAATAGCATTTTTTCGATTTGCGGAGCTCGTCCTCCGACTTTTTCAACTTCTTCGTTAGGTGGAGGACCTCCTTTTTTAGCCGTTGGATAGTTGACTTCAGCGGGACCCCCAGGGGCAAGGGGAGTGCTTCGGCGGGACACTGCCATCGGAAGAAGCAAACGTCAAAGACCAACTTATTACAAGAAGAAAGGCAGAAAAGAAGGAGCGGGGGGAAGGAAAGGCCATCCAATAAGAAATTCAACTTTATTGATTAATTTTGAAGACAAGCAGAAAAGAGATATGGCGACAAAAGAAAGATACAAGATCGGAGGTCTCAGACCTCGGGGCAGGGGGTGGAGAGCTCGGCACGAGGGCGCGACTGCGGCAGCAGCAGACGAAGGGGCGGCCTCATCGTCAGACTCCTCCAAAAAGCTGAGATCAAGGTCGGGATATCTGCTGGCCACCCTCTCTCGGCAGAGCTCGAACCCCTTGGTGAACGCCTCCAGGCCGAACTGGACGTTCAGCTCCCTCATCTCCGTGGAGGTCTTGAACTCCTCCACCGCAAGGGTCCTGGCCTCCGAGACCAGAATCGGAGTTTGCTCGGCCAGATGGGCGACCTCGACCTCCGCCTTCCTTGCCGACTCCTCCAAGCTTCGCCTATCCTCCTCCCGGGCTCGTCTTTCCTCTTCCCGATCTTGTCTCTCTCTCTCCAGGGCCTCCCGGAGGGCGCCACCTCGGCCGTCTTCGCTTGAAGACGAGTAACCTCATCTTGGCAGCGCTCCTCCGTCCGAAGAAGATCCCTTCTCATGCGGCCCGACGCCTCGACATAGGCGAAGAGCTGGTGCCCGATCTGCAGGGACAGATAGAGAATCACAACGAAGACCGAGCAACCGTGTCAGTAAAAATCCGCTTACCTCAAGAAAGGACCCCAAGGTGTCCCAGGCCCGCTGCTCGGGATCGGCACGGTCGATCCTCTCCACGACATCGGACAGAATGCAACCATCGAGCAGCCGACGGATCAGAGCCTTGTCGTTGAAGAGGTTCTCCGATCCCCCCTCGGAGCAGACGGACTCGTCTGCAGCGGCTCGGTGGCTGTTCGGCCTGCGGGCCACCGATTTTCTCCTCCTCCCCGCGGCGGGCGCCTCCACGGGGCGGACCTCCGGAATGGGGACCCCGGTCGGCGGGCTCCTTGAGGGAGCCCGGGGGGCCGCTGGCTCGGCATCCGAAGGAATGTCGATTGCCGGGGTCGCCTGGACGGGCGCAGCCAAGCTCGTCTCCTCCACCCTGGCCCTCTTCGCCGAGCCAGAAGTCGTCGCGCCCTTCCTTTTCTGGGCTCTCATGGCCTTGGCGAGCATCCGTGTGGCTTCGACGTCCATTGCTAAAAAAAAAAAAAAAAAAAAAAAAGAAAACAGGAAAGAAAAGAAGAAGGAAAAAGCGGCGCCGATCAGTTCAGAATCAAAAAAAAAAAAAAAAAAAAAGAAGAAGAAAGAAAAAGAGAAAGAGAAGAGGAAAAGGAGAGAGAAAGAAGAGAGAGA
>NC_026000.2:29148107-29202513 GCF_000442705.2 Elaeis guineensis | reverse complement strand
CTCTAGGGACCTTAGGTAAGGTCCTTTAAATAGGCATAAAGATTGAATCCTATTCAATCTCATAATACAAGTCCTACTTGCATTAGGATTCTATTAACTTAAGTTATCCAACTTATATTAGGAAGTCCATTAGGCGTCAATAATTGAAGCCCTTGCACTCATAATTAGACACCCAAAACACCCAAAAGATGTCCTATATGAAAACAAAAAGTCCTCTAATCAATGGACACGTCCAAATTGATCAAATCAAGGTGGCGCCCTATAATAACTATCAAGGAGATTCATAAGGGACTTGCACCCTTAATTTATGCGATCCATAACTTTAGACACCCAATAATTGAAGTCTCATGAATTTTATTCATGTAGGTTATTAGTAGGTAATTAAGTTAGAATTAATTTATCAAATAAGTAATCTCAACAGAAAGAGGAGTTCGATCCAACCATGTGCTAGCAAGGTTACTATAAACCCAATGAGTTTCTTTAAATTCAATTGACACTTCATAAGCTCAATTACTTATTCCAGACCTAATCCCTTTGTTGTGTGACCTCATAGGTTTCATTCTGTCTGGTAGTGAGATGTACAATGATCTCTATCATCGTATCATTGAAACTCTTTTCAATGAGTCAGAATAATTCTACTCTGACTCAACAAGGATTGTCGATCCAGAATAACCCTAGTGAGCTCTCACAATCTACTAGTGACACGTAACGCATATAGTGGCAATCCAGTAGAACTGAAATGAACTTTTAGATGTAGTTAACGTATGATTCAGTTCCTTTATCGTGAGTTCTGACTAGATATAGGTCATAGATAAATCGTCAACCTCAACATCGGTCATATGATAGATTCAATCAGCTTAAGTCCATATGTAATTTTATGAAAACTCTTTTCTATTAATCATACTGCTATGGCCATAGACTTAAGGACTCAGCCTCTTAAATTTTATAGGACTACTCTCTTCTGTTAGGGTTGATAGATCCCATTTTGATGCACACTTCACTCCTACAGTGGATCAACTGTCGCCAACATCCACTACAAGGGCTCCTTGAGATCTATGTTGATGTGTCAGTCAAACTTCAGTAGCCTCACTATGCGAAGTAGTATCATCTCAGATCAAAGAATCAGTCATACAACTGCAGCATCGAGAAAGTCACTAACGAGTGAGCAGACATCCATGTGACTTTTCGTGTTGGTCACGCTTAGTACTAGTTATTCTCAAACAACCACCTGCACTCTCGCTTCAGTGTCTCTACACTACAGACTCGAGATCCATCTGTTTTGAAAGAAGCGATCCGTGCACTGGTTTATCCGGATCAATCACCATCTCCATGATGATCCTATGATCAAGAGCAATTTAAAAATCAACCATCAATGATATATGCCTCAAATTCTCAACTCTTTGAGAATATGTATCATCATCTTGTTAATACTTTGGATGATTCATGGATACATGATATAAATGATAATATAACTACCCAATAAATATAAAATCATATCTTAGAGATATGAAATATGTCAGTCAAGATTGACTTCTAGGGCATACATCCAACAAATGCTATTCGGCTAAGGTTGTTTCCTTTTTTCTTGAAGGATAAAGCCAAGGCTTGGTTGAATTCCAAGTCTCCAAATTCTTTCACAACATGGAATGCTTTGTCACAAGCTTTCCTGAGTAAGTATTTTCCACCAGGTATGACCATAAAACTCAAAAATGATATTACTAGTTTTATTCAGTTGGATGGTGAATCTTTGTATGAAGCTTGAGAAAAGTATAAAGATTTGTAAAGGAAGTGTCTATATCATGGTCTTCCTGATTGGTTGATTATGCAAACTTTTTATAATGGTTTGACACATTCAGTCAAGATTACTATAGATGCAGCTGCAAGAGGTGCCTTGATGGGTAAGTCAACTGAAGAAGCTTATGAGTTGTTGGAAGAGATGGCTTCCAATAACTATCAATGGTCAAATGAGAGAGGTACGCCTAAAGAGCACCAGGTATGTATGATGTGGATGGCATCAATATGTTGAATACCAAGGTTGATTCTCTTATAAAAATATTTGATAAGCTTAGTATTGCTAATATTGTTTCTAACCCTATTTTGAGTTGTGATTGGTATGGAGGAGCTCACATGAGTTTTGATCATCAGTAGGTGAAACAAGCTCAGTTTGTTTCTAACTTCAACAGGCAGCAAAGCAATCTTTATTCCAACACTTATAATCCAGGATGGAGGAATCATCCCAACTTCTCTTAGAGAGATCAAGATAATCAAAGTAGCAGTTCCAGACCTCTTAATTTTTTTGATTTTCAACCAAGACCCCACAGAGTTGTACAATACCCCGAAGCAAGCAATCTTGGAAAATGACTATTGAAAAGCTAGCCAATGTGACTTCGGACAGATTTGAAAAGCTGAAAGCTAAAATTGATCATTTGGCTAGTTACAATCGAAATCTGGAGGTGCAAATGGGGCAGTTAGCAAATTTCATTAATTCATGTGGCCAAGGTGATTTGCCTAGCAAAATCGAGGTGAATCCAAAGGAACACTGTAAAGCAGTCACATTGAGAAGTGGTAAGCAACTTGGTCAGTAAGAGGTGAGACTGTGGTGGGTGATGAAAATGAAGTGGAGCATGAAGAAGTTACTAAGCCAGCTCTTGGTGAACAAATTGATAAAAAACCAAATCGGACCGAGACTGAGTCTACACCACCACCAGTCAAACCTTATATTTTCTTATTTCTTTTTCACAGAGACTTAAGCAAATAAGTTAGATAAACAACTTGAGAAATTTTTGTAAGTATTTATGCAGCTTCATATCAATATTCCTTTTGAAGATGCTTGGGCTTAGATTCTAGCCTATGCAAAATTTCTCAAGGAGATCATGTCTATCAAGAGAAAATTGAAGGATTATGAGACCATTGCTTTGACTGAGGAGTGTAATGCAATAATTCAGAACAAGCTTCCACCAAAGCTTAGAGATTCAGGGAGTTTTTCTATTCCTTATACTATTGGTAATGTTGACTTTGATAAAGCTTTATGTGATTTGGGTGCTAGTGTCTCACAGATGTCTTTGTCTGTTTCTAGGAAGCTTGAACTAAAAGAGCTTAAGCCTACTACCATTTCTTTGCAGCTAGCAGATATATCAGTGAAGTATCTTATAGGCATCTTGGAGAATATTTTGGTCAAGGTAAGAAAGTTTTATATTCCTGTAGACTTCATTGTGTTGGAAATGGAGGAAGATGCAGAAATTTCTATCATTTTGGGTCGACCATTTCTAGCCACAGTTGGAGCGATAATTGATGTCAAAAATGATAAGTTGACATTGAAAGTTGGTGAAGAGAAGGTAGAGTTTAATTTAAGTAGGGCAATCAAGTATCCTCCCTTTACTGATAGTGTTTATCAAATTAATTGTTTTGACAAGCTAATCCAAATATTTTTTAGGCTTGAAGATCTTAAAGAAACTCTTGAGATTTGTTTAGTGCATGTAGCAACAGTTAAAGATGAGAATTTGGAGGTTGCAGAGGTTGCATATGCTTTGGAGGCTGCACTTCTATGCTGAAGCTGAGAAGGATGCAGTTTGAGGAGATAAATAAAGGTAAGCCACTTCCTCCCCCTTCTAATGTGCAAGCACCAGTTCTGGAGTTGAAACCACTATCCCTACATCTCAGATATGCACTTCTAGATGAGAATGACATCTTACCTATGATTGTCCATATTTTTTTATTTGATGAACAACTTGATAAACTACTGTGTATGTTGAGATCTAGAAAACAGACCATAGGATGGACTATCTCAGACCTTAGAGTAATTAGTCTTTCGTTGTGCATGCATCGAATATTAATGGAGGATAACCATAAAGCTGTTGTTGAAATCAAAGAAGGTTAAATCCTAACATGAAAGAAGTAGTAAGGACTGAAATTCTTAAATGGTTAGATACGGTATTATCTATCCAATTTTTGATAGTTCATGGATTAACCCAATGCAGATAGTATCTAAAAAAGATGGGATAACTGTTGTGAATAATGAAATAATGAATTAATTTCTACTAAGATAGTAACTGGTTGGAGGATCTATATAGACTATAGAAAACTTAATAGTGCTACCTATAAGGATCACTTTTCTTTACTCTTCCTTGATCAGATATTAGAGAGACTTGCAGGGTATGACTACCACTATTTTCTAAATGGTTATTCAGATTATAACTAGATTTTCATAGCTCTTGAAGATCAAGAAAAGACCACCTTACATGTCCTTATGGTAGTTTTGCATTCTGTAGGATGCCTTTTGGTTTGTGTAATGTACCTGCTACTTTCCAACATTGTATGATGGCTTTATTTTTTGATTTTGTTGAGAAAATTATGAAGATTTTCATGGGTGATTTTTTTATGTTTGGATCTTCTTTTGATAACTGTTTGGGTAACTTGTCTCAAGTTTTGCAGTGTTATGTGGAGATCAATTTGGTCTTAAATTGAGAGAAATATCATTTTATGGTGCAGGAAGGCATTGTCTTAGGCCATAAGATTTTATCATAGGGTATTAAAGGTGGACTAGACAAAATTAAACTTATTAAGCAATTGCCACCACCTACCACTGTTAGGAGAGTTAGAAGCTTCCTTGGCCATGCAGGGTTCCACCGACAGTTTTATCAAGGATTTTTCTAAAATCTCTAAACTCCTTTGCAATTTATTGAACAAGGATGCTGTTTTTGATTTTGACAAAATTGTTTGGATACTTTGCATTGGATGCCATTCTCGGTTAGAAAAAAAATAGAAAGTTACAGTTATTTATTATGCCAGCAAAACTTTAAATGATACATAGTCAAATTATACAACTACTGAGAAAGAATTACTTGCTATTGTGTTTGCTTTTGATAAGTTTCGATCTTATCTTATAGCTACTAAGGTCATTGTGTACACGGATCACTCAGCAATCAAGTACTTGTTGATCAAAAAAGATGCCAAGTCATGTTTGATCCAGTGGGTGCTGTTGTTACAAAAATTTGATCTTGAGATCTGAGATAAAAAAAATATGGAGAATGTGGTGGTGGACCACTTATTGAGGTTAGAATAGCAATCGAAGGCAGATGAGGTGCTTATTAATGAAAGCTTTCCAGATGAATAGTTGTTGGTAATTTCTTTTACGATCTCCTGGTATGCTGATTATGTCAACTATTTGGTGAGTGGTATTTTTCCTTCTGATTTAAGTTACGATCAAAGAAAAAAATTTTGTGAGAGGTAAAACACTACTTTTGGGAGGAGCTATTGCTATACAAGCACTATTCTGATAGGATGATTAGAAGATGTATACCCAGGAGAAAATAAAGAATATTCTTGATCATTGCCATTCTCTGAAGTGTGGTAGCTATTTCAGCTCTTTCAAGACTGTTGTTAAGGTATGGCAATCTGATTTTTATTAGCTTATCATGTATCCGGATGCCAGACAGTATGTAGGCATGTGTGATCGATGTCAGAGGATTGGTAATCTTTCGAAGAAACATGAAATGCCTTTGAACAATATTTTGAAAATAGAGCTATTTAACGTGTGGGAAGTTGACTTCATGGGCCCATTTTCTTTCTTCTTAATAATCAGTACATCTTGGTGGTAGTAGACTATGTGTCTAAATAGGTTGAAGCTGTTGCAACACCTACCAATAATTCTTCGATGGTAATGAGGTTTGTCAAAAGAATATTTTCTCAAGGTTTGGAGTTCCAAGGGCAATCATCAATGATGAAGGTTCTCACTTTTGCAATCGATCCTTTGATGCTTTATTAAAGAAGTATGAGGTTACTCACAAGATAGCACTTGCTTATCATCCTCAAACTAATGGACAGGTGGAAAAGCATATTTTGGAGAAGACTATGGATAGTTCAAGAAAAGATTGAGCAAACAAACTAGATGATGCACTGTGGGCTTATAGGACAACCTTCAAGACTCCCTTAGGTATGTCTCCTCATAGGCTTGTCTTTGAAAAGTCTTGTCACTTGTCAGTTGAGTTGGAGCATAAAGCCTATTGGGCAATCAAAGAGCTGAACATGGATTTAAAGGCTGTAGGTGAGAAAATGTTACTTCAGTTGAGTGAGTTGGAGGAGTTTCGATTGGATGCTTATGAGAGTGCTCGATTTTATAAAGAAAAATCAAACGTTGGCATGACAAACACATTCAGAAAAGAGACTTTGAAGTTGGGCAACAAGTGTTACTCTTTAACTAATACCTTAAATTGTTTCCAGACAAGTTGAGGTTGAGATGGTCTAGTCCATTTATAGTGTCAAAGATATATCCATATGGTGCTGTGGAGGTTTATAGTGAGGCTACTGGTTCAAGGTTAATGGGCAGCATTTGAAGCCTTACATTATAGATGATGTGGTACCAAAAAGAGTGACTTATCCTTTGCAAAATTCGAGCTATAGTTAGAGATTGTGTGGTAGTCAAGCTAATGACTATAAATAAGCACTTCTTGGAAGGCAACTCAAGCTAAAACTTTCTCTTATCTTTTGTCTGTTATAATTTCTTAATTTTTATTATTTAAATAATTATGATCGTGATCCCTTTTGATTTTGTTGTGCAGATTTGAGAATTAAGTATGAAATCAGTACTTCTTCACTTTGATAAAATCTATACATTCGACTTTGCTTAATAGGGGAGTATCAATCTTTCTTTCTTCTTTCTTTTATATTAAGGACAATGTGTAAATTAAGTTTGAGGAGAGGGGGTGGTGGATTTGTGATTTATTTATGTTTGATTATGCTTTGTGTGATTTCACAAGGGCTCGATAATTCATGCCTTTTAATGCCTTTCAAACCTGATTTATGTGTGAAATAAGTAGAACAATGAGTAAAAAATTGAACCTGCATTTGAAATCGAGACCTAGTAGAGTTAATAAATTATTCTTGAATTCTCTATTATTTGTCAAGCATCAATTTTTGATTTAGGATAAGCAAACATCTTATAAAGAATGATTAAGCATGCTTTGATTTTTATGACCGTTGAAGTACATATCACTTGCAAAGTTGTGTGAGTTGTGTGACTATGCATGAAAGATAAGTGTGATACTTTTCTTGTGATTATCTCCTTTGAGCTAGTCCTAAACATGGTTTAAGTAAATAGGGTGATTTGTGCATAAAATTAATCTACTCCAATATTTTAAGTTGCTTAGTAACTAGGGGTATTCATCACCAATGTTTACTCTAATGTCAAACAGCAACTTGAAATATGAGTATGCAAAGTACTTTAAGTTTGTGACTTGTTGAGTAACTGGGTGCATTCATCACAAATATTTATATTCATGTCAAAAGTAAGTGATAGCTTAAAAATAAAAGAATAAATTTAAAAATAAAAAATTCCTAGTTTGCTACCTTGTTTGTAGTGGTGAGAAAGAGTGATTGCAAGTTAAGTTGATATATGGTTCAATTGTGTTAATTGAATGATAAGCACGATTAGGTTCAGCATTATGTACAAAAATGAAATTAAAGAATGTAAGTATGCTTA
This sequence comes from Elaeis guineensis, assembly GCF_000442705.2. Classification (NCBI taxonomy): domain Eukaryota; kingdom Viridiplantae; phylum Streptophyta; class Magnoliopsida; order Arecales; family Arecaceae; genus Elaeis; species Elaeis guineensis. The sequence continues at coordinate 29,195,036 of NC_026000.2, read as the reverse complement.
GTTTTTCTTTATTTGTTGAAGACTTGATGTTTGCATGATAGGTACTTAGAGTATGGTGATATCTTGACTTTAGCTTGGATTGTTGTCTTTTATTTTGAGTGATTTTTCTATTATTTGAGGACAAGCAATTATTCAAATTTTTGGATATTTGATTGGGGAATAATTTGCATATAATTTATGGTCATAAGTACTTGGTTTTAGATTGAGTTCTATATTTACTAGTTATTTTGTTTAATATTTTGGATTTTATTTTGTATTTACTTAATTTTATTTTTTGAATCTTCTTTATGTTTTGTAGGTATTAAAGTGTCTACTTAGGCTAAATATAGACGGAAAATAAAGAAGGACCAAGTTCGGTCAAGAGAGATTCAAATTCGATATTTTAATCATGAAGACTTAATCCCAATATTTGCAATAAAATAAGTCTAAAGCCGATAACTGGATGAATTTCAAAGTGTGAGAATGCGGCTCGAATAGTGAGCACAGTTCACCGTCGACCAAAGGGTCCATATGTGCTTGCGCATCTATGCAACAGATGTCTGTGGCTGGCCAACATACATGAGTATCCATGGCATTCAAGCATGGTGCAATGTATGGAATAGAGGAGCAGCACATGAACGCATGGCATGGAGGTAAATGCAAGAAAATTGGAGCAATAAATGCAAGTGGAGAATGGCTGGTTCATATGGATATCAAAGGAGCAATTAATGCACCGACGTGGCAATAAGGAAGCTTGGGTGCTAGTCACAAATGTTGAAAAGTCTGGGAGCATACAAAGCATGGACCTGAGCATTTATTGTTAAAGCATTAAATGTCCAATTTTATTAGTAGGATACAGAGGGCAATTAAAGGCTGAGGATGTCCATAGGTATTTGAGGTGCATTTGGGGTGTTTCACATGGCGCATGGAAGAAACTAATGTATTGGTGAGGTATTGGACTTGACATAGAGGCTGGGTATGAGGAATTAATGCGCTGGACATAGCATGCATATGGACACCTAAAGTAATGTGAAAGTTTGAGTGAGGCAAGCATAGGAGGACATAGTTGTACGTGGGTCAACACAAGCAGAAACATGTTTTGAATGCACAATGAACGTGGCAAGTGGTTGGGTGCTTCAAGGATGCTTGTGGCATGCAGTTGACAAGAAGACCACATGGGAGTATGTGGGTGTTTGAGAGAGCGCGCATCCAACAAGGACTGTATGTGGAAAGTCAATGAGCATGGCCTACAGGTAAAGTGTGGCCGAATGTGCTCGAGTTTGGTTAATATATAGAAGCGGCAATATGTAGGAAAATATGGATGCAAGCATAAGTCCGCGAGCACATGGATGGTGTAGGGACTTGAGTCTTTATAAATATAGAGAAAAGGGGAAGACAAAAAAGATTAGGGAGAGCCGATAAACTGAGAGGAAGGGAGTCAAGATTTGATCTTTAAGCCTTCTTCATTTCAATAGTTCTTTCTTTCTTCTTCATCTATGCTTTAGTTTACTGAATTCTTATTGGTTAATGATGAATACTTTTCAATTTTATTCAATGATAATTGTGTGTGATTTTCTGTCAATGAATAGCTAGATTTTTTACTCTAGAACTTAGATGTAGTTTTTGATTTTTCTGTGATCACTTGATGTAATAGATTGGATATTCTTATTGGTGTAATTTGATATTTTTGGATTCAATTCATGTAATTAACTGACCACTAATTGTATGTTTAAGATGTTACATGATAGATTGAAAGAGAGAGTGTAATGTTAGTTGATAAAAACATCAAACCTTGACAATGTTACTTAGAAATAAGGACATCCTATTGTGACTTTTGTCAAAGATATCTAAAGAGCTTAATGAACTTATATTAAAACTAAAGATCACAAAAGTAAGCTTAGGGTTAATACGAGTATAGGTGTTGAGTCTTGAAAAAAATCATCACGTAAAAAAAGAGAGTCTAATCATTACTACTAGTAAGAATGAAACCAATCAATTATGTTAAAAATGATCGCAGGAAATCAAATGATGAAATTTAAGTTCTAGGGACCCATCATTTATTTTCATTTGAACCTTAGAAAATTATATTTGATTTAGTCTTAGGTGTTATAAACATCATTCAGTTAATTAAATTTCAGATTTAATCAATTGAACTTGACTTATCTAGATAATATAGGAAATTAGAATCTTGGTACTTGTACTTCTTCCTCATGGAAATGATACTCTATTTGTCCTTTACTACTAGTTACGATCTATACACTTATGGATTACTTTTCAGGATATCAAGTAGAAAAGTCCAAGTTGATAATTTGAAGAGAATACCTAAGCTGTAGAAAACTCCAAGTTTATGATTTGAAGTGGTATGCTCCAAGTGGTGAGCCTTTTAAACATTTAGAGAATAAACTGGCACCACATTGTAGCAGCATGCAACATAGTATTGGTATATATTTGCCATTCTGTATTTCAATATCTGAAACAAAGACAGATGAGGTAAAGTTGCAAACTTATACTATTTTTTGATCTCTGCATCTATGAGCAACATGACTGCATGTTGGCAGCAGTGGGTAGAATATAAGCATTCCATATAAAATTTCATAAATAAGTCAAATAACAACAGTATTTAGAAATCAGTAAGTTGTGTAGAAATGTAGACCATAAGCATATCACATATGAAAGAAGAAAGAAGTGAATCATTAAATAAATTATACTCATTTTAACCCTACAAACATAAATACAGAAAGTGTTAGTAAAATAATCTTCTTTCTCTTTATTTGATCTTTTTTTTCTTTCTTCTTTTTTTTTTTCTTTTTATCCACATGAACAGAGTGATACTTCTTCTTCTCTTTTGTTTTTACTTCTTTTTTCTTTGTTTTCATACTGATTTGCTATCTTTGTCAAAAGTCTGAATCTTGTAATAAAATTTGCACCTACTTTGAGCAATCTCGAACAATGCTGGTATATGCACAAGTTGAACTATAATGTGATGGGCACCAAACTTTGTATAATATGCCTCCCACCAAAAATAAAAAGTAAAAAGTATTTCTCCATGCAATAAACTATCGGAAGTGGTGAGATTTAAAGGCTCTCGATGTCTTTGATATAAAATTTAAGATCTGACAGTTTTAAATCTCCACTTGTTGTACATGTTAGGGATCCACGAAGATGATCTTCTACAGCTTGATGGTCTATTGAGCTTTTTTATGACAGCTATGTTCGATGGAGGAATCACCTCTAGCAAATATGACAAATTTTGAAAGCTCCATTTATGATGAAGAACAATAATGTGTTGAGATGTTGATAGAAAGCAGACAGTCTCTTATTTCAATATCTTTTTCAATAAGTATTTTTTTTTTTATTTTGAACACACTCATAATTTTTTCTTTTATCCACTTTTTTATTTTTAAAACTTTGATTTTTAACTTGCTCACTGAACTGATGGTATTAAGCTATTCTTTTTTCTTCTCATAATATTGTTGATCTGATAATTCAGATCAATCTATTTTCAGTTAGAGAAATTACCATATGCTAATGATATCAGGCTGAATCCCTTCATAGTTTGTGACATTTGTCATATATAATTCCCTGAGGATTTGTTCATCTTCCTACAAAAATGAGATGTAACTGCAAGAAAGCTAGACAAACACATATTAACATCTATACTGATCAGAAATGGGTATATTGATGTTTTTCAAGACATCTAATATTTCTAGAGGTCTATCAATGTCTTCCATTACTTCCAATATTTCATCCTTTTCGTTGGAACAATACTCCATAGTTATTTGCATAAAGATGATACAAACAATGTGAGTCAACAACACTGCTATCATTTTATTGAAAATCATCAGATTTAGTCTTGTTAGCCAAATAATCTACTACTTGGTTGCCCTCTCTATATATATGAGCCAATTTAAAATCTGCAGATGAAGACCTCCAAATCGATATATCTTATAGAAAAGAAAATTGTTTAGACTGTTGGTTTTGAAAAGCTTTGATCCAATGAATAACAATGAGTCACCTTCTAATTAAATATGAGTGGCATGAAACTTAGAAATAACAATAGACATACCTAATCATGTAGCAATCATTTTAGCAAAAGAAACAAAAATATTAAATAATTTTTTCTCTCCAGCTTGCAAGAAGCGAGTTGTATGGTCCCTGAGAACATAAGCCGTTGAAGCTTGATTTGACATAAGAGAGCCCTTAAAATTTATTTTGATAAAGTCATGGGGAGGAGATAGCCAAGAGACTAATAGAGATCTACTGCTAGGAGCAGAGATGGATTTTATGCCACCTCAGTGCCTAAACAGCTGTGAAGATGAAATGTTCATAACAATCATGGCTTCACGTAAGACTTGAGCTGGAGTTGAATGTGTGTGGTTGAACATGCGCTCATTTCTCACTTATCAGATTATCCAACTAATATAAGCCATAAGAATTTTTTATTCTTTATTAATATTGGCATTTTGCATATAATCAAATAGACTTGTCAACGAGTTGAAAAACATGGTATTTGCTGCATGTGAGAAATATAATACCAACATTGATATGCAAAAGGGCATGTGGTGAATGTGTGATCACAATCTTTGAAAACGTTAGGACACATATTACAGAACTTACTAGTAGAAGGAATAATATTGCAATAAGCAAGATACTATTTTGTTGGTAGTCGAATCCAAATTAATTGCTACCAAAAGTATTAAACATGAGACGAAAGAGATAGATGCCAGAAGAGATTAAAAAGATGAGCATATTCATGCAAAGAACGCTGAACCTCAAAGGAAGACATATCTTTAAGGAACACATGAGAAAGCTTTGATGGGCCCCAGACTAAGATTATGTGTTAACAAGAGATAAGTTTATATAGAAAATAAAAATTAATTATACAATTGGTGTCAAACTTCTATCATTTTAATAAAATTCTATTTAAAGAAAGTTGGTGAAAAGTTATCCACAAGTTGATAAAAATTAGATATGTGGGATAAGAGTCTATGGCCATGTTATTGGTGGAAAACTAAAAAAAAAATGATCTAGTTTACATTCTTCAGTAGCCCTCTATTTATGGAGATATACAAAATACATAATACATATGATGCAAGCAATATAATATATAACAAATTATAAATAAGAAATTATATATAAATTATAATCACTAGATAAGATAACATATCAAGTTAATTAATAAAGATAAAAGGGATCAACTATAAAAATGACAATTAATCCAGATAAATAGATCAGATAGAAAAGGCAACACATCGAACTAAAAAATGTAAGAGGATAAATATGGAAGATAACCATACAGCTTACAAAGAAGATAACCATACAGGTGGCTCTTAGGTTACTTTCCTTAATAAGCTTCTAAATTATTTTCTTTAATAGATAGTGGGATGACTCTCCCTTCCTCTTTATTTCTATTGGCTTGTGTATCAATTTACTTTGAGGTTTGGACTTTATCTTTTATTTAATACGAATGATAGATTGGAGAAAAGATGGATAGAAGAGAAAGGACAGATGAAGAAAAAGATAGAAAATCTTTTATCCATCCTCCTATATATATGGTGAAATATAGAAGGATAGAGAAAAATAATTTTCTCCTTTATTCTATATAGGATGGATGAAAGAAAACATGGATTACATTATATGATATTTTTTATTAAATTATTATTTAATAAAATATTAATATTATTATCAATTTATAATATTTATTTTTACTAAAAAAGGATAATGTATAAATTAATAATCTCTATAATTCATAATTAAATAAATATTTAATTTTTTATTTGAGATAGAAAAGAGGGGGAGGAGAGAACAAAGAAGAAGTTCGAAGGAATGATCTCTTTTTAAAATAAGAAGAGTTAGAGAATGTTGAGCAATGCATTAGTTATCTTGCCTTAATTTTTTATAGTATTTTAAAATAAATGAAAACTATATGATTGGTAAACAATCAATATGAGGGAAGTGTATAATTAATCAAATAGTTAATAAAGAAGTGAAATACTTATCTACAAATCGAAATACTCATTCTTTCTCTCTTATTTTCTATTTTTTAGATTTAATGTGAAAGAGATCAGTAACGTAGTTAATTTTTTTAAAATAATTGATGCATAAACATGAAAAAAGAGTCAACTAAATTTTTCTTTCTTATTTCTATTGAAAAATATAGATGATTTCATGCATATATTTCAAAAAAAATTTTGAAATCACAGTGGAAAGTAACTAAATTAATTATATTAATCTAACATGCATATGATCAGATCAATAAATCAATCTATTCTAGGATGTATGATATGATATATGGCATATAAAATCTAAAAATTAGAAAATAAAATTTGCATGCATACATGTGAGCAGTAGATCAAATCTACTTCTAATCTGAGTTCAGAACTCGATACCTGAGTGTGGATCGATGATCGTCACTATTGAGAGACATAATAAAGAGAATTTTCGTTGGTCGCTCATAGCTGCATATGTGTCCGATCTCTACGGATAGTCTACTCAAAGCTCCGATCTGATCGGTCTCTTCGGGAGTACTAGCTCGCACAAAGACTATCTTGTTGATTGATCTAGATCTTTTTTTCAAATCTCTCAAATTTTTTCAGAGGTTGAAGAAGAACATCTGGAGGAGATGAGGATGAGAAAGAAGTATGGAGAGGAGATGCTCTTCTCTCTTCTTTTTTTCTCTTTCAAAACCCTTAGGAACAAACCCTAGGGTTTCTATGTTTCACTCACCCAAAGAGAAGAGGGCTCTCCTCTTTCTTTTTCATGCCATGAAGTCATGCCCCAATCTCCTCACTGTGGAGAGCTATTTTTGATGTCTCTTACATGCACAAAAAGGAAGAAGTCTCTTTTATTTGGCATCCACAAGAGGTTGGGTTAGAAGAGTCCAAGAGATGTTGGACTCTACATAAGTTGTCGCCCCCTTTTCACAAATCCACGCAAAAAAATTGCAACACCTAAACCATCTTTCTTTCTTATGGTAAAATCAAATCTCATCTGATTTTCTATGCCAAAAATATTTCTCTTTTTGTCGCACAAAAGAAAAAAAATTAAGAGAAGTGGGCGGAAAGGTTTATGGATAAGGTCAAACCTTATCCATATATGGTAGCCCATTCAAATCAAATTTGAACCTACTTTTAAAGACCAGATTTTATTTATCTTTAGATGTGAGAAAGGGAGGGTGGAAGACCTTTTTGCATGGAGAAAACTTCATGCAAAACTCTTTTTGGCATGATGAGAAGTGGCGTCCAATATTTGGGTGGCGCATGGGAAGAGTCCATCATTACATGGATTCTAGAATTCCTTATTGGATTCAAACCAAATCATATTTGGTTAAGCCCAAATAAATAAATAAAATATAATCTAATTAGATTCATAAATTATTTATCAAATTCTAATTTAATTAGTAATTGATTAAACCAAAGTCCTGATCAAATCAGAGACGATTCTTCCTAAGCGATTAGGTCATCTCATAACCTAATTAGATCAAACCTAATTGAATCTAATTCAATTAGATTTAATCTAATCCTCTTTGCTCAATCAAATTAAATTAATTAATAATTTAATTAATAATTAATTTTTCATTAATTTACTAACACTTAGTGAATAAATTTATTATAATTTTTGCATAAGATTAACTATCAATCGAATTGACGATTAAACCCTTGAACGATTCTCAATCATTGATTAGCCACATAATCAGTCAGAAATTTTTTTTGAGTGTGACCTCGTATGTTTGAACCTAAGCTGATAGCACCAAAATAAATTTTTGAACTAATCGATGTAACCATCTAGCAATAGAACCCAACGTCTGAATAGGTCAAATGATGGTGAAGCAACATTCAAGAACATACTGGCATATAGTTACTATATAATTCATCCCTTTGATCTTAATGCTCAAGGAGATCTAGGATTTAACTGTCAATCCTGGATTAGTCATCCACATTGTATTTTAATCTTTCAAATCTATCATATGGATTATTCAGACTCAGATTTTGCCAAATTGAAATACAGTGATACATTAACTCCTACTAATTCGAAGGGATCAATCCCATCTTGACTCACACATTTGATAAGTACTTGATTGCATCCAGAAATCTTCTATCACTGAATTAAAAATTTAGATAGTCCGATATCAAAGTATAGTGAGTTGCTTGTAAGTCATCATGGTGATCTCAGATCGGAAGGATATTTATACCCATATCCTTCGCAAGCTACTCTTGACAGCAGAGTGCTCCACAGTTGATCACGTTTAGTGACGATATACACCTCATCTCACCTGCATGCCATATCAGTATTTTCATACTATTTGATTATAAAGACAATCAATGTAAATGGCACACAACGACCTACACTTGATATCGCTATCGTCATAGTAATAGCATATCATTTAAGTACAAATTAGTTTAAGAACTACACGATAAATCTTTTTTGATCGATCAAAGTAGTCTTAAGGACTTCATCACAACACAGGAGTTCATTAGAAGATGTAACCTTATAATAACAAAGGTCAAATAATTTTTATTATTGATCAATTCATATACATTTATAATTAGCACAATCGTCAAATAATTGACTTTAAGACACAATTCCCAATAACTTTCATTTAGACTAAAGTCAATCAGTATCATATTATATACCTATCTTTGATTTATCATCTCAGAACTCCTAGATATTGAAGCTTTAGTAAATAGGTCGGTCAGGTTCTCTTTTCCATCGATCTTCTAAAGTTCGACATCACCTTAATAGATTTTTCAAATAAAATGGTAGCGATGCAAAATACTTGATAAGCTAATGAGGCTTCGGCTCCTTGGTATGAACTATGACTTCGGTGCTGTACAATACAGCAGAACCATCATGGAAAGGTGCCACTCCTAGTTTGCCAGTGAACCTATTTAATTATGTAGGTTCCTTACAAGCATCGGATGTTGCAATGCATTCTATCTTGTAATTTAAATTGACTATATTTTTTTACTTGAAACTTTTTCAGCAAATTGCTCTATTATTTAGAGCAAAGATGTATTTCGATACGTTCTTACTATTATATCCAACTAAAAATTGAAGTCAAATTTTGCAAGTTTTAAGTCAGATTCTCCATAACCGAATCATTAGTCCTTAGTATTTCTCAAATACTTATGGATGACCTATTAATAATTCTCATTCGGATCTTGTAGGTATCCACTTACTATCCTAATGAGTGTACCATATCCAGTCTCATACATGGTGTATATGATAGAATAAATTCTATTCATAAATACTTTATGTACGTTGGACTGGGATAACCTAAGCGGCCTCTTAGATCTATCTTTTATCCCTAGGGTGAGGGATGCTTTTTCTAAGTCCTTTATAGAGAACAATGATAAGAACAAAATTTTTATTCTCTGTAATGTAAGAAATGTCATTCTCGATTAAGAGAATTTCATTCACATATAAAATAAAAAATTTACTTACAGAACTATTAATCTATTTGTATTTGCAGGATTCTTCTTCGTTCTCAATGAAGTCATGCATTTTGATCACTTATCAAAATGTATGTTCCAACTTCAAAATATTTTAGCATTGCTATAGGAGAAAATATCTTGTTATGATCAATACCATAATGTTGATGATATCCTTAGGCAACCAGATGGACTTTGTAGGTCTCCACCTTCTCGTCTGCACCCTCTGATTCTATTGAAGATCTACTTACATCCTATGGACTTTATCCTTTCGAGTGGATCAATGAGTGTCCATACACCATTGACCATTATAGACTCTATTTCGAACATTATAGCTCCAAGCCATTAATCAAAGTAAGACCTCTACATGGCATCTATGTAGGTAATCAGATCTTTGTTGTTCTCATCGAGTTCAATAGGATCATGTTTCGGGTCTAAAAATCAAAGTATCTATCCGACGAATGCGATACTCTATCGGATCTCCTTAATGGTGCCTCTATAATAGATTTCAGATTTGATTTAATTAAATCTAATTCTATAGGTTCACTAGATTGTGTCGATTTTTTTATCTGTTGAACTTCATAAGTTTCACATTAAAGACATCAGTTCCTTCACCAAGGTACTCATTTTCTAAAAAAAATATCGAATAACTTTTATTCTTTAGCAAGATAGAAGTAATATCTCCTAAATTCTTTGGAGTTACCCTACAAAATAATATTTATAGGATCAAAATCTAAGCTAATCAGTCTGCAAATGCTTGACATAAAATAAACACTCCTAAATCCTAAGGTAAGAGAGTATCGGCTTACCTCTAGTCTATATCTCATATGGAGTCTTTGCGACTAATTAATTCAGAATCTAGTTGAGAACATGACAAGTAATCTTAAGAGCATAATCTTAAAAGAAAACTGACAGATTTATAAATCTCATAATAGATCAAACTATGTCTAACAAAATCGATTCCAATAAGAGAGAATTCTATTCTCTTCTAGATATGTCAAAAACTCATTAGAAATGTATTCTCCTCTTTGGTCTGACCAAAGAGTTTCAATGCTCTTCTCAGTTTATTTTTCTATCTTATTATGAAATTATTTGAATATTTTAAATAATTCAAATTTATGATAAATATGTTCGTAAATCTCATACATCAGTATGTATTAAACTCATAATATCATTGGCTCGTTCATCTTTTCCAGCAAAAGGTGACTTGATCATCTTACTGAGATAGGATTGATAGGTTGACAATGATTCACAATCATTGACTTCGAAAATTATTTTCTGTTGATCCTATTCTTGTTTATATGATCGAATCTAAATTGTCAAAGATAGGCATTTGTGATATTATCTACTCTAGGATGTTTGTTTGTTGTGTACTATACACTAATAGACTATGACTATTCGTAAATACCATTTTTTAGTTGTCCACACATGATTTTGACATCATCTATAATGATATCATAAAAATCACTCTATATTGATAATGTAAATCCATCCTTGGCCAGAAGGCCTACAGAAATTATATTTGTCAAAATGGATAATAGTGACAATCATCGAAAATGACATTATTAGAATCAAAAACTTGCTTCAGAATTTCTAAAGCCAGAATTGAAATATGACTTTAAGCTCCAACATTCAGAAATTTTTTATTGTTTTCAATCTTTCTACTAATCTGAAATCATTGCAACAATTTGCATGGACTTTCGATATCCAATACCTAGGTAGTAGTGTCACAGATAGAGAAATCACAAGGTGTTATCATATAAATATCTTATCCAGTAATTCTTTGCTGATTTCTCTTCTTTAGTTTATTCGAATTAAGAGACTCTGCCAGACTAGATTAACCTTAGACTCTTTTGTCAGTTCGGGCTTTTTAGTCCAAGCACGACTCTCTTGCACCTTTTTTTTTTCTTTCTCAAAGAATTGTTGTCTTACTAAACATACATCTTCAGACTTGCAAAAGATCTCCTTTAACATTTGAAAGATTTTCTCCCATCGAGCATCATCAAATTTATAACTAAATTCATGTTCTTCACTTCTCTCAAAAATACCACACGATGATACGATCATTTAACCACTTTTGATAAGTGTCTTTGATCGCATCATGTATGTTGGACACAAAAATATCAGGTACTGGATCCATAATCATATATAGGATCCATTCGTGCTCTAGAACTATTTACAACTTTCGATACCATCTATCGAAGTTGGGTCCTATAAATAAATCACTATCAAACAGTGAACGGAGCAATGGACATCTAGCCATAACTGAAAGAAAAATATAAGATCTCTATATTTATGAATTGATTAAGCCTAAAAATTTGGACTTTAGTTTAAAGATTCTCTCACTATTTAGTCGAATTGATAGCTTCTACCTCCAATCCGAGGAATTACACTAGTTCCTTAGCGGGTACTAGAATCCACACAGTTGCACATGAGCCCGACTTTGGCTGGCTCACTCATGTACATCTATGGGTAGGTTCTTAATCAATTATTTCAGTAAATAATTTTTAGTAATTTATTTTGCCCCAGATAGCTTTTCAGTTGATTTTGGTCTTCTCTGCAAGTTCTGGTTAGATCCAACCATTAACATAATCATACTCAGAAATTTAACTATCAAATGATTGGATCCAATTTTGGCCGATCAATCTGACTACTTGCTAGAGAGACTCGACTGAGTCATCATATTATGAATGATAATTTCAATAGCAGATGAGCACCAGACTTTTAGGCCTCCAATGATCATCATACTAATAGACCTGTTATCATCTAACTTAATAGGAGGTAATGATCTAGTTATAACTATAACTATCTTATTTTAGAGATTTAATAATTTAAAAAATTTAAGAATTAATTTAGAGAAGAGATTTGACTAGCTAATCAACAATCCTTCCGCTGACTTCATCAAGTCATGAAGAAGACTATAGACAGGTTAATTTAAGAGCACTTAAATCAGTCACACTGATTTACTTATGCAGCATGGGTTAGCACGAATCAATGAGCAACCTAATCAAAAGCTGATTAACCATATCGATCAGATAAGTGAGATTGGTGGAAGGATATGCTAAGCTTGTCTTAGACACCATCAAAATGGTCAGATAAATCTTTTTCAATTAAAAATCATCAGTCAAAATGTCAAACTTACCTTAGACACCAATTGATTCATCAATTTCAATTAGGTTTGCTTAAAGACTTGGGCTCGATCATTGAGCCACGATCGAGGTCCATTTGATCTAATCAAAGATATGAACTTGATCATCTATAACTATTGTATTGATTCTAGAAAAAATCTGATTTAAACTAATTTAATATTTAGTTAGATTTAATCAATATCTTTACTTGATCTATTAATTCTTTGATTCTAATCTTAGGTCTAATCCAATTAAGATGACCTAATCAAGCTAACCCATAAACTCATCAACCCATATTTTATGTGAATGATATTAGATCTTTAAGTCACAATTCTAGATCTAAGTAGTTCAACTTAATTCTCAATTAAATGTAGATTCAACATAGGTTTAGATTTTGGTTTAAAATAATTTTAATTTTTTATTTTATAAATAATTTATAATAAATTTTATGCAAAAACTTTTTGTTCTGAAACTGGATCGACTCAATCATTGTGCGAGCACATTTCAAAGAGTTTCAAATCTAAAAAAACTTGCATAATTTTAAAATAAAATCAATCATAAATATCTTTTTAGATTATATCTAAATTTTTTACGATTCTAAATTTTATTTTTTTATGACTAAAATAATTTTAATCATATAGATTAGATATTTTACTTTTCATACAACTTTGTATCACATACAATAAATCTAGAATTTTAAGATGTAAGATTTTGTAAAAAAATAAATTTTTTCTTTCACGTTCTTCTTCATGGGATATAATCACATGGTACTCCTACACACTATAAGAGCACCCCATCGAATGAAAAGAAAGGGCCTTTAAACTCTTCTTGCTCCTATAACCGGACGGTCTGGTGATCAACCCAATCTAAGTACTTACTAATCAGATCATCTAATCTAATCATATATCATATATGTTTGAATTTAGAGTTAATTTAAATTATATCAGATTTGATCACAATCTTAAATCATATCTAAATCAGATCATAAATATTACATGCAAGATATAAAATTAAATTTTATCAAAGATCAGTAGAAATTAGGACAACCTTTTTACTATAAAGGATAAATCCTACAATAGGACAATTTTATCTCAGTCTGTACGATTTATCATTAATTAAATTTAAATCTAAGATATCATATATTAGATCTAAATAAAATTAAATTTTAGATTTAATATGCACATATAACATGTCATAATGAACCTAAGCTCTGATACCACTGTTGAAAAATGTAAGCGATTTCATGCATGTATTTCAAAAATTTTTTCAAAATAAATCACAGAAAAATGTAACTAGATTAATTTTATTAATCTAACATGAATATGATCAGATCAATAAATTAACTTATTTTAAGATCTATGACATGATATATGATATATAAAATCTAAAAATCAAAAAATAAAATCTGCATGCATACATGTGAGTAGTAAATCAAATCTACTTCTAATCTGAGTTTAAAACTCGATACCTGAGCAAGGATCGATGATCGTTGCTGTTGAGAGACCTAATAAAAAGGATCCTCACTGGTTGCTCGCAGTCGCATACATGTCCGGTCTCTATGGATAGTCTACTCGAAGTTTCGATCTGATCGGTCTCCTCAGAAGTACTAGCTCATGCGAAGACCATCTTGTTGGCTGATCTTGATCTTTTCTTCAAATCTCTCGAATCTTTTCAAAGGTTGAAGAAGAACATCTGGAGGAGATGAGGATGAGAAAGAAGTATGGAGAGGAAACATTCTTCTCTATTCTTTTTCTCTCTTCCCAAATCTTTAGGAACAAACTCTAGGATTTTTATGTTTCGCTCACCCAAAGAGGAAAGGGCTCTCCTCTTTCTTTTTCATGCCATGAAGTCACGCCACAACCTCCTCACCATGGAGAGCTATTTCTGATGTCCATTACATGCACAAAAAGGAAGAAGTCCTTTTTATTTGGCGTCCACAAGAGGTTGGGTTAGAAGAGTCCAAGAGATGTCAGACTCTACATAAGTTGTCGCCCCCTTTTCACAAATCCATGCAAAAAAAATTGCGACACCCAAACCATCTTTCTTTCTTACGATAAAATCAGATCTCATCTAATTTCTCATGCCAAAAATACTCTTCCTTTACTCGTACAAAAGAAAGGGAATTAAAAGAAGTGGGTGGCAAGGTTTATGGATAAGGTCAAACCTTATCCATATATGGTAGCCCATTTAAATCAAATTTAAATCTGCCTTTAAAATCCAGATTTTATCTATCTTTGGATGTGAGAAAGGGAGGGCGGATGATCTTTTTGCATGGAGAAAACTTCATGCAAAACTTTTTTTGGCATGATGAGAAGTGGTGTCCAATATTTGGGTGGCGCATGGGAAGAGTCCATCACTACATGGACTTAAGGATTCTTTATTTGATTCAAACCAAATCATATTTGATTTAGCCCAAATAAATAGATGAAATCCAATCTAATTAGGTTCATGAATCATTTATCAAATTTTAATCTAATTAAAAATTGATTGAACCAAAGTTCTGATCAAATCAGGAATAATTCTTCCTTAGCGATTAGATCATCTCATAATCTAATCGGATCATCTCATAATTCAATCGGATCAAATCTAATTGAATCTAATTCAATTAGATTTGATCTAATCCTGTTTGCTCAATCAAATTGAGTTAATCAGCAATCTAATTGCTAATTAATACTCTATTAATTTACTAACACTCAGTGAATAAATTTATTGCAACTTTTGCATAAGATTAACCATCAATCAAATTGATGATTAAATTCTTGAATGATTTTCAATCGTTGATCAGCCACATGATCAGTCAGAAACTTCTTTTGAGTGTGACCCCATAGGTTTGAACCTGAGCCGGTAGCATAGGAATAAATTTTTGAACTAATCGATATAACTATCTAGCAATGGGATCCAACGTCCGAATAGGTCGAATGATGGTGAAATAACATTCAAGAACTTACTGATGTATAGTTACCGTATAATTCATCCCTTTGATCCTAATACTCAAGAATACCTAGGGTTTCACTATTAGCTCTGAATTAGTCATCCATATTGTATTTCAATCTTTCAAATCCATCACATGGATTATCCAGCCTTAGATTTTGTTAAATTAAAATACAGTGATGCATTAACTCCCACTAATTCGGAGGGATCGATCTCATCTTGACTCACGCACCGACTTGACAAGTACTTGACTGCACTCAAAAATCTTCCATCACTGAATTAAAAATTCAGATAGTCCGACATCAAAGTATAGTGAGTTGTTTGCAAGTCATCATGGTGATCTTAAGTTGGAGGGACAATTATATCCATATCTTTCGCGAGCTACTCTTGACAGCAGAGTGCTTCACAGTTGGTCACGTTCAATGACGATGCACTCCTACATCTTACCTACATACCATAGTGTCTCCACACCATTTGATTATGAGGACAACCAATGCATATGGCATACAATGATCTACACTTGATATCGCTATCGTCCTAGTAATAGTATATCATTTGATCGCGAACCAGTTTAAAGACTACGTGATAAATTCTCTTTTATCGATCAAAGTAGTCCTAAGGACTTCATCACAATACAAGAGTTCGTTAGAAGATGTAACATTGTGATGAAAAAGGTCAAATAATTTTTATTATTGATCAATTCATATATATTTATAATTAGTATAATTATCAAACGATTGACTTTAGGATACAATTTCTAATAATTTCATTTTTTGTATATCAAATATTCAACGTGAAAGAGACTAATAATATGGTTAATTTCCAACACAATAATTTTTTTCACTCACTTAAGATTGGTAAGAGCAATGTGGAAGATAAGGATTAGCTTCATCTATAATAAAAAAAGAGTAATGATTACCATGAATTTATATTATTTTAAGACTTTATTTAATTAATTCAAGGTAATTTAATTATTTATATGAGGACGACCAAATATAGGCCAACCAAACACTTTTACTATTTGCTTTTAGGAGTACTATAGATTTATCATAAATTAATATGGGCTATATAATAAATGTATTCAGTTATAAAATTATATATGACCAAAATTATTATTCTTGCTATATAAATATAATTATAAAAATCAAGCAAATTAAATGGAGGTACACAAAAAGAAGTTAAACATAAACTCAAATTATTCGCGAGCAAATCGAACTTGACTCCAAGTTAAACTTGCTGGCTCAAACTCGGGTTGATTACAAGATAAGCCAAGCTAAAGCTAGGGCCACCTCACCTCTTGTTTTGCTCACTTACCCCCATGATGAATTTAGCTACGGAATGATAACAATGAAGCCTACATTTTTTTTCAATCTCTTTTTATTCTTAAATCTCAATTGACAAATGTATTTGTACAATGCAATGCTCGTATATTTTTCTTAATCTGTTTTTATTCTTAAATCTTAATTGACAATATCTTTGTCATGACGAGCCAGTTTCATTCCTTCTCGAGTCCATGATGGCTCAAAGTGAACAACATCTTTAAACTAATACAAAAATACAAAAACCAGATTCTTATCATTTGAGAAAACTCATCCACCTTTTTGCTCCATCACAACTCCATGTCACGCTACCATCTCTTGCTTTTCATCTCAATTGTTTTCTTCTTCAAACCTCCCAACGCCCCCACCATCTCACATGTCATTATGGCCCTCAAATAATTCATGTCAGCATCTTTAGATTTGTTTCTGCATAGGATTGCAAACTTATGCCCCAGTGGGTATATGGAAGCGAGGAGAAATTATTAGATGGATCAGATGCATGGTAGATGTAAGATGAAATTATCCTAGATGGATTCAGTCCATTCTAAGATAAAGTTATTACGCGGGTTCATTTCACCGCGGGCTCACTGTAAATCCTATCCCGGCCTGGATCCTAGAGAAGTTGACGGTTGGCCTGGATCCAGTTACCTTTCGTAAGATGACCGCAATCCTAGCAGAGGTGACGGGATCTCCGCGCTCGCCACGCCTCGATTCCTTCTTGCCGTCGTAGACTCGTATCCGAGAGTTCCGCAGTCTATAGAAAGGCTTTAAAGAGCTCGAGCGAGAGAGAGAGAGCGGCCATGGCTTCTTTGGGCATCTCCATCTCGTCTGTAGCGGGAGGCAGGCCAATGCGTTCGCTGGCTTCTTCTCCTTCTTGCTCCAACAACAACAAGCCCTTTGCCTCTCTCCACGCAACTCGCTCTTTGGAGAGTTCAAGGGCTCCCTTCCGTCTTGAAATCAGCTATGATCGCCGGTTCTCCGCCGAGTTGCGGCGGCAGCCATTGGCCGCCGCCCGATCAGGCCCGGTCAGTGCTTCGGATCTCGATATTTCTGTCTCCGTTTATTCGGTTGAATTGAATTGTTATGCGTTGTGCTAGCCATAATCGGAGAGCGTTTTAGGGTTTCCTCCTTCTGTTCCTGTCTATAATTTCTTAAACTCTGCTTTTTGATGAAAAATAGTATGTGGGTTTGTTGAACTTGGAATCTTGTGTGCGGGTGCTTGGTTTGGACTTTCGCCATCTTTTTCTACCTTTTCTTTATATGGATGAGTACTTTGGAGCAGCAAGTTGGGATTTTTGAATTGGTAACGGGGCTAATGGTCTGGGAAAAATGAAAAAAGCAGTTTTTCTTTTAATATTAGTTTTTATTTTGCTGCTACTTTTCCCCCTGTCTTCACTGTGTTAATTATTTTCAATTCAGGTTGTGGCAGCTGCAGAACCAGAGCCTATGAAGATTATGATATCAGGGCCTCCTGCATCTGGCAAGGGAACACAATGTGAGCTCATCAAGAAGAAAGTAAGTTCATAAAATTTCAACATTGCAGTCATAAGTTTTCATTTCTGAATGAATATATATTGAGCATACAATAACTCATATATGTGCAAATACTGACTTGTTGCATTAGTTGTACTAACTTTCTTACAAGTGTGATTGAGTAAAGATGTTTTGGTCAATCCATTTTTTTATTGGTGCAACACTTTTTTCGGGCATAACATGCATTGGAAAGCATTTGCTTTTGTAATTTTTTTGCTTTAGCTTGTCATTGCTGTGTGACAAATTGCTTCTTTCATCAAAATTTCTACTGCGATGTCGTTTCTAATACTTCTTGTTGAAAGGCATCTTTATAAGTTTACAAAGTTTCTGTTTATTCTAGATATCCAATATCCAAGTAATATTTGGTTCTAATATTGGTTTTTGTTTTCAATTGTTGCTTCATTCCCATATCTTTCGTGTTAGATAAAATTTTTATAATTCAACGTCTCATTTGCAAATGATGAATCGACATGCTTGAATTGCTCCTTAAGAGAGACAGATTGAATCAAAAAGTGCTGATATATGCAGTATGGGCTCGTGCATATCGCTGCGGGAGATTTGCTTAGGGCAGAAATTGGAGCTGGCACTGAGAATGGGAAGCGTGCCAAAGAATATATGGAGAAGGGAATGTTGGTTCCTTCTGAAATTGTTGTCATGGTATATCGATCTACTGACGTGATGCTCATTCCCTCCCCCCTTTCCTTATCATCTGGTCTCTTATTGGAGTGTTGCAACTTGTGACTTTCAGATGGTAAAAGAACGCCTTCTGCAACCAGATGCTCAAGAAAAAGGCTGGCTCCTAGATGGATACCCAAGAAGCTTATCTCAGGCAACTGCTCTGGAAGATCTCAGAATTCAACCTGACCTTTTCATTCTCCTGGATGTGAGCACTTCATTTTTACTGAAATTATTGCTATGTCAAACTGATGTCACATTTGATGCATACTCTTGGGGCTATTATAATACTACTAATTTTATTTCTTAGTTTCTCTATGTCATATGTTTCTCTTTTGCATCCTATATATTGAAAACCTGCAAGTCTAATTCCAATCAGTTCAGGCTTTATGGATTAAGGATATGTATTCCTGTTTGAGAATATTTTATAAGTCATCCCTTAAGACATTGAATTTTTTATCTAGCATACTTACGTGAAAGAATAAGTTAAAACCAACTAGCTAGTAAGATATCAAGGAACTTAACTCATTGATACCAATTCAGGTTCATGCACCTGAGAAAAAGTGTGCAAGGCTTCATTGTACTAACAAAGATTCTAGATGAAGAGGAAATAAAGCAGAAAATGATGCGAGGAATGAACACACATATGCACATCTCTGAAAGCAGAAAATGATGCAAGGAATGAACACAGACATGCAGACATCTCTAAGGCCTAAATTATAGCCAAAAGAGCCAAATTGCAACACAAATCATATTTCTTTCCCATATCCAAATGACCTTATCTTAGTATCTCTACTTGAATTAGTCGATGTAGTTACAAGCATGCTGTCATTACCTCCTTCCTTTCCCCATCATGTAAATCTCTGCTGTTTTGACCTACAAAAAACAGGGGATAAATTTCTGTATCTCTCAAGTGAAGAGGAATTTTGCTGGTGTCATCATTTTTATCAGTACTGGCCTGCACCTGAAATAGTTCCAGATGTAGCATGGAATGTCTTTTAACACTACACAAGCATAAGGTTTAATTATCAAAGTATGTGGCTTCTCACCAAAGCCTTTTTTCTCTCTAGCCTTTTAGCATGAACTGTTCTTGAAAGTATGATATAATATAATAATGTAATTTCTATCTCCATTTGTCAAGTAATGGGACAAGTTATATTGTCTTTGTAACTAATTTCTTTTGCAGGTTTCTGAGGAGATACTTATTGAGAGAGTTGTTGGTAGAAGGCTTGATCCTGTGACTGGAAAAATATACCATTTGAAGTACTCTCCACCTGAGAATGAAGAAATTGCTGCAAGGCTTACCCAGCGGTTTGATGACACAGAAGAAAAGGTAACCCATGTGCCAGGTCATTGATTAAATTTCCTTGTTTGATTATTTTAATTCTGAGTAAGCCACCTGAACTATTTGCTTCCATACATCAATCACCTCTCATTTATATATGGGTAGACAGGAAAAAGAACAAAAGAAAGGTTCACTTTTGAGGCATCTCTATTATATGGCTTTTATATATTTTTTCTCTTTTCTTTTCTCAAGGTAAAGTTGCGATTAAAGACTCATCATCAGAATGTTGAAGATGTCCTTTCAACATATAAAGATGTTATATTCAAGGTATTTGAACTCTCTCTCTCTCTCTCTCTCTCTCTCTCTCTCTCTCTCTCAGATGATGAGATAAAAATTTATATATGGAAATACTGATATAAAACACTTCGGTAATGCAATTCATATATATGTTGAAGCTCACATGGTCCTCTTGATGGAATAGAAAAAGCAGGGTCTTGTTTGCATATCTGTTATGTCTCTCTGACTGATGACTAGTTGAAAATTTAGGCATAAATATAATATATTGTAGACAATGCAATTTATAGAGGCAGAGTTATTGAAATTCACATTGTGATGCCTATGGAATTAAGAAAGAAAAGTCTATTTGGGGACCCTGACTTATATTTGTTTGATCACAACAGGCAAAAGAGACCCATTGTTGTGTTGTAAAGAAGGGAGGTGCTTTCATTAACTGCTGAAAATTTAGAGCTGAAAGTGGATGGTAATGCGAAAGTTTGAAGACTTAAAGACCTTGCATGTGCATGCATGAGAAATTGTCAAAAAAAAAGTGATAAATTTCTTTACTTTGATATCGTTAATCAAGTGAGGCAAGACATAAAATGGAATCCAAGTAATGGGGAAAGGATTGTTGCTTGTAGTTGGCCGATATTTTTAATTTCCTTTGCTGTCGATTGATTTTGTTATTATATGAATACAATAAAGATTGCCTTCTCTATTTAGTATTAATCACAAGGAGTAAAGAAAGAGCCGGAAGAGTACTGGTTCTTCATGACTATAGTCAAATGCAAATGCATTGAAAGTAACTCTAATAAATTAAAACAAAGTAGAATTTGGCTATAGTCAAATAAATATCAAGAGGGAGGTAATTAAACATGTGGACATAATTCTTTATAATACAATTACAAATCCTTGGCTAGTCTAGTGTTAACAGTTAAATCACTAGTTCTTTGGCCACAAATGCTTGGCCAATATTTAATTTTTGAATTGTAGGGGATTGAAGTTTGTCGTAATGAAAATGCAGTCCAAACTCTAAAGCTGGGGTTGCAAGGGCAATATCAGTTTTTACTGCACCTTGTACACCTTATCTCTATAATGGACACTTGATACAACTTCAGATACATAACCTTAAGCATGCATGCCAAAAAGTCAGTAGTTTTAGACATACACCCTAAGGTGCCCCACTCTCAGTCAACCCCTTCTTAACAATCTTTCTCAGAATGGAGATTTTAGCATTCCTTTAATAACTAATGGAGTTGTTTCAACTAGGGCCTCTCTAGAAAGTTTTTGATTACTCAATTCTTGACAGACTTCAGGGTCGCTAGAAGATTGGTCCAAATGAAGCAGTGAAATGTGAAAAGCCTGTAAAGGAATGAAGAGCCAGTATTGACTTTATCCTTGACCCTTGATTATTCCTTTTGCACCAGCATTTACCTCCTGTTGCTTTCCTGAACTTTTCAAATTTTATAATAGCTAACTCCTTCAATATACAGTCCACTGCTTGGTCTTGTGTCTTCATTGCCTGCATTTCTCTCTCCACTTGGCACCTTGTCTCTTATACAGTGACTTAGTGATAATGTACATCCAGATGGTTGCTTTGGGTATAAAAAGGATTTTCTGCCTCGTGTTGGCTGACTGGTTTCCTCAGTGTATTGACACCAGTTCATCGATTGTTTGCTGTAAATCCTTCATTAGTTGTTTTAACTCTGTGATCTCTCTCTCTCTCTCTCTGTTTCTCTCTCTTGTGGAGGACTATAGGATCCAGTCTGCTGTCATTATAAAGATGAAAGTAAACCTCAAAAACCACCTGGAGGTGGTAAGAGTCTGGAAAACAAGAAAGAAAGGAAGGAAGAAAGAAGAAAGACTAATCCCAGCACCTCCAAACCTCCATCACCTTAGACCCTACCTGGGATTTTCAATTTTACCAAGATTCTCTCATAAGCCAGTCTCTTCCTATCAGGGATAGCCAAAGCCCATTGTCTAATCAGCACCTTTATTCTCCTCACCAGATTCATAACCTAGCTTTGGGATCTCTTATGCCACCGTAACCTGTTAAGTTTTATCCCTTCAGCATTTATTAGTTTAGATAACAAGCTTCAAGAAGGGAAATTATTTAAATCTGCTAATCTCCCAGACTGCATTTGAAGGTTTTAAGTTCCAATTCCAAAGCCATGACTCCTTTGTTTCCAACAGGTTTGACCAGCTAGTGGGTAGCTAAAGTTAAATTCTCATGGATCTATGCATCAGCCAAATGCTGGTTATGGTGGTTTGGTTAAGGATGAAGCCAGCGATATTCTGTTGTTGTACTATGGTAGGTCTTTGTTTCATCTCTATTGTTGTACTATCGTAGGTCTTTGTTCCATCCACATGTATCATATGATGAATTCATGGGTGCTTGTCAAGTATCGGGACATGCCATAAAGCTGGAAGAAGACCATATAAAACTATGGATTGAGGTGGACACAGAAACACTTGTGGCGTGGATTAATAAGAATGGGGAAACGTCTTAGGATGTTAGCCACCTTCTTGTGAAATTATGGTGTTTCTAGCCTCTTTGGAAGATTATTGAATCAATCATGTATGGAGAGAAGGGAACCATGCTGCAAATCTTTTGTCTAAAACTTTTCCACCTAGTACTCTAGCCTCTAGGGGAAGATCTAGTTGTCGCTTAGTGGAAATTATCTGTCCTACCTGTGTCTTGTTTGTGTTACTGAAGATGATAGGTAGGGGAGTGCATACAATAAAATAGATCTTAAAATTTGTATTGTTTTGTGCTTACATAATAAATATCAAAAGAAGTTTTAAATTGAATCAGTTGAGACGTATGGTTGGAGAAAGTAAGACTGTGGAGAATGAAAATCACAAACACGAAATGCTCAACGTAGAAAATTCTGGTCTTAGATGTAGGGGATTTATGAATTAGATGCAAATCAGGATTCCTATTAGGATTAGGATTTAGGATTTTGTCGTTGTTTGGGTCTTCCAAGTCAGCTGCTTTTCCAAAGGCATAACTGGAGTTGTGCATGTCTTTTGGGATGTGGGAGTACTCATTTCAAAGCTGACTTTGAGTTCTACAAGAGTTACACGTCTGCTTGATCCTTTTCAACTTCATAAATTTTAGTTTAATTCTCATGGCTGTTTTTCTTCAAGTTACATGGCCAGATGGCTTTAGAGCTGACCTCAATAATTTGCAGTTAATTCTCATTGGATGAGATTAGACCTATGCCAATATAACTCATTGTTCTCCAACTCAACCAAAATCGTAGGCAATATTTACTTAGTCAAACTGCTGAGACTTCTCACACATGTGATCATCATTTATTACCTTTTTTGGATCACCTTGTGTTTTTAACATACAATGTACTCTTCCAATTATTCATTGCAGGTTAATGGGGATGCCCCTATTGAAGATGTATTTGCTGAAATAGACAAGGCATTGTCTTCAATTCTTGATAAAAAATCAAGAACAGATTCAGCATCCATGGCTGCTGGTATGAGTTGTTAGATTTGCTAGTGCCCATACATTACAGATAGGACAGGAGAATTGGCATAACATTATGGTGGGTTTTAATTTTTCCGGCGAACACCGAAAGGCCCCCTTCTACATTGCTTTTGACTAAATCGAAGAAAATTTTTTAACAGCTCTATGCATCCAAAGGTGATGTATTTTTGTTTCAAGAAATCTTTGATTTTTCCATAGTTTGTCATACATTTTGAGCTTTGAGACCTGCTCTTGTGCAACACTTCCAATGTAAATGTAACAATTTACTCAATCACATACAGGAGCTTCTTTGAATATACATGCATTAGAAGGTAATATAATTCTTTATCTAGCAGTCTCATGGTCAATCCAACCAAACCACCACTTTCAAGATCTTGACGGCCGTCATTGGGTCATTTCATGCTCGCACATCCTGTGGTTGCCTCCCCAGTGTTCATGGCTGCCGTTCCACTGAGAGCAGCCCAAAATTTCCGGACAATCTCTAATGATCACTCTCACCTCAGAATTCAAAATCAGCCTCCTGCGGATTGCTTCAATCACTGCCTTGGTCTGCTTGCACCAGGATCTTCCCCATCCCAAGCTTCTTAGCCAGCTGCAGCCCTCTATTTAAAGCATCTGAACTCCTCTGGTAGTCCAATGGGGTTGAGGAATGAGCAATCTTGTGTCCAACAGGGTTCCATGTGATGCCTCCAGCTCCCGCTGGCCCAATGTCGCCCTTTGCCGAGCTACAAGCATCAGACCGGACCTTCCTGTTTCTTTACTAAGCTCGTAAATATCATCATTATTTTCTCTAACAGTACATAGGCTACAGAATTGTGTGCAAGAGAACCCTGAATTTGGTTTCAGTAGCTCGAGGCCTGCTGCAAGCAATATACCCCTGAACAGCATCAATGAAGCATAGCTCGTGGAGATGGCAGTGGAAGGCAGAGGATTTAACCTATACCCTGTCAGTAGAGTTGATCTAAGGTCGTCCATAACTCAGTAGCCCGGTACAAACCATATGAGGAGTTTACCGTTTGCATGAAGTTTGGGTCGATACCTATGAATCAAATAGCCACGTTGGGTGGCTGCATGCGTGCTCCCAGTTGGCCTCAGAGATAGCATTTTGAACTACAGATTTTTCAGTGCTAGAGAGATTTTCCGTCACCGACTAATCATCACCAGCACCAGTATCATAGAAAAGTTCACTAAAATGGCTGCCATCCGTCTTTCTATTCGTGTCCTCTTTTATCTATCAATTAGATATGCAAGTCTCAGAGGATGAGGTGACATGTATGATGAGAATTTTATCAACAAGGTGGGAACGTGAGATGACCAATGATATGATAAAATCTCCATTGCTGCTAAGAAAGAGATTTACTGACGGATGTAGTGGGTCAGAGCATTTAGTAGTCTGATGATTAACTGTCATGACGTGATGACCATCTTACTCCACCCCTTGCCTTCAATTTATTTTATTTTTGTAGATTTAGGATCAAAGTGTCAGATTCGCAAAAGTTTCCTCTAGGAAAAGGTCAAGCTGGCCTAGCGATGCAAGTCCAGCTTCAACCAGGCGCACTGCTTGTCCAAGTCCATCTGTGTCATTTATATTCTCCTTATTTAGACAAATACTCGTTTTCCCCCTTGCAGAAGAACTGGATCATGAACAGGTGGGGCCAATAAGGCAATGGATCATGGCTGATTCAATAGTCACCACCAACTTACAGAACTTAATCATGTATGACAGCGCTGTAGCTTGTGCTGAGCGTTTTGTGGAATGTGGCTGGAATAGCCTTTTCTTCTTGACTTAAAAAGAAGAAAGGAGAGTGGCGAGGTGCGGGTTTCCTTGCAATTTATTTAACGGCTAGGTTAGAATTCAACTTACTTTGCTATTTAAGTTTTCTTCTATTAAGTTCTTTAAAATACTTTGATGCTGATTTTTCCGAGTTAATAAAGCTTGCATCTATAGGTTTAGGAATCCATCTCCTTGCTTTCCCTTTTTAGTCTTCCCATTCCTTCATATTTGTAGTACAAGAGCATGCAAAGCCTTATTATTTGGTATCAAAACTTAATGGCTCTGTACCAAGATTTCACGACTAACATCTATGAGCTCTAAGCGCTGGGGAGGACAAATAGTCAGCAAGCTTTCGAAGTGGTTATGGGTCTCTTCTTGTATGAACCCCCAGCCCAACAATATTTATTTCCAATATTTTACCAAAAAAAAAAAAACAATAGTTATTTCCAACACGGCAGGAAACATAGTCGTGCAACTATTTCATGCAAGAACATTCTTGTGTGTGCGTTAAACAATTGAATTACATGCTTCCTATGTTGTAAGAAAGAATATCATGGACATAGGAGGCTTGAAACTGAATTCAAAAGGAGAGAGCAATATATGATGCACATGGGGGTGGGGCGCGGGGTTCGGTTGTTAGAATCCTAGGTTTCTCAAGTTGTTGGATTTCTGCATGGAGGATTTTGAGAAAATATATAATACAACTGACACACCAAAAGAAAACATTTGAACTACACTTTTGATTAATTTTATTGTTGACATGAAAAAAGACAGTGATTCACATCAAAACAACAACGAGAAATAACAACAGTGACTAAGATAAGCATCAAGGTGGAAGATGATCTCATACCAAAACCAAACTACTCGTACATCTTCAACTACATCAGCTCAACCACCGCTCGTCCAACAATTTTCCCATGGTTAAGATCCTCATATGCACTATTTGCTTCCTCGAATTTGCATTTTCTTGATACAGTATTTTGGAGATTGAAAATGCCAGTCTCTGCAAGTTTCACCAAGTGGGGAAGATCTTGTCTTGCTCTCGCCCCATATGAACCAATTATCTTTATCTGCTCCAAAAATCATGATTATATATCAGATTTAGGTGAATAAAATGGATCAATAAAAAAAATACAAGATCACACATACGTACAGAGTAAATTATAAAAATTCTCCTGAGATTAGATAAAAATTATACTTACATCTGATAATTTGAAAAAGCTAGACTTACATCATTAAGATTTATTTTTAGCCTATATTTTAACCAATGCCACTAGTCAAACCGTTAAACTTAAATAGGATTTAAATGGCATGTCTATATAAATTTATAAAATGACCATAATAACCTTGCATAATTTAATAACCAGTCTTTTCTCCATTTGAATCCATTCATCTTCTTTGTAGTAGACTTCTGTCACTCTCCATCCATGGCGGCCAAAGGCAACACCTTTCTCCCCTCCTCTCCCTCTTCTCCTTTGCCGTAGCAGCTGAAGAACCACCACCCTCCCTAGACCGCCCAGAGGCCCAACTCCACTGCCTTGACATCGTCATCAGATCCCTCTCCAAGATCGTCTCTGCCCTTAAGTCCTCCCTCTTTGCCTGCTCCGTCCTACAATCCCACCATCCCCTTCCTCCCAGTCTAAAGACTCTTCCCCCCTCATCACACAGCCGCCGCCCAAGCCATTGGTGCATGGCGACTAGACCCCTAGCTTCATTGTGATCAAGCATAAGACCTGATGGTCGAAGCAACTCCAATTCGCCGAAACTACGTCGATGGAAACCTCTGCCTCTGCCACTATCATCCTCCTCTATGAGAATCTCAATAGCCTCAGCAAGTACTTTGTTGTAGGTGACTCCCAAGGGCGGGTCTACATCTTCTCCTTTATCAACAATATCCTCATCGAGCTCCCCTCCATCTCTAACTCCCTAATGGCCTCCATGCTCTGCTATTTTTCCTCCCGACGCTACGAGAGCCTCCTCTTTATCGGTCATGCTGATAGCTCGATCACTACCCACTGCCTCTGGGAGTTCGTTGCTAGCAATGATGACTAGGGCACTCTCTCTGTTGGAAACTTCCAATCATTCGTCCGCAGCCCACTTGCATCCCCTTCCTATTCGTCTCTTTCTTTGTTTCGAGATTAGAGAGAGAAACATCATTAAAAAGATTAAAAAATATGAGAGACCTCAGAGATACTTTCAACTTTTTATATTACATAAACAGTTTGATTGATGCTATTAATTTATATAAGTGTAAGTGTAGGTTTTACAAACTATTGGGTGTAAGTTTAATAAACAAAAATCTCAGAAGGATTTCTGTAATTTACTCATACACACATTTTAAAGGATATAATGACTCAAAATTAATGATGGCCCATCCAAATTGAAAATCCAAACTATTGAACAAGATCTATATTATAAAGAAATGCTTAGAAATCAAATTCATATATTTTGATGATCTTTTATATATGCATCATGTTGGTGCAAAAATAAATTGTATCAATTGTACTACTAAAATAAAAAAACATGATAGGGCACATAAATTGAAAATTCACTTGATTAATCACAATCTACACATCTTACAACATGAGCAAATTCAACTTTCACTAAGTACTCATCATTAGATTATAGTAAAATAAAGCATTATGCCATTAAAATTGTTTATTTTTATACCAACTTGATGATTAGATTAGACTACCAAGATAAAATTCTATTTCTAGTAATTTTGTGTAGTATAGACCATATTTATTGGTTTAAATCTTAAATTTGGATGGCCCATCATTGATTTTTGATTGTTAACTCCTTTTTCAACAAATTAATGTAAAGCATGTAATCCGATTCTATACATATATGTACACATGTACATATTTTATAAACAATATGTATTTTATAAAGTGCATATATATGTATATGTAGTTGGACTACGCACTTTATGTTACCTCCTTTAAAAAGAATCTAATAATTCAAATCCAATGTTGGACCATTCAAATTCAAGATCCACAATGCTAAATATGATTTGTACCATTAAATATTCTTTGAACCAACATTCATGCATTTTGACAATCTTTAACCTAATCATAAGTTGATATCAAAATTGATAGTTTTAATAGTATAATACTATATTTTACTATGGTCTAATCATCAAAATTTAGCGAATTTAAATCTACCCATGTTTTAAGATGCGTAGATCATGATTCATAAAGTAGGTTTTTGGTTTATCTGCCCTATCATGTATTTTACAACAGTAGCACAATTGATATCATTCATCTTTGTATCAACTTGATAGATAGGTTAAAAACCACCAAAAGTCATAACTTTTGGTTTCTAGGCATTTCTCTATGGCATAGATTATGTTAAGTGGTTTGATTTGAATGGCCTAACATTGATTTTAAAATTGTTAACTCTTTTTTTTAAATATATATGTATGTATATATGTGTGTGTATTTTAAAATCATTAACTTCCTTTTCCAGGACGTATATGTATGTAAATATATGTGTGTGTACTGTGGAGGTATGCACAAACACAAAAAAACAGATAACTCTACAAAATAATTATATTATCCCATTACCTTTTGCATGTTTGAAAAATATATGAGAGGAATTATTGTTGTTTCATCACGACAAAAATTCTTTAAAAATTAGTCATACATCAAGACTTCTGGCCACATCAAGTACAATTTAAAGCAACACACTCAGGATGTTAGCAAACAAAATGAAAACAAGTCAGAGAGAAGCCTAAAGGTAGCATATGACCAAAGCAGCATATGAATAAAGCAATAACTGAGGCTGTTGAAGATGAATGTTAACCCACATTCAGCAGGAAAGATCTGATATACCCAGAACTCATATGCATGGCAATATTTAATTAATAAATTGCCATAGAAAGGTCTGCAAGGCAGCACGCAGCCCATATTCCAACAGGATCTTTCGCGGCAGATTATTTTGGTGGATGCTATCTTTTGAGACACCTAATTTTTGTAGATGCTAGGTACAGATAATTTTGCAATTTGCATACCTGGACAGAACATGTAGGCACATGCTTCTGGGTTATCCAAGGTAATATGTTTTAGATGTGTTCATTGCTTGCCATTTCTATTGCTGAAGTAATTAGCTATCTAAACAGCTCAAATTGGGCCTGATATTGAACCATCTTTTGCAACTTCAATACATGATGCTGAATCAAGAATAGGTTGATTTATTTGTGCACTTATCACTAATTGCAGAGGCTCATTTATTTTTGCCTGTTCTTTTTGCTTCCCTGTGTGTCTAACTGTCCATGGTATCAATTCTGGGTTTTTTTTTCTTTTTTCTTTTTTTTTTTCTTTTTGTGTGTGTGTGTGTGCGCGTGTGTGCGCGTGCGTGCTTTCATTTGATGTATATGGTTTTAAGTCATCTCAATCCTGTTAATCTTCTGAGGAAATACTCCAGTAGATTTTTTTTGAGTGCAAGTGGTTAATGTTGTTTTCTCTTCCAAGCTTTGTTGTGTCTTTTTGGATATTCTTAAGTTCAGGACTTTTTCAAAAAGATTAAGTTATTGACAAGTGGGCAACAGTGGGTCCAACTTAGACCAATATGTCTGATTGCCTATAGCAACTTATTGCTTCTTATTTGTGTAAGGCTTTATAATAGCTCAGCAGCTGTCTTTAAGGGTTTAGACACAGAATTCCATTCTTGTCACCTTATCTGCTGAAGCACTAGCGAATGCTTGTTATGTTATTTGGCCTCCTTTGTTCCTGTGTCACTCTCCATTATTACTTTGTTAGCACTGATACTTCTCTTAATATGCTTTTTTTAAGTGAGCCATCACCTTATCCTCTTTCTCCTGCTTTTTGACCCTTCTCTGGCATCGTCGTTATTACGACAGCTTGCAGTAGGCTGTTATATTGTGGACATAGGTAGGGATCCTCA
Organism: Elaeis guineensis; assembly: GCF_000442705.2. Lineage (NCBI taxonomy): Eukaryota > Viridiplantae > Streptophyta > Magnoliopsida > Arecales > Arecaceae > Elaeis > Elaeis guineensis. The sequence goes on along the minus strand of NC_026000.2, from coordinate 29,164,298 downwards.
GTTCCAACCTTCATTATTTCAAACCTAGGCTAACAATTCCACATCCCTCACTCCCACTTCTAATTATCACCATTCTTTTCGCGACCACCATCTACAAACCATTGACTCTGATCCCTCTAGCTTGTGTATGCTGTGAGATTTATCAGCATTCCTAGTGATAAGAGGTTGTTAGTTGGGAGCCAAGTGCTCTTTAATTTAAATAGAATCTTATTTTATTTTTGCTAGCTATTAAGACACATATCTTATGTACATGGGTTGACAAAATCAAATAACCAAATGATTTTAAACAAGATTTTAAATCTTGTGAGATGAAGGTGTCCTGATTTCTCCATAAAATGGGATGCCCCACTGTCCTGCCTCATCCCAACAGCAATACCAATTAAGAGTCCCATAGGTACCCTCTCTATCTCTCTCCCCTTTTTCTTTTCTTTCCTTTCCTTTTTTTTTTTTGTTCTTTCTTTTCTTTCTTCCTTCTTTCCTCCCATTTTCCATCTCTTTCTTTCTTTTCTCTTTCTTCTTTATTTTTCTTATCCTTTCCTTTACATCTTTCTTTTTTTCCTTTTTCTTCTTCTTTCTCTTTCCTTTCTTCTTGCTTTCCTTCTTTTCATTCATTTTTTTCTCCCTTCCTTTCTTTCCTTTTTCTTTTTTTTTCCTTTTTCTTCTTTTTTTCTTTCATTTTTCTTTTCCTTCATCTTTCCCTTCCCTCATTTCTTTTTTCTCTTTTTCTCCCCACATAGATGAGTTTCAGAGTCTCAACACCATCTCAATCTCATTTTCTCACAGGAACGGGACTGGACAGGCGAGACGCCTCTTATCTCACCAGAACTTAAAATCTTGATTTTAAGATCATTTGATGGCACATGGCTTTGTCTAGGAGCATAGAAGATTTTTGTCCAGTATAAAAGTCTTTCTCTTCGCTGAAATTTTCAAAATCCAGACATAGCCAATTCTTAGCCTTTGTCACCCACATCAACATTTTATTTGGTTTCATCACGCCATTTCAGCTTTCAAAGAATGTAGAGAAGGCAATATCAGATCGATGTATCCTATTAGTTGAAAGAGTACAAGTCTCGTAAGTCCAATATGCGAAGTTTAGTCAGAATAGATAGCAACACAATTCTTGCATGGCGGACATGGCTATGACATGTTCGCTCATATTTCTCCCCATTTTCTTTTGATTCATTCCCGATGTTTCTCTTTACAGTAACAGCTTTCTTCTTTATATGGAAAACAAAATTCATTGGTAATGATCTCATTCACATTCGAATGTTAAGAAGAAGTTACAAGGGCTATTTGAATTGAAACTCTGATATCATTTCTTATTTTTGAAAGGCTATGACATACAATGTGGCCTATCATCCTACTAACATTATTTATTATTTGGCTTCAGTATCACCTACAAACTAGGGGTTTGAGAATTGTCCACTTGCCAGTACATATTGTGATAGCTATTTTATTATAAAGACTGCACCAACAAATCAAAATTCCATAAACATGTGAAGATTGTTGAGATGGACCCACCAGTACATATTGCGATAGCCATTTCATTATAAAGGCTGCACCAACAAATCAAAATTCTTTAAACATGTGAAGAATATTGAGATCTGTTGCCATTTCATTTATGATCTTAATCAAGTTAAGATGCTATTTTCCTCAAATTCCATAAACAAGCAAAGAATATTGAGATCTGTTGCCATTTCATTTATGATGTTAATCAATTAGAGATGCTATTTTCCTTATAAACATGTGAAAAATATTGAGATCTATTGCCATTTCATTTTTGATTTTAATAAAGTTAAGATGTTATTTTCCTCAAATTCCATCCACTATATGCCTTGTGGAATTACCTATGAAGGGATCATGGTCGTATCCTTTGCGTGATAGAAGGATACTCCTTCCTTCCCAGCAACCATTGGATCATCCACTGCTCACTTTGAGATCTGCGCAGGTGGATGAATCATGGAGTTCGGAGTGCTTTGAGTTTTGTGAAGCAGATGATCCAACGGTTGCCGGGCACAAAGGAATGCATATCCTTCTTTCGCATGAAGGCTACAACCACATTCCTTTGTGAAGTCCTAGTCTACAAAACGTTCAGTTGTTCACAATAGAGTTTATATAAGCTTCACACCAAAGCCTGTGAAAGGGTAGAAAAACATTGAGGGTATATAGCCATCTTTATTCACAAGTTATGCCATGCGGTTTCTGTATTCTTTGTCATATGGAAAAGCACTGCATTGACCATATCACTTTGGTAGGTGCATAAAGTTATAGCAAACTGCAAATTCAATTGGCATTTACATGCAAAAAGAAAGAAAACAAAAAGATTTTGGATGATTAGTTATATGTAAACATCAACTTACCTGTCTGCGAACAAGACGAGTTATATCTACTTCACCCATAGCATTTGTTGGAGCAAGTCCTATCATAACAGCTTTCCCTCCGTCTCGTACACTTTTAGTGCACTGCATAAATGTTAATGGTTTTCCCAGTGCTTCTACCGCCACATCCACTCCCATTCCTCCAGTGATTTCCTATCAAGAATTAGCATTAATCATATCACTACCAAGCACATGTCCAATTATCTGAAGGAGACACTTGGTGCAAATGGTGAGAAAAAGCTCGACTCATCATAAATTTTTAAAAAACATTTTTGGACTGAAAAAAGTTTTGATACCTGAAAAGCCAAAAAGAAACAATTTTAAACTAATAACGACAAATATACTATGGAGTGGAGAATATTCTCCACATCATTGCTGTCAAGCAATGACAAAGAAACCTTCATTTTCTACATCCTACAATGTGCACTTAACACAGCATGACAAGTTAAAGCTACTTAGCTTGTGGAAATAACCTTGCGGATTGTCAATGGGATGACCATGTGCTCATTTATAATAGCATACGGAACAATAAAAAAACTTTCATAATGAGTAGCAGAGTTAGAAACACCAGAATAGAAGAAAGGGATGGAGCAGGGGAGGTGGGGAATGGGCATCATGGAGCATTATCATGTCCACTCTTAAATCAGAAAACAATGGCAATGCCCTCATAAATGATAGGCCTGGTAACTTGCTCTATAAAATCCTAACAAGTTTCACTTCTCCATTGTGTGACATCAAATTTTAAAGCTAACATAACCGTACAGCAAATATTCTGAAATGCCATTACTTTATACTGCATAAACCACAGTCAACAATAAAGGACCTATCTACTGGAACTGGAGAAAAGCATGAAGGAAAAACACAGAAGAAGAGAAAAAGAGCCTAGCTTCCATTATCAATCCTTCTGATTCAGACTGTGTGATAAAATAACACCCAGAGGGTGGTTCTTTCATCATTCTTACGTCCTAAACATCGTACATAGGTTGTTTCTCACTCTTGTTTCAACAAATCTTGATAATACAGCTAGTTCTCTTGAAAACCAAGCATCCTACAGAGGTTCATGGGTCAAGCATGAGAGTTTATAAATCAGCTACTTCATAGAAACTATATTGTTGCATCAAAAGGTTAACAGGCATTTAGCAAACTTGGAAAAGATGACCCAATTTCTATATCTTCTGATTGGAAATTTTATTGTTTCCTCACTACACAACCATACAGCAGGAAACACATTATTGTTTCTCGGCTTTAAGGCTCACATCAAGTGAGTTCCAAGTCCCTATTTTATATTTGAAGGATGCAGTTTCTAGTGAGAAGGGGATCCTGAATACAAATTTGAGTATAGAAACAGAAAAAACTAAAGAAGGCTCGGACAGTGATGAAAAGTGACTGATGATTATTTTCTGCATAAGAGGAACCAGCCATGCATATGGATTAATTTCATAGTATGGACAAAATGAATGATCTAAATTAATGAGATTAGGCTTGTTATCTATGATGACATAAATTTTCAACTCATATATATATATATATATATATATATATATATATATATATATATGTTGGGAAGCATATTTCCTATGCTCCCATGCATCACAAGCATTGAAAGGGAAATGTGCAGGTAACTTTAGGGAAGCATGAGATGCCTACAGAAATTTCTTTAGTTGCAAGTTTACTAGGAAATGACTTCCTTTTGTTTCTCACTTTTACAAGAAAATCTCCCATTACACAAATTGCATGTTCTATTCATTAGTTGTTACACTCTTTCACCTTGTGTACCGCTTCCCGAATATGTTTTCCCTCACTGGCAGCTATGTATCAATCTGAAAGACAAAGTACCCTGGTATTACATATTTATGACCAAAAGTAAGCCAAAAATGTTGAATCAAGGTCTGCTAAAACATGCCAAGCCAGCCAGTTTGGGGTGTACTGTACCAGACCCCTCGATTATCGGCATAGTTCAATCTCGGCATGGTTCATTCCGTCAATTCAAAATGGAGGGTGAGAGAAAAGGTGAGAGAGGAAGAGAGAGAGAGAAGCCGAGAGAGAGCAAGGGCTCAAAAGCCCTCTCAGCTCGTTAATGGGGAGTTCCCTGTTTCATTTTGAAACGGAAGAATCCTATTCTTTTTTTTTTACTGATGTCAATTCGAAATCGGCAAAAAATTGAAATTAACAAATGATTTGCTGACTCAACTAGTGAAAAAAAATAGGTACGTCTTAGAACAGCACGATACAGACCCGTCCCATACCATGCCAATCACCGATCAATATGAGTCCCAATACTGATTTGGTGAACCTTGTGTTAGATGACTCCTGCGCCACCAATAGAATACATCCTTCTTCTGAAAACCATCAAAGAAGCAAAACGACTATTCTAGTTTACAACCAAGAAACCCGTTGAGTCTCAGATTGTGCAAATAACAGCTTCCTCCTCATCTACAGTCCTTTGTTTGATAAACGAGAGAGAGAGAGAGAGAGGCATCGGTTAAATTTATACATATTTATACATATAAAGAAGCATATGCAATACAAAATAAACTAGCATCGTTATACAATTTATGTCTAACTATTAGAGTATCAATTGCATGAATGGCTAAGCGGACAAATACATACATCAACATATGATTGGATTGTGGGCACTGGTGATAAAGGTGGCAAGAAAGGACTTGCATCAAAATAGCACACACAATTGATAATCTGATCAATATTTACAGTTAGGATAAAGTGGCAAGACTGAACTATATACATGGAGCCAATGATATTATTAAGGACTGATATTAGGTAGAGAGAGAAAGAAGCACACAAGTTGCACAAGCTACTGAAGATCTGACCATATTTGTAAATGTTTGACCACGTAGAAAAAGAATATACTCACACAGCTTGTGCAAATGATTGATTCAAGCAGATGGAAAGGTGAAGTGAAGAGAGATATTATATGCAAATGAACAGCAGCTGATGGTCTAATCCAACAAAATTAAGTGGAGAAAGAATGGAAAAGATAATAGAACTATGCTATGAGTGACAAAAGAGCTTATCAAGTTCATTGATAGCTAGAATAAACAGAGAAAGAAGGCATGGAGTTTGAGAGTTTGTATGTATTACTTGACCCTACTTCTTAATTTATCTAGGTAGGTAAATGCGGAAAAAATCTCCATCATGTGACTTGCTTATGTGGACCATGATCAATCATAGATGTGGCTCTCTCATATGCTTGTGTTACATCAGAAAAGATAATCAAAAGAATCAAAGAAAAAAGCTGTAAAATAATATAAGCCCATTTTTTAAAGAACGGAGATATTATGGAACAAATATGTTGGTGTCTTCTTTTTGTAAGTCTTTTAATGTAGTAACAAAGCTCAAGGAGGATAAACTAAGGTCTGGCACTTCTACTATGCCATATAATATGCTACACTGTGAACACCTGACAGGAATAATAATCAACGCATCTATATGTAGTATATAACTCAGAAAGTTGATTTGACTATCTTACTGTAATTTAATACAGGTCTTTAACTAATCACTCCATCTAGCAAGCATCTCTAAGACATAATCGATGTGTGGCTTGATGATAATTCAAAGCATTATAAATATCTAATGAATGCAGCCCAACAAAAGCACGATTATTTTCTATTATCAATACAAATAAATCTAATTGTAAGACAAAAGAACAAAGAACAAAGCAAACACATAACTTGTACGGTTTTCTCATTAAACTATGTATCCATAACATTGCAACTATGAGACAGAATCCATTCATATTTAACCACAAAAGCTAAGAACGAAAGATTCAGAAATTTACCTTGATCTTGTCAACAACATCTTCTTTCAATGCATTTACTGTGTGAGTTGCTCCAAGCATTCTTGCACTTTGAAGTTTTTCATCTAGAACATCAACTGCAATAATCTCTGCAGCCCCAAATGCCTTTGCGATCTGCAAACAACTGGTGTAAATAATCAAATCAAAACGGTGCAATACATGAATTCAAATCATCATAGGAAGTAAATATAAAAGCTGATTTGTACCTTACTTGCTGGAAGCGGGAGCGAGTGCAGAAGTGAATTCAAGTGCGGGTGCGGGCGCGGGAGTGGGTGCGGGAAACAGTCTCTCAAAGAAAAAAAATAGAACAAGGTCACCACAAGGAAGTAGGAGCAGGGTTTTGAGTTTCCGAAGCTGGTAAGCCACCCTAAGCAGAAGTTTCCAACTACTAAGATTTCTACTACATTATGCAATAAGGAATCCTACAATTTGCAATTCATATGCAAGGACTTCTATTAAAGCCTACTGGAAGAGAAGGCATAACCACATAAAGACTTGAATAATCACATCATAGTCAGAATTTAAAAGCCATATAGTAAATATCTAATATAAGATATTTTGATTTCCCTTTACTATTCATTCCTATTATGGAATGCATACTTTAACAATACAGGCCCTACAAAACCCTCCCTGGAGGCATAAATGTGTATGCAATGGCTATAGATGTTTCATGATGTATCAACCAGTCACCTTCTCCTTCAGGAAGAATTGTTTAGTTTCAAAATTTATAGATGCGCTGATCATAGTGAACAGAGTTTATATTTGATAGAGAAGCAAACAACATGCAAACACATTGTCACCAATTCATGTTATCTGTGGAAACATGCAAAACTACGCATGTGATAATGTAAAGGAAATGAAATATTCACAATATTCATAGATTAAGCAGACAGCATGTTCACAAGAATACTTCTACTTATTCCTAGCATTTGAAAGTAATACTTACATAACTGGTTACAACTGATAACTTGTAGCAAAGCCAATAAATTCAGCCACTCAGTTAATAAATTAAAAAGGTCACCTAGAAACAATTTTTTTCTAGACCATGGATTGATAAATTGTTAGCATCAAATACAAGAATGAAATCATACAAAATCATGTAGTACTTAAAACTGAAAAGGAACTTTTCTTGATCCACATTTATATGTTTATAGTTTGAATTGCAGGGAGTCAGACAAATTAAAGGTTGAAGGACTTTAGTGATTCTAAATCAATGCAAATTCCCAATTTTCCACCAGAATATCACTGATTTGGGTACAACTGCAAAGTATAGCATACAACTAGTGGATAAAATGGAGAAGCTGGCAATCACATCCAAATGTAGGTCATCACCTTGATCCAACACCACCAACTCCAATTACAGCAACTGAATCACCAGCTCGCATTTCAGCTGCATGTCTCATGGCACCATAGGCGGTGAAGACTGCACATCCTAGAATTGCTGATTCGGTGTACGGCAGTGAATTAGGAAGAACAGCCAATGCATTAGCTGGCACAACACAATATTCAGCAAGTCCGCCCATGCTGTACATGTAGACCGGCTTTCCTAGGTAATACAACAAAAAATAATTAAGTAAAATGTAAAGGATATTTCCATAATAGGGCAGTAACATTAAGGAGGTGTTTGGTTTGTAACCGAAATCGGAATGGGAATGGAAATCAGAATGGTTTGGAATCGGAATCAGAATGACCAAATCCTCCGAAGCGTTTGGTTCGTGACCGGAATCGAAATCGGAATTTGAATGAAAATTTGAATCCATAGAGGAGAGTAGGGATTGAGTTCTATATGGATTGAGCCATTCCCATTCCACCCTGGAATCGGAATCGGAATGGGACTCCTCCCAACCAAACGGTTGGAATGGGAGTCACCCATTCCGATTCCAGACCCCCCACTCCCCCAACCAAACACCCAATGGAATTGAGAAAGTGTAACTCCACAATTGGGGAACCATATGAAATAATTTCCAATCATACTAAAAAAGGTTAAAAAGGGAAGACTGACAGCTAGTAGAAAGGTGCAAGGTTTCTTATTTAACAACCTTCATCAAAAAACAAGAGGACATATTTTATAGCTGACAGCAGTAAGACAGCTCTAGCCACATTTTTGAGCTTATGACAACTGCTCCCATAGTGCTTCTCAGGTCAAAGGTTACTACAATTTCTGAATGGTGCCTTCTTTTCTTTTTTTTTTGTGTAATTCTATGCATTCTTCATACTGATAATCCATTTCCTCTTTCTTGTTTCCCTTCCGATAAGCATTACACAGAATCTAAAAAGTGAGAGGTCAGACTGCACATGCTTACTCAATTTTGTCCATTTCATAGTTGTGAATTATATATTACCAGCCAAACCAGACTCTCTGAGGGATGACCATATGAGATAGAAGCCCTCACCTTTTTTCTCTCGCAAAAAAGAAAGACAAGGATTCCATGTTTTGAGTTTAAGACCCCACAATTCTTCATTCCCTATAATTCTTTCTAGAGTATGCCACTTGTAACTTTCTAGTTACATATCAAAATTTAGTTTGTTAGTGGTTATTTCTTTAATATTACTAGAGGTAGTCTCTCTTCCCCTTCTCTATGGGGAAGGTGAATGTGAGACCCACTAATTCAAGATCGATCTCTCTCTCTCTCTCAGGTCATAACTTTCAACAAATTTGTTTGAGGGGGGGTGGATGGTTTGTGGGGGGGGGGGGGGGGGGGGGTACTTTGGAGAGGCTGATGCAAAATCCCACCTACTTTCAGTACAGTGATGGTGGGACTCAAACCCAGGCCGCTAGAACCTGACCTTTACTAACTTTACCAACTCTTCCAGAGGCATCTTCATGGACAAATCTTTAACATGCCTTTCTCTAAATATAGAATATTGTCAGTACAGCAAGATTAGAATTTGAAGATAGTAAATTGTTCACTTAAAGCAAAAGCAGCAATAATTTCAATAAACAATGGAACATATTGAACTTAAATATGAACTAGTACCATTGCTGCGCAGAAATAGTCGGGTTTCACCATCATAAAGTGTTCCCTTTGCACGATTGTAGGCAAAAAAAGCCTCACAAAGATCTTCCTGACCCTATTGGTGGAATCAAGTTAAATTCTACTCAGGGGTACAAACCTGATGACTCATGAATCAACATATGCAAAGCCAAAAAGAAACATCATGTCTCTACAAATCTACCTTCACACAGAAGCAGCAGTTACCACAAGGCATTATAAATGCTCCAACAACATGACTTCCAATAGGGAACCTGAAATTTTATACCAACAAAGCTGAATAATAATTGCATCTGACATGATAAATTTTTTAAACTACTTCAAATGTTTTATCAAGTAATGTTTCAAATACAGAAATATATTAAAAATTAGAAAAAATGTTTTATCAAGTAATGTTTCAAATACAGAAATATATTAAAAATTAGAAAAACAAATGTTATCATTGTTCAAGAATTTCCTATTTGTATATTTACCTCTTTATAACCCCAGTATCCGTGTGTGCACCATGATCAACAACCTCTCCGGTTATTTCATGACCAACAACGCAAGGGCTTGAAAAGGGAAGTTCACCTTTCATGACATGAAGATCAGAATGACAGACTCCACAAGCTGCAAAGGATATTGAAGGTAAAATACAATTCTATAGCAGGATACTAAGAATAAAATATACCATGATAAAGAATTCCCAAAAGCAATTACTGCCAACTGGAACTTTGTTAGCATGCAAATGAACTTCAAAGAAGAGGAAGTAAGAAATTTGAATGCACCTAGAGGGACAGGTAACATCAAAGCCAAATTTAATAATGTATGACTACATGAGAAATGAATCTTATTCCAACTACTCAAGCTGCATTTGCAGATCCTACTTTACCAGTTGATTATAGGACCAAGTATCATGAAATAGAAAGAAGTATTTAGAGAATATCAAATGATTAGAAATTAAATGACAGCACATTGCTACAACATATATGAAGATGTATAATATTATTCTTATAAACTAAAGCTAAGTACGATAAAATTTGTATAATAAACAGGCTACTTAATTTTATTTTGTTTTCACACTATTTCAAGGGCAAGCTTTAAGTCTTAAGATTTCTGAATATGGTTTTCATAAATGAGCTGCAGTTAAGGATACTAATAGTATGTGTTGTTTATTGACAAGATAATGTTAATGGAACCAGTTTTAGATTCTAAACAATGGAATTATGGACAAAATTCAAATGCTTGTGGCGCATTAATGCAACATAGACAAAGGTTACATAATGTGAATTTAGCAACATAGGCAAAGATGACATAATGTGAATTTAGTGAAAAAAAGGAAAGAACTAATTAAAACTGACACCAACTCAAAATCAATTGTCATCATAAATCTAGAATCATCCCTCCATTATATTGAAAAGGAGCACCAAAGGTCGAAGGTTAAATTTGTGATTTTGTTACCATTGCCAGTTTACATGTAAAAGAATGGCTGCAAGAGAATCTAAAACTTAAAGACATAAAATAGAAGTCATGGACCCAAGAAACTATTATTGTGGAAGGGCTGAAATTGAATGATATAAATAGTGACAGAGATGTTTTATAAGTTTATTCAATAATTGCATCGTAACAACAGCATTAGGAACCATGGTGCTGGGTGCAAGGATCTTGAATTCAGAAAATAACAACACAGAGAGTTCATCAAGAACTTGAAACAATTTGGAAAAATCAAAAATTAAGAAAAAAACAGAAAAGGCTAAAAATGCTATTGGCATGGATAAAAATTATAAATACAAGAATCAAAGAGGCAAGAGTAAATGAATAATAAATAGTAGCAACACTACCACCACCAAAAACAATAAATAAAATCGGCATGGATATTCCTTGAAGAAGTCATAAGTAATTCCCAAATAAAATGAAAAATTAATTAATAATTGAAAAAACTCTAGATTGACTCCATAACTGACTGTAATTTGGTGAATCATATGGCTAGTGGGAAAAAAAATGTATTGAACAATTCAGGGTTGTTAATAATTGCGAGAATATTATTTCTAAGCAACATCAGCATAATCATTTTTGCTTGATTTCAATATTGTTTTCATACAAGATTTGTTTTGAAACCTTAGAAGCCCTGTGGTGAGAAGAATTTTCTAATAGGGAACAATGTGGTGTGCAGTTGATGGAATGAAGAGCACTGAGCACCAAATAAGGATACACAACAAAAGTTAAGTGGGATGAAGCATGTCATGGGGATAAAGAAAAGGATTATTGTGGGTGACAAGAAGTTGGTAGAATTATAAAGTTATCTAGACAGAATACTGGTAATGAGGGGCAAAACAGAAAGGCCAATGTATTGGTTGTAAGGATGCAATACTTGAATTAAAATGAACATGGAAGGATGCTTAAAGGAAATGCATTTTGTCCTTTAAAGTTCAAAGCACAAATACAAATAAGCAAGGGTAGGGCTACAAAATAATGTAAAATAGTATTCCATTATGTTCTAATTGGGTCATACAAAGCTAACAAAGGTTTCAAGTTGGAATTCAACTAACATCAAAGAAAGTTTTGTAAAATAATTATTTAAAAAAGGACACTTGGATTTCACCAGTCAATATTTGAAGTGACATAATGCACAAGAAGGTTCAAATCAGGGACCATCTTTAAGCAATGGATAGGGAACGTAAGTGTTGCTTAAGCATCTCTAATGTGCAACAAAGCTCCAGGGTTTTCTAGAATCAGAAAAAAGGATTTCACAAAAGCTTGAAGGAATTTTTGCAATGATGGAGATTGCTGCAGTTGCTCAAGTATGATTTTAAGGAACCTCTAGAGCATGTGTACCTAGTGAGGTAGTGTGTGGCTAAAGAATGGAAACTAATATTCTGGTAAATTCCTTTCGAGGGAGATTTTGGTATCGTACCACATGAGACAACCCAGATTGGGTCTTGGTGAATAGGGAACTCCGGAACTCTTTGGGGGAAAAGAACACAGGCACAGGCGGCACAAGCTAGTAACACAGGCTTGAGAAGAAGAACAAAAAGAGGAGAAAAAGAAAAAGGGATGTCTCTTCTTTCCCTTGTATTATAACCCTATTATAATGTTAAACTTTGTAAGAGAAAAGTAAAATCAGTAAAAGGATTGGTATATCATAGAAAGATGGAATAGAAACAGAGACAACATAATTTTTTAGAAAAATGACAAGACTGACTCCTAGCTATTCCGGCTATGATTATTACAAATCCAGAGACCCCTCCTCCCTAAATGGAATATTCCAACCTTTTCTTCCCATCAAAGATGTGGCTATCATATTCTCCAAACAAAGAGCACCAGATCCGAGATCCCACTCAAACCAGTACCGGTAGCCATAGCTTGTTCCTAGCTTTATTGGAAAGTTATTGCCTGTTCTAAGGTAGTCTTCTACTTCAAAAGGAACTCTATTTGTTATCATTTGACGAACAAAAGGGAGCAAGATTCTTTCTTTATGTTGTTATCTACGGTGAAATTAAAAGGATAACCAGCAATGGATCAGATCTTGAAGCAAGGTACGACAGACCAACTACTTACAGCCAATATAGAAATCAATTAAGTGGTTCAGCTATCAAGTTGAAAACCCAGATGAATCCAACAAATTAAAAGATAGGATTAACAGGTTTCCAGCATAAACATGGAAAAGAATTCAAGAACAAGGCTCAAAGAAAAGGATTCGTGACCTTTGGTTTTGATGAGGACCTCGCCGGCTTTGGGGCGGGGCATGTGGAACTCCTCGATGGTGAGGGCCGGTTGGGCTCCCAGAAGACGGCTCCCCGCATGAAGGATGGGCCGCCGGCGACGTGATAGCCTGCGGCGTCGATCCTCTCCTCCTTGGGGGCAGCGCCGGAGAGCGATCGCCAGAGAGAGGCGTGGGGCTTGGGGTGCCTCCAGAGGAGAGAGCGAGAGACCGAACGAAAGAAAGCCATGGGAGGTGGGCGGGGCGAGAGAGAGCGAATGGGCCTCTGAGTGAAGGATGGGGAGTATTTTAAATGTTTGGTGGCCGGCTGCGCCGCGAGACTTTGGGGGGCACCGTGACATTGATGGGTTTTGGCCTGATTTGTTAATTGTCAGGCTTGCGGATGGATAAACACGGAAGTCGCCATGAGATAAGCCGTAAAGACTAAACAATGATGCTATCCATGAACAAACTGCATGTAATATATATAATTTTTATGCACTTCTTACCTGCAAATGATCACAAGCGTAGACATGGCTGATCCACATCGGTACCAAACAAGGCCAAGCTTTCCGCTCGACATGTGGATATTGATATTCGAGAGCAAGCCCGATCAAATCCATATCCAAGTCATTAAGAAATTATTAATTGTTATGGTTGATCCATTTGAAGTTCGAGGAGTTTTATCCTTTCGGTATCGGAGTCCTGATTCATTGCATGAAATCCAATCCTTCTCTCACATTGAATTAAGGTTCAGATATGTCGTATTATTTTCCTGAATCTCTTTGTTATTTTTATTCATTATTTCTTTCCAACTTTAATTTTTCAGATGAATTGGTTTCTTTTTTCTTCAATGTGTATCTTTCTTATTTTTCATTTAATATTTAATTTTTGTTAAAAAATTACACCTTGTAGCACAATTAGCATAAAAACATTATGATATATAATTTTTATTATGCCATAGTATCATATTTTAATATAATTGCAAAAAGGGAAAAAATATATATTTCATAACCATGCAGGATATATACTAGTTTGGTTTACTATTTATGAAATGAAAACAAGATAGTTAAATTATATCCCCGGTGCATGAAGGTGGTGACTGAAGGGTAGACATCAAAATTTGATGAGGATGATCATCATGTGAGAACTTTTTTTTGGCACGGCAATAATGAAATATAAAGTGAGCTAGCTTTGGCACATGGACATTGATAATCATAAAAAAAACCCGACCCTCCATCGGTTCAAACTCTTGGCATAAGTAATAGCTGGACTTTCTATTGCTGGTGGTTTTCCTCGAGGGGTTTTTTAACATGGAACTATGGCTAGTATTCAGAATTTCGCAATAAGGGCATTGTAGTACATGCAATTTTGTTTAAAATGAATTTCGTCATTGCAAAGGAGAATATCTAATAACATGCATTTGTGCCTACATTAGTATTTATATAAGTGTTGCTACTAAACTCTGATAGAAAATATAGTTGGAGATAGGTCAGGTATGGAGAAGATGGTGCTCTCACTCTGGGACACCTACACCTACAAAAATATCTACTTACTAAACAGTATTCGACGGAAGATTCTCCAATTCCTAAGTTAGCTGGGTCATAGAGTACAGTTAAAAGAAAAAACCAATAAAGAAAGGAGGGAGAAGGTTGTATTTGCCTCCTGTAAGAAAAACTCACTCCCAATCTCCCTTTTACTTCTTATATGGATGATTATCTTTTACTATTACTTGTAGATTTAGACTTCTTTATCCTTGAGACACGAGAGTTACCGAATTGATCGAGATATTAGTGGGTGGTCAATACACCCATCATTATATAGCTATGGACAGTTAATTTTGAGTAATTAATATGCCTTTCATGCATTGTAACTGTATCCATGACCTCTAGTATCCCGAGTTATTGGTTATGATTTTTGTGGCTAGTAGGTCGGTAGGATTTTTCGAGCTCCTAGTTGGCAGGTTACCAAAGTTTTTTGTTAGTTCAAGTTTCTCATAGCTAGTTGCATAAGGTAGCTTCAAACTACTTGCATATACTTAACTTATCGGTGTAATCCCACAAGACCTACGTAGTTGGGGGGTGATTGTCAGATTATTGTTGAGAACTCTTTGCGGGAACCATCCGAGGTCAAAAAGCCTAGTAGATACCTTAACAATTGCCCCCCACTCTCAGACTTAAGATGGTTTTATCATCTCAGGTGAAGGGAGTATCGTAATTATGGTTTCGACCTTAGTTTTTGGTATGATCCTAACGAGTCATTTTTTATGCCATTCTACATTTATTGCCATCTTGGAAAAGAGGATATTGCTTCATAAGTCGCATGACTATTATAGTGGATGATGATTGATGTGAGGTGACGTATCATAATTATTTTGAATGATTCAGTGATCTTTGCGATCGTTCTTGGGTTGATTGCAACATGCCACATATCAAGATAAGATTGGTTCTGAGGTATCTCTCATGGATTCATCTTATGTAGCATCATCATAAGATGGGTACGATGAAGAGTCATGAATTTTTTGTAGTGTGGATGCATGTCGCATGTCAAGATCGACTTTTTGCAGTACATCAACATGTCAATCTAGACCATCCAAATATCAAATATATAATAGCTTCCCTTTCTCCATTTGGGATTTTTCCTCTAGTCAGGATCTTTAGCCGAAAGAGGGTTTTTACTCCCCTTCCATTTCCTCCAATTCTTTGCTTTTCTTCATTTTTTTCTGGTCATTTTTGCAACTTTCAAAGGATATTTCTTTCTTCTCTCTTTTTCTATTGCTCTATATATTTTCTTTGTGTTTTCTTCAAATCTTCTTCGTTTTTCTGTTCCATTCTCATTTTCTTGTCTTCCTCCCTTTTCTTTTTAATGTCAAACCCTAGAAACGAGTTTGGAGATGAGAGTCACCTAAGGGATCACAACTCTCAGCCTCCACTTCTCTAGAAGCCCAGGGATAAACCTCGCCTCAACCGAAGTAGGCTCTTTGTCCCATCCAGAGCATTCCTCGATTTGAAGATCAAAAGTATAATTTTCGAGCATTTCTCTAATCTAGGGAATAAAGGGTGCATGTTGACAGAAGCTGATTTGGAGAGATTGCAGAATCAATTTCCATTTCAAGTCAGTAGCAGCTTTTAGTCCTGAGTCAAAAAATCGAGTGACTTTTGGTCTAGAGGGACACATCAGCATTTACAAAGAGTTTCTATGATCTGACCTTCCATTTTTCTCTTCATCCATATTATGTAATATTTTTGATTTTATCGAATCATCCTCACTCAAGTCACTTCGAATTCCATTCGGATACTTTGCTCTTTTATTTTTCTTTATGATATC
>NC_026000.2:29133472-29148007 GCF_000442705.2 Elaeis guineensis | reverse complement strand
AATTGTATTGGTAGATTTAAGGCATGTGTATGATTTATGTCCTATTCTACCACATTTGAAAACAAGTAATATTTGTAGACTTGTTACCTGAATAATTACATAAATATCCTTCAGAAACTTTTGTTTCTTCAGAGGTTTATAGCCAAGTCCAGCCTTATCATATATAGCTTTCTGATTTTCAAGGATCATATTTAGTTTGTTTGAACTTAATGGAACTTATCTATTATAGATTTCAGCTTGTTAATTTCATCCTTTAAGTTTTATTTTCTTGACTCAAGGTGAATTTTTCAAGAAAAGAATTTCAGCTGTTTTCACTAAGGACTGATTTTCCAATTTCAGTTCTTGTTTTCTTTCCTAGTTCTTTAATTCATCAATTGAGTCATAGAAAGCTTCATGCAATTCTTCAAATGTGAATTCACTAGTGGATTCAGAAGTTACTCATTTTTCAATGTGCCATCAGACACAGATTGGCTTGTTCTGTTGAGGTTTCTCCTCGGAGCTTGAGTCATCACTCGCACTCTAAGTCGCCATCATTGCCTTTCTTTTTGAACTTTTTGGGACCTTTCTTCAGTTGTGGACATTCGGATCTGAAATGTCCCGGCTTCTTGCACTCGTAGCATGTAAGGGGTTGATCTTTCTCTTTTCTTTGCTTTGTTCCCCTTTTGTGAATTTCTTTCTCATCCCCTGTTTCCTTTTCTTTAGAAACTTCTTAAAATTTTCGGGTGATGAGTGCCATCTCTTCATCCTGTTCTTCATCTTCAGATTCATCCATTTCATAATCAGGCGAAGTTGTGGATTTGAGAGCAATGGTTCTTTTCTTTTTGACTTCATCCTCTTGATGTTGCTTCATGCTCAGTTCATGATCATCAAGGATCCAAGAAGCTCTTCTAGAGGTAGAGTGTTCAAGTCTTTGCTTCTTGGATGGCAGTCACCTTGGCTTCCCAAGTTCTTGGCAGTGGACCTGAGGAATCTTCCTTACAAGTTCACTGTTAGTATAAGATTTGCCAAGACTCTTCAAACCATTAATTATATCAGTAAAACGAGTAAACATGGCAGTTATGGACTCATCATGCTCTATTTTGAACAATTCATATTTATGTACAAGCATGTTCATTTTAGACTCTTTTACTTGATTTGTTCCTCATGGGTTACTTCTAACCTATCCCATATTCTTTAGCAGATGCACAAGTAGAAATGCGATTGAATTCACTAGCATCTAGTGCACAATAAAGAACATTCATGGCTTTGGCATTTAATTGTATCAATTTCTTGTCAACCTCATCCCATTCTTTCTCGGGTTTGGTTGACTCCTCACCATCTATAATCTTGGTGGGTGTGTGAGGGCCATTTACTATGATACTCCACATATCATAGTCGAGTGCTTGCATGGAAAATCTTCATCCGAGCTTTCCAATAGGTGTAATTAGACCCATTGAAAAGTGGAGGTCGGTTTGTTGATTGCCCCTCGGCTAGAGAAGTACCGACATGGGTTGCCATAGATCTTTAGATCAAAGAAGGGCTAGAGCACCGCTCTGATACCACTTGTTGCCCAGCTATGCAACCCAAGAGGGGGGCGTGAATTGGGTTTCTAAAAATTTTAAGCCCAACTGATTACTTATGAAGAACAAAACAAAGACTTTAATTCAATATTAATTACCTAAAGCAGGAATGCAAGATTATAATAAAGAAATAAAGTGAAGCGATAAAGCACACCACAAACACAAGGATTTATAGTGGTTCGGTGCTAACCTTGCACCTACATCCACTCCCCAAGCTCCTACTTGGGAATTTCAATCCACTATACTTTGTATTCAACCCGAATACAAACATCGGACTCCGACACTAGCTATCCCAAGCTAGATCACTTGTTTCTCGGATATAAGTAAACCCAAAACACTCCGATTTCAGGTTCGGATCAACCTTTCCTTGTTTTGGAAATCCTCCAAAAATAAGAACAAAAAAAAACTCACAAAGAGTTAGAAAATTTTGAACACAGATTAATACAATAACAGCTCCTTTAAATGAGCGAAATATAACAATAAAAACTTTACTCAAATAAAGAACTCTTTTCGAATTTTCTCAAGGTGGATGAACGCTTGAACGAATGCTTGAGAAGAGGTTGATTGTTGATTGAAGATCTCTTGAAAGCTTTGGAAGATCTCTAGATCAAGGTTGAAACAATGGGCTTGAAAGATCCTCTCTTTGAAAGCTCTTGAATCTTTTTCACAATCTCTCGTATGGATTTTGGATCCTCTTTTCTTTTTCTCTCAAATTATCTCGTGGATCCTCTCAATGAATTTTATCTCTCTTTTGATCTGTCGATTGATCTTCTATTTTCTCTCCAATTTGATCTGCTATTTAATCTATAATTTCTTTCACCATTTAAAGTATTTTATGACATTAGAAGCAAGAGAAAATAATTTAGGCAGATAAAGAGCCGTTAGAGCAATTTTAGGAAGCATAAAAGGCAATTAAAACGGACAAAAAAATAGCCGTTCCTGATATTTCTCGTCGCAGGGGTCGACTCATGAGTCGACTCATGCTTCAGGGGTCGACTCATGAGTCGACCTCTGTTGCAAAAATCAGAGAATGCATTTCTGAAAATTCTTGGCTCAATTAGCAGGGGTCGACTCATGAGTCGACTCATGCCTTGTGGGTCGACTCATGAGTCGACTCACAGGTCGTGCCAAGCCAGAAAACTAGCGTGCCAAGGAGAATTTTTGCGTGCCAATCAGCTCACAGTGCCATGAGTTGACTCATGAGTCGACTCATGCACTTCAAACCTTCATAACTTCAAAAATATAAGTCCAAACACAATAAAATTTTTACCAATAGATTTCAAATCATTTGTACTATCAAATCAGAATTTTAGTGAAATTATGATTTTGCCCTTGAAGAGCATAAGAACTTTTTCATTTTAAAATTATTTGTATCCCTTCAATCTGCTTTGTAATCATCAAAATCAATCTAGGAGCAACAGATATAATGAGCAGTGGTGTTTGTATAAAAGGAAGTTGCTATAATGACTATGAACGTGACTACTATGGTATGTTGGTTGAGACATTAGAGCTGGAGTATTTTGATATTGGAAATAAGATTATCTTATTCAAATATGATTGGTATAATATAGAAAAGGGGTTAAGAGTACATCCTTATCATAATCTAATCAAAATTAAATATAAATCTAGACTATTCACAAATGAGCCATTTGTGTTGGCCCAATAGGCTCAACAAGTGTACTGCATGAGTTATCCATCAAGAAATAGAGAAAAAAGGATTGATGGGTAGTGTGCAAAACTAAAGTTAAAAGTAGAGTTGATCTTCCTTTAAATAAAATATAAGATGAAATTATGATTTGTTGCCCAGCTATGCAACCCAAGAGGGGGGTGAATTGGATTTTTTAAAAATTTTAATCTCAACTAAATACTTATGAAAAATATTTGTTAAAAGCTTGATGAATAAGAAGAAAGACTTTAAATCAAGATTAATTACCTAAAGCAAGAATGCAAGGATAAAATAGAGAAATAAAGAGAAACAATAAAACACACCATAAACACAAGGATTTATAGTGGTTCGGTGCCAACCTTGCACCTACATCCACTCTCCAAGCTCCTACTTGGGAATTTCAATCCACTATACTTGTATTCAACCCGAATACAAACGTCGGAAACTCCGACACTAGCTATCTCAAGCTAATCCACTTGTTTCTCGGGTACAAGCCTACCCAAAATACTTCGATTTCAGGTTCGGATCAACCTTTTCTTGTTTTGGAAACCCTCCAAAAACAAGAACAATTACTCACAAAGAGTAAGACAGTTTAGAGCACAAATAAGTACAAGAGTAGCTCCTTAAATGAGTGAATATAACAATAAAAATACTTTACTCAAATGAAGAATCCCCTTTTGGATTTTTTCAAGGTGGATGAAGAGTCGAATGAACGCTTGAGAAGAAGATGAACTTTGATTGAAGACTTCTTGAAGGCTTTGAAAGAGCTCTGGATCAAGGTTGAAAAATAGGCTTGAAAAATCCTCTCTTTGAATGCTCTTGAATTTCTCTTTCACAATCTCTCGTGTATATTGTGGATCTCTTGTCTCTCTCGTGTGGATTATGGATCCCTCTATTTTTCTTTTGTGTATTTCGTTGATCTCCTCTTGTATATTTTGGATCTTCTATATTATTTCCTGTATTTTCACCTTTTGAAACCTTTTTATAGCATTAAGAAACAAGAGAAAATATATTAGGTAGAAAAAGAGCCGTTAGAGCATTTTTAGGAAGCATAAAAGGCAATTAAAATGGGTAAAAAACTAGCCGTTGCGGACGTTTTCCGTCGCAGGGGTCGACTCATGAGTCGACTCATGCTTCAGGGGTCGACTCATGAGTCGACCTCTGTTGCAAAGACCAGAGATGCTGATTTCTGATTTTCTTGGCCCAAATATGCAGAAGTCGACTCATGAGTCGACTCATGCCTTGTGGGTCGACTCATGAGTCGACTCACAGGTCGTGCCAAGCCAAAAATCCAGCGTGCCAAGGGAATTTTTAGCGTGCCAATCAGCTCATTGTGCCATGAGTTGACTCATGCACTTCAAACCTTCATAACTTCAAAAATATAAGTCCAAAAATAATAAAATTTTCACCAATAGATTACAAATCATTAGTTCTACCAAATGATACTATCAAATCAGGGTTTTAGTAAATTATGATTTTACCCCTGAAGAGCATAAAGACTTTAAAATATTTGTATCCCTTCAATCTGCTTTGTAATCATCAAAATCAATCTAGGAGCAACAATCTCCCCCTTTTTGATGATGACAAAACACTTGAACAAAAGCATTTATGTGAATGCATTAATTTAAAAAGAATGCATTATAGGTGTATATGCTTGAAAAGAGTATGATTCTTTTGGCATGTGAATATAAATGGTCATATGCAAGAATAGTTTGCTCATTTTCTTAAAGATTTGAAAATATACTCATTGGATTATGTGATTTTGGTGTTAGAGTGGAAAACTTGTTTTTGTTATCAGAGCAAGCTGTATTTTGAAAATTTCTCATTTTAGTTTTAGCATCAGAGCAAAAAATAATTATGTGCTTTAATTGCTTTGATACAAAAATTAATTATGTGTGCCAAAACATGTTTAAGAGTTGATTTGGAATGTGTATTAGATCATTTTGAGTTTTAAGATGTATCAGAGCAAGAGAAAAATAAATTTTGCAATGTATCAGAGCAAGAAAAATAATTTTACAATTTTATCAGAAAAAATTTTACAATGTATCAGAAAAAACTTTGCAATGTATCAGAGCAAATTTTGCAATGTATCAGAGAAAATTTTACAATGTATCAGAGAAAATTTTACAATGTATCAGAGCAAATTTTATAATGTATCAGAGCAAGTTAAAAAAAATTTAAGATGTATCAGAGTAAGTTAAATTTCTTAAGATGTATCAAGGTAAATAAAATTTCAAAAGATGTATCAGAACAAGTTGGAATTTTAAAGTATATCAGAGCATATTTAAATTTTTAAAGTAAATCAGAGCATATGAAAAGAAGTAATTTAAAAGTTACTTATTTGCATTGTACTTTTGATATTGTTCTTTAAATTCTCCAATTTATTCATTAATTTCTCATAATCCAATTTGTAGTTTTGCTTTTGGTTGCTTTTTCTTTAATTGCTTGATGGATTGCTTGATGGATTGCTTTTGTTTAATTTCTCCCCCTTTTTGACATCATCAAACCAGGTTAACTCCTCTTTTCTTTTTTTTTTTTTTTTTGAAACATTCTTTAATTTCTCTCCCTTTAGAGTTTATCACAGATGTTTGCTCCCCCTTAATACGCAATTATTAACAGCAAACAACAACAAAGAGAAGACAATATTTCAACAAGGAGAATATATATAACCAAAATATGATTGACATCATTACAAAAAGTAGAGATATAAGTAAAAGATGATTCCATAAAACCATAATTATTTCAATACATAGTTCATAATATAAAAATCAATCAGCTAATTTTTCAATACATGGCCCCAAAATACAGATCCTAGAACAAGACACTAACACCTAGGATCTAGTAATGATTACGAGAAGTCATGGATCGGACTCATCAGATATGGTATGAGAAGCTGATGGATCTCTATCAGAAGTACGTCCTCTACCCCGTCTGCCTCTGGCACGAGCAGGAGAGTGAGAAGAACTGGAAGGCTGAGAACGCTGAGAGGCTAAGGACTGAACAGAAAGGGTGAGTCTAATGGAATCAAGTACGTTCAATGCTCTGGAAACAGATTGAAGTAGAGCAGTGAACTGAGTGGAAGCTTGCTCACTCGATCCTCGGATCTCTCTCCTCAGTAACTCATATCCTCCCTCTAGTGCTCCTCTGAGCCTTCCAGCCTCTGCAGTGAGGTCTGTGACCTCAATAGTAGACTCCTGTGGTTGAGGATGGGCCAATGCAAGGACTTGCCCCTGCAAGTCAAGAACTCTGCCAGTCAGTCTCCAGACAGTGTCTTCAAGTTGCTGAATCTGGATGGACTGATCTGACATCATCTGAATCACAGTGGAGATGTGGGGAGTCATGGTCTGATCAGAAGAAGTGGCTCCCGGTGCAAAAGTAGTACTGCTCCACTGACTAGATAACAAAGAGGCTACACGCTGTGATATATGCTCGATCTGATCGTCAGCTAGTCTGAACTCTGATGGAGGTGCTCTGGTCTCTGGCTGATACACTGGTGTGGGCATCCTAGTAAACTCTGAAGGGCCAGCCTCTGTATCAGGAATGAACTGGATATTTGGTGATGCTGCCCTGAAGTCATGTACAGGAGATGATGGACCTTCTTCTTCAGCTCTGCCTTCAGCTCTGTCTTCAGCTCTATCTTCAGTTCTCTCTTCAGCTCTCTCCTCAGCTCTCTCCTCAGCTCTTTCTTCAGAGCCCTTGATCCAACCACCATCAGTCTTTGTAAATCCTATTCGGTGTAGGGTGTGTTGGTTGAAAGTGTCCACATGAGAGAGCTTAGTAGAAGCCTCCCCTCACAGCTAACTCCAAACCTCCTAAATACTCTAGTAAGGGCCATACCATAAGGCAAGTGTGCCTTGGATCTATTCAAAGTTTCTCTCATGGCCTCAATCATAAGTGCAGGGAGGTTTAGGGGGGTCTGAGTGATGACATGAAACATGATACATACATCTCTGTTGGAAAGTAAATCATGCCTACCACTCCTAGGAAAGAAGAGCTTCGTTACCATCTGATGCAGGATACTCATCTCAATGGACAAAATCTTTGCTTCCAATTTATTTAAACTTCCTGAATAAGTTTCTCCTAGTATAATTCTGATCCCCTCTTCTTTTACTGGGAGTTCCATATAAGAGTAACCCTCACTAGGCAACTGAAGAATTTCTCTCAATATGCTAGAATCCAAGCAAATATCAATCCCCTTGACTGTTGAAGTCACTGACCCATTTCCATAATGTAGATTCTGGTAGAATTCTCTAACTAGGTCAACATAGGTGACTTCCTTAAGGGAGCAGTAGAAACCCCATCCTTGGTTTTTAATCTTAGTTGCCAATGTAAAACCCTCTTTTTCAAAGAACAAAAAATCTATATTCTTCCCGGTTTCAACTTTTCTATCAGATAGAGGATTCTTACTGGGGCTTAAGGAGGATTGAGGGGGACCTTGAGCAGATACTGAAGCTGGAGTGGGAGCAGTGGAAGACTGTGCAGCTTGCCTTTTCTTTCGGACATTTTCTTCAGGCTCACGGACTGACTTTCTTCTTTGGGGAAGCTTTATCTTCGGAGCCATATTCACTACAGTAGCAGGCAAGGAGACTTGGAGGAACAAGTGAATGAGTGGAGGAGGGATCACAAGGGAGTGAAGAAGAATTTTGATGGATAAAGAACGGTGGAGTACTAAGGCATGCTCCAACCGTACCAAACAATGGGAGAAAGCACAAAAAATCCCTTTCCAAGATGGCGATTTTTGGTGGAGAGGAGGAGGGAGAAGTGCTTCGAACTAGATCCTTGGATTTGGAGCAAAAGGAATTGGAGAAGTCGGCTTTTGGAAGGAGGAAGATGAGAGGATGGGTCGGCTCACGAACAGTAACCCATATAAAAACAATGAGCCCGTTGGAAGTTGGTGGGATTTACAAGTTTGCCATTGAGTCGACTCATGGGGGTCGACTCATGAAGTTCAGAAAATCAGAAAAAATGTGAATAAATTCCAAAAAAATTTGAAATTGTGGGAGGAGTTTTGCTCAAAGATAAGTTTTTAGAATGATAAACTTGAGCTTTTGAGATCAGGATAGATGTTGGAAATTGAGCTCTAAGAAAATTTGACATCAATTCTTGGAAATTGAGAAAAGTTTAGGCATATGGATCTAGAATTCCTAGATTTCTCCTAATTTCACAGAATCTATCCTCACTAAGGGCCTTTGTAAAGATATCAGCTAATTGATTTTTAGTGCAAACATATTCAAGAATTATATTTTTGTTTTGAACATGTTCTCTTATAAAATGATGTCTTATTTCAATATGTTTGGATTTTGAGTGTTGAATTGGATTTTTAGATAGATTTATGGCACTTGTGTTATCACATCTTATTGGTATTTCATTAAGTTTGATTCCAAAGTCTTTGAGTTGTTGCTTAATCCACAAGATTTGAGCACAATAACTTCCGGCTGCAATGTATTCGGCCTCAGCCGTAGACAGTGCCACCGAATTTTATTTCTTGCTAAACCATGAGATTAGGTTAACTCCAAGAAATTGGCAAGTTCCACTTGTGCTTTTTCTATCGAATTTACATCCAGCAAAATCAGCATCTGAATATCCTAATAAATCAATTTGTGAGTCCTTAGAGTACCATAACCCTAGAGTTTGAGTACCATTTAAGTATCTAAGAATTCTTTTAACAGCATTCAAATGAGATTCTTTAGGATTAGATTGATATCTAGCACATAAACAAACACTAAACATGATATCAGGCCTACTTGTAGTTAAATATAATAATGAGCCAATCATACCTCTATAGTATTTTAAGTCTACACTTTTACCTTCATCATCCTTGTCAAGCTTACATGAGGGACTCATTGGTGTGCCAATTGGTTTGCATTTCTCCATTCCAAATCTTTTGAGTAGTTCCTTGGTGTACTTGCTTTGG
Organism: Elaeis guineensis; assembly: GCF_000442705.2. NCBI lineage: Eukaryota > Viridiplantae > Streptophyta > Magnoliopsida > Arecales > Arecaceae > Elaeis > Elaeis guineensis. Next base: position 29,138,868 of record NC_026000.2, on the reverse strand, counting down.
GTGATGGAGATTCTCTCTTTTGATTATTTGATTTGGAGTCCGAGAAAGAAGGTGAGTTCTCCCATCATGCTCATCTCGAACTCCCCCTGCATAAGCTTAGCAAAGTCTTGACAAAGGGATTCATAGACCCAAAAATTATGTCATCAACATAAATTTGTATAATTAGCATATCATTTTGATTTCTTTTAATAAAGAGGGTTGTATCTATATTACCTCTTGAAAAACCATTATTTAGTAGAAATTTGCTTAGCCTATCATACCATGCTCTAGGTGCTTGTTTTAATCCATATAAAGCTTTATTTAATCTAAAGACATGATTAGGAAAAGCATGATTTTCAAATCCAGGGGGTTGTTCTACATATACTTCTTCAGTAATGTATCCATTTTAAAAATACACTTTTAGCATCCATTTGAAATAATTTGAATTTCATAAAGCAAGCATATGCAAGTAGAAGTCTGATAGCTTCTAATCTAGCAACAGGTGCAAAGGTTTCATCAAAATCAATTTCTTCTTCTTGATTATATCCCTTAGCAACCAGTCTTGCTTTATTTCTAATTACATTTCCATGCTCATCTAATTTATTTCTAAAGACCCATTTTGTGCCAATTATAGAATAATTTTTAGGTCTTGATACTAAGGTCCAAACATTATTTCTTTCAAATTGATTAAGTTCCTCTTGCATTGCATTAATCCAATTATGATCATTTTCAGCTTCTTCAAAAGTTTTAGGTTCAAGATGAGATACAAAAGCACAATGATTAACTACATCTCTAAGTGAAGAACGGGTTTTTACCCCATGCATAGGATCACCAATAATTAACTCCTTAGGGTGGTTGTGAACATACCTCCATTCCTTGGGTAGGTCATTTGTACCTTGAGGTTGTTCTTGAATTTCTTCACCTCTCTCATCTTGTTCGTCTTCTTGATCCTTGTCTTCTGGAGTTGCTGAATCTTTCAGAGTGATCTCCTTCATACCTTCTATTAGTGGATCTGCATCATCAACACCCTCATTCTTCCTTGAAGGAAGATCGTTAGATTCATCAAAAATAACATGTATGGACTCCTCAACTACTAAAGTTCTTTTGTTGAAAACTCTAAATGTTTTACTAGTGGAAGAGTAACCTAGAAAGATTGCTTCATCTGATTTTGCATCAAATTTACCAAGTTTTTCTTTGTCATTATTTAATACAAAACATCGGTAACCAAAAATATGAAAATATGCAATATTTGGTTTTCTTCCTTTCCAAAGTTCATAGGGGGTTTTCTTTAAAAATTATCTAATTAAAGCACGATTTAAAATGTAACATGCTGTGTTAATTGCTTCCGCCCAAAAGTATCTTGGAAGGTTGCTTTCACAAAGCATGGTACGGGTCATTTCTTCTAAGATTCTGTTTTTCCTTTCAACTACCCCATTCTGTTGAGGTGTCCTAGGAGCAGAGAAGTTATGGTCAATTTCATTTTCATCACAAAAATTTTCAAAATTTTGATTTTCAAATTCAGTTCCATGATCACTTCTAATATTTTGAATTGAAAATCCTTTTTCATTAGTGACTTTTCGGTAAAATTTAGTGAAAATATGAAAAGTTTCATTTTTGTGTGCCAAAAAGAAAACCCAAGTAAAACGAGAGTAATCATCTATAATTACAAAGCCATATCATTTTCCTCCTAGACTAGTGGTTCTAGTTGGTCCAAATAAATCCATATGTAAGAGCTCTAAAGGTCTAGAAGTTGAAACAGTATTTTTGGATTTAAATGAAACTCTAGTTTGTTTACCTAATTGGCATGCATCACAAATTCTATCCTTTTCAAAATTCAGTTTTGGCAAACCAAGAACTAATTCTTTCTTAATTAATTTTGAAAGAGAATGCATGCTAATATGTGCAAGTCTACGATGCCACAGCCAACTGGTCTCACTAACTTTAGCATTCAAGGAAACTAGGCATTGCATGTCTAATTTGGCTAAATCATTCAAATCTACCATATAAACATTGCCATGCCTATGTCCTATAAATTTAATGCCATCGTTAATAGGACTAGTCACAATGCAAACAGATGATTCAAAAACGACTTTATACCCTTTATCACAAAATTGACTAATGCTAAGTAAGTTATGCTTTAAACCTTTAACTAACAAAACATTTTCAATGTATTTGGAGGGAGTGATACCAATGTTATCTATCTCGATGATCTTTTCTTTCCATTATCTCCAAAGGTGACCATCCCTCCATCCTTAGCATCAAGCGTGATGAATTGTGATTCATCACCAGTCATGTGTCTCGAGCATCCACTGTCAAGATACCATTTCCTGTTTTCTCCTTGGGATGCTAGACACACCTGCAAGCAAAGATCAGGTTTCTGTCTTAGGTACCCAAGCTTTCTTGGGTCCTTTTAGGTTAGTCAAAATGGTTCCTTTTGGAATCCATATTTTCTTTATAGTTGTGTTTGCATATTTGTTAACAAGGCATGTGTATGATTTATGTCCTATTCTACCACATTTGAAACAAGTAGACTTGTTACTTGAATAATTTACATAAATATTCTTCAGAAATTTTTGTTTCTTCAAGGGGTTATATCCAAGTCCAGCCTTATCATATACAGCTTTTTTATTATCAAGAATCATATTTACTTTGTTTGAACTTAAGGTGAACTTATCTACTATGGGTTTCAGCTTGTTAATTTCATTCTTTAAGCTTTGATTTTCTTGAAACAAGGTGGATTTTTCAATTGAAAGGTTTTCAGCTTGTTTCATTAAGGACTGATTTTCCAATTTCAGTTCTTTGTTTTTCATCCCTAGTTTCTTTAATTCATCAATTAAATCATAGAATGCTTCATGCAATTCTTCAAAAGTAAATTCACTAGGGGATTCAGAAGTTACCTCATTTTCGTGTGCCATAAGGCACAGGTTGGCTTGTTCTATTGAGGTTTCCTCATCGGAGCTTGAGTCATCGCTCGCACTCCAAGTCGCCATCATTGCTTTCTTTTTGAACTTTTTGGGACCTTTCTTTAGTTGTGGACATTCGGATTTGAAATATCCCGGCTTCTTGCACTCGTAGCATATAAGGGGTTGATCTTTCTCTTTCTCTTTGCTTTGTTCCCCTTTTGTGAATGACTTCTTTCTCATCCCCTGTTTCCTTTTTCTTAGAAACTTCTTAAATCTCCGGGTGATGAGTGCCATCTCTTCATCCTGTTCTTCATCTTCAGTGTCATCCGTTTCATCATCAGGTGACGCTATGGATTTGAGGGCAATGGTTCTTTTCTTTTTGACTTCATCCTCTTGATGTTGCTTCATGCTAAGTTCATGAGTCATCAAGAATCCAAGAAGCTCTTCTAGAGGTAGAGTGTTCAAGTCCTTTGCTTCTTGGATGGCAGTCACCTTGGCTTCTCAAGTTCTTGGCAATGATCTGAGAATCTTCCTCACTAGCTCACTGTTAGTATAAGATTTGCCAAGACTCTTCAAACCATTAATTATATCAGTAAAATGAGTAAACATAGCAGTTATGGACTCATCATGCTCTATTTTAAACAATTCATATTTATGCACAAGCATGTTTATTTTAGACTCTTTTACTTGACTTGTTCCCTCATGGGTTACTTCTAACCTATCCCATATTTCTTTAGCAGATGCACAAGTAGAAATGCGATTAAATTCATTTGCATCTAGTGCACAATAAAGAACATTCATAGCTTTAGCATTTAATTGTGCCAATTTCTTATCAACCTCATCCCATTCTTTCTCGGGTTTGGTTGACTCCTCACCATCTATAATCTTGGTAAGTGTGTGAAGACCGTTCACTATGATACTCCACATATCATAGTCGAGTGCTTGTATGAATATCTTCATCCGAGCTTTCCAATAGGTGTAATTAGACCCATTGAAAAGTGGAGGTCGGTTTGTAGATTGCCCCTCGGCTAGAAAAGTACCGACATGGATTGCCATAGATCTTTGGCTCTTTGATTGTTAGATCAAAGAAGGGCTAGAGCACCGGGCTCTGATACCACTTGTTGCCCAGCTATGCAACCCAAGAGGGGGGGGTGAATTGGGTTTTTTAAAAATTTTAATCTCAACTAAATACTTATGAAAAATATTTGTTAAAAGCTTGATGAATAAGAAGAAAGACTTTAAATCAAGATTAATTACCTAAAGCAAGAATGCAAGGATAAAATAGAGAAATAAAGAGAAACAATAAAACACACCACAAACACAAGGATTTATAGTGGTTCGGTGCCAACCTTGCACCTACATCCACTCCCCAAGCTCCTACTTGGGAATTTCAATCCACTATACTTGTATTCAACCCGAATACAAACGTCGGAAACTCCGACACTAGCTATCCCAAGCTAATCCACTTGTTTCTCGGGTACAAGCCTACCCAAAATACTCCGATTTCAGATTCGGATCAACCTTCCCTTGTTTTGGAAACCCTCCAAAAACAAGAACAATTACTCACAAAGAGTAAGACAGTTTAGAGCACAAATAAGTACAAGAGTAGCTCCTTAAATGAGCGAATATAACAATAAAATACTTTACTCAAATGAAGAATTTCCTTTTGGATTTTCTCAAGGTGGATGAAGAGTCGAATGAACGCTTGAGAAGAAGATGAACTTTGATTGAAGACTTCTTGAAGGCTTTGAAAGAGCTCTTGATCAAGGTTGAAAAATAGGCTTGAAAAATTCTCTCTTTGAATGCTCTTGAATTTCTCTTTCACAATCTCTCGTGTATATTGTGGATCTCTTGTCTCTCTCGTGTGGATTGTGGATCCCCTCTCTTTTTCTTTTGTGTATTTCGTTGATCACCTTTTGTATATTTTGGATCTTCTGTATTATTTCCTGTATTTTTACCTTTTGAAACCTTTTTATAGCATTAAGAAACAAGAGAAAACATATTAGATAGAAAAAGAGTCGTTAGAGCATTTTTAAGAAGCATAAAAGGCAATTAAAATGGGCAAAAAACTAGCCGTTGCGGATGTTTTCTGTCGCAGGGGTCGACTCATGAGTCGACTCATGCTTCAGGGGTCGACTCATGAGTCGACCTCTGTTGCAAAGACCAGAGATGCTGATTTTTGATTTTCTTGGCCCAAATATGCAGAAGTCGACTCATGAGTCGACTCACAGGTCGTGCCAAGCCAAAAAATCCAGCGTGCCAAGGAATTTTTAGCGTGCCAATCAGCTCATTGTGCCATGAGTTGACTCATGCACTTCAAACCTTCATAACTTCAAAAATATAAGTCCAAAAATAATGAAATTTTTACCAATAGATTACAAATCATTAGTTCTACCAAATGATACTATCAAATCAGGGTTTAGTAAAATTATGATTTTGCCCTGAAGAGCATAAAGACTTTAAAATATTTGTATCCCTTCAATCTGCTTTGTAATCATCAAAATCAATCTAGGA
>NC_026000.2:29009859-29133372 GCF_000442705.2 Elaeis guineensis | reverse complement strand
GCAGCTCCGCCCGGACTCCTACGGGAGCCGGGCATCCACCCGCCGACAGCAAGTGCAGCTCCGCCCGGACTCCTACGGGAGCCGGGCTCCACTCTCGACATCAGCGCAGCTCCGCCCGGACTCCCACGGGAGCCGGGCTCCGCTCTCAGTATCAACTGCTGGTAAGCTCAATCCGGACTCCTATCAGAGCCGGATTTCACCCTTAACTTTGTTTGCAGTGCAGCTCCGCCGGACTCCTACGGGGAGCCGGGACCTCCACCGCCGACAGCAAGTGCAGCTCCGCCCAGACTCCTACGGGAGCCGGGCTCCACCGCCGACAGCAAGTGCAGCTCTGCCCGGACTCCTACGGGAGCCAGGCTCCACTCTCGACATCAGCGCAGCTCCGCCCGGACTCCCACGGGAGCCGGGCTCCGCTCTCAGTATCAACTGCTGGTAAGCTCAATCCGGACTCCTATCAGAGCCGGATTTCACCCTTAACTTTGTTTGCAGAGCAGCTCCGCCCGGACTCCTACGGGAGCCGGGCTCCACTGCCGACAGCAAGTGCAGCTCCGCCCGGACTCCTACGGGAGCCGGACTCCACCGCCGACAGCAAGTGCAGCTCTGCCCGGACTCCTACGGGAGCCGGGCTCTACCGCCGACAGCAAGTGCAGCTCCGCCCGGACTCCTACGGGAGCCAGGCTCCACTCTCGACATCAGCGCAGCTCCACCCGGACTCCCACGGGAGCCTGGCTCCGCTCTCAGTATCAACTGCTGGTAAGCTCAATCCGGACTCCTATCAGAGCCGGATTTCACCCTTAACTTTGTTTGCAGTGCAGCTCCGCCCGGACTCCTACGGAAGCCGGGCTCCACCGCCGACAGCAAGTGCAGCTCCGCCCGGACTCCTACGGGAGCCAGGCTCCACTCTCGACATCAGCGCAGCTCCGCCCGGACTCCCACGGGAGCCGGGCTCCGCTCTCAGTATCAACTGCTGGTAAGCTCAATCCGGACTCCTATCAGAGCCGGATTTCACCCTTAACTTTGTTTGCAGCGCAGCTCCGCCCGGACTCCTACGGGAGCCGGGCTCCACCGCCGAAAGCAAGTGCAGCTCCGCCCGGACTCCTACGGGAGCCGGGCTCCACCGCCGACGGCAGTTGCAGCTCCGCCCGGACTCCTACGGGAGCCGGGCTCCGTTCACGACCCCTATCGCCAGGAGGGCCTCACCCGGACCTCAACAGAAACCGGGCTCCGACCGTTATCGAGCTTCAATCGACAGATCCACGCCCCCTGACAGGCCCTCAAAACGGCCACGACCATGCTCCACTTCCTGTGGCGGACTCCGCGCAGTACCATCATTCCCTGGCAAGCTGCAGTAGCCATAGCCGCCCTGCTCCACTTTCTGTGGCGGACTCCGCGCAGTACCATCATTCCCTGGCAAGCCGCAGTAGCCATAGCCGCCCTGCTCCACTTCCTGTGGTGGACTCCGCACAGCTCCACTATCCCCTGGCAGGCCACAGTAACGGCCACGAACCTGCTCCACCTCCTGCGACGGATACCATGCGATTCTCCTGACGACAGACGCTGCTCCACCCCTCATAACAGATTCCACGTGGCGGGTCGAGGTGATGCCCACGTATCTGCTCCATTATATTTCGCAATCAATTCTCCTGACCATGGGCGGCCCACTACCAGGCGGTTACAAACGTCGCCATCAGTCCGTTGCCTCCCCCGCCTATAAAAGGGGGACTCAGATACGTTATTCTTTAAGCTCTTTTGCCTTATCTCAAAACTCTGCTAAATTCTCCGTTCGAGCACTCCATTCTTGTTGAGGCAGAGAACTGACTTGAGCGTCGGAGGGTCTTGCCGGAGCAACCCCACCTCCGGTTTAGACTTCCCTTGCAGGTCCCGGCGGCGACCGCGGCTTCCCCAACTCCAGCTTCTCCGGCGCAGGCGGATTTTTGCACCAACAAATTGTATGTTGTACTATAAAAAAAATATGAAGAAGATGTTATGTTCTGTGTATGGTCACCCTCAGTATAAATCAAGAACATCAAGTTCTTATAGGCAGAAAGATATACCTTATAAGGTATTACGTTACTTATCACTGACATCGAGATTTCAGCAGCTTTATATGTCATAAAAAACTTCCAACCACATGATATGGCATGCTTATAATCATTGTAGAAATGGATATATAGCATATCTTGCTGATGGTAAGGCATGGAAGCACTTCAATCATACTCATCCATCATTTGTATTAGATAAGTGAAATGTGTGAATTGGATTATGCATGGATGGATTCAATTCTTTTAGGCAATTTGGTACTCCTTACTCATGTTGGCTGGTAATTGTTATCGTATATAATTTGCCTCCTCGGATGTACATGAAGAATCCATACATGTTCTTGACTATGGTCATTTCAAGCCTAAAGAATTTGGATAAATACTTAGATGGGTTCTTAAGGCCCTTAATAGATGAGTTGAAAATGTTATGGAGCATCAGGGTTAACACTTATGATGCATCTAAAAAACAAAACTTTCAGATGAGAGCGGCACTTATGTGGATAATCAGTGACTTTTCAGTTTATACTATATTGTCTGAGTGGAGTACTCATAGGAGGTTGGTGTATCCTTATTGTATGGAGCATACTAAGTCTTTTGTACTTGAAAGTGAAAAGAAGATGTCATATTTTGATTGTTACTATCAGTTCTTGCTTGAAAATCATTCCTATAGAAAATAAATGGATAAATTCAAAAAAGGAGTCATTATGAATGACTTGCCACCTCCTTGGTTGTTCAGTGATGAAATATTGATTCGAGTATTTGCCCTCCTTGATATCACATTTGGAACAAAATATGGTAATAAAAAGATAGCTGGATTTGGTATAGAACATAACTAGATGAAGAAGAGTATTTTTGGGAGCTGTCCTATTGGAACACTAACCTGATTTGTCATAATCTAGATATAATGCGCATCAAGAAGAATATGTTTGAAAACATCTTCTACATGGTGATAGATGTTAAGGGCAAAACTAAAGACAAGCTAAAAGCTCGAGAGGACTTAAGGAAGTATTGAAAGCATTCGGAGTTGGAATTGGTGCATTCAAATTGGAGGATTATAAAATCTAAAGCTTCTACATACTAAGCAAGGAACAACAAAGAGATGTATGTCTCTAGCTTAAAGAGCTAAAACTCCCTAATGACTGTGCTTCAAACATATCTCGGTGTGTGAATGTAGAAGATCTTTGGTATTATAAATTTAAAAGTTATGGCTGTCATGTGTTTATGAAGAGGTTACTCCTAATTACATTTCATGATATGTTGCCCAACCTAGTGAGGGATGCATTAACCAAGATTAGTAATTTTTTCAGGGACATATGCTCAATAGTTATGCAAGTAAATCATATAGAGACACTTGAGAAGAATATTATAGAAACTCTATGTAAACTTGAAAAGATATTTCCTCCAGGATTCTTTGATTTAATGGAGCACTTACCGATTCATCTAGCCTATGAGGTAAAAGTTGGTGGGCTCGTGCATTATCATTGGATGTATCCTTTTGAGATGTAAGTCTCTCAAATTTTTAGAAATTTTTGGTTTAACTCTAAGCATACTAAGTTGTTATATACTAATTTTCTTAATAGTGTTTGTATAAAGTAGGTATATGCATAATTTAAAGAAGAAGGTGCAAAATACGGCTTATGTTGAGGGTTCAATTTATGAGACATACATCATACAGAAAATTTCTACATTCTACTCATTTTATTTTGAATCCAACATCTAAACAAAGTTAACTCAAATCCCATACAATGATGATGGACGAGATGTAGAACCCATGCGATATCTTTCTATTTTTCGCCATCCTGATTAACCATTTGATCCTGATAACTCCTGAAAGATAATGTCTAATAACAAGTACAAGGCTGCACATATTTATGTTTGGTTAAATATCAAAGAAATTATGCCATTTTCAAGTAAATATTAGAGTTATATTATGAGTAAGTTATTATGCATTTATTCTAATAAGCTAACTATAATTGAATTACAGGAAATATAATGAATATCTAATACAATTGGACCCAAGTATAGATAATGAGGACATAGATAGATTATGTGGACATGAGTTTGCAGATTGGTTGAGGCAGTTTGTAAGTTCAAAATACTTTCAAATTTCTTTTCTTCTCATATGGTGATAAGATATGTGTTGATCGTTATTTTCATTAATAGGTGATAGAATAAAGGAACCAAATAGATGCCGCATCTTGCAAATAGTGCAAGGTCCTTCATATATGGTAAAGTGCTACAAATGATATTTTACAAATGACTTCAACTTTCACATACAACCGCAACAAGAAAAAGATATAATGAGCAGTGGTGTTTGTATAAAAGGAAGTTGCTATAATGACTATGAACGTGACTACTATGGTATGTTGGTTGAGACATTAGAGCTGGAGTATTTTGATATTGGAAATAAGATTATCTTATTCAAATATGATTGGTATAATATAGAAAAGGGGTTAAGAGTACATCCTTATCATGATCTAATCAAAATTAAATATAAATCTAGACTATTCACAAATGAGCCATTTGTGTTGGCCCAATAGGCTCAACAAGTGTACTGCATGAGTTATCCATCAAGAAATAGAGAAAGAAGGGATTGATGGGCAGTGTGCAAAACTAAAGTTAAAAGCAGAGTTGATCTTCCTTTAAACGAAATATAAGATGAAACTATGATTCCCATGATGGAAATAGTTTATCAAAAAGATAAGATATCTATACCAAAGTCAGTTGTACTAACAATTGACCTTGATGACCCAAATATTCTCATTGATTGGAGTCATGTAGACATTGTAGATGAAGAGGAAGAGCATAATTTGGCACAACCTATGGAGGAAGAGGACGAAGAAGAAGAAGAAAAATTTGAGGAGTTTGAAAATAAGCTTAAAGAAGAAGATGACAAGATTCAAATTTCTAGCACTAATGATGATATGCATGATTGACTTGTCTATGTTTTTCTTATAATTTTTTATATTCATATAATGGATTTGGATTATGATTTTATTGTTTATCTGTTACATTGTCCATATGTGGCTTTTTGTCTAGAATATATTTTGTATTTTTGGTCATTTGGCTACTATATATTGTAATTAGTACTTTGCATTTTATTAATACCAGATTATTTCATCACGAAGAAGTTTACTATATTTTTATGAATATTATCTCTTCATGCATATAACTAAATATTTTAGACTTTAAGATGAAATGAAAAGCCACTAATATATAATATAAATTTTATTTTGGATTGCAGGTACAATGGTTAGAGATGGTGCTAGTAGACGAAACTCAGCAAGAGGTAGAATGATAGGTTCAAAATCATGAGGAGGACATAAAGAGGGATACTCAAACTCATCACCGAGACTATCTCTAAGGTTGCATGCAAAGGCAGCCATTTCTCCAGATCAACGTGAGGAATATGTTGATGGTGATAATATTTTATCAATCTTGTCTAGCATAAGAGGCATGAATTAGGAGATCCAAATATCTATTAATCCTGCAAACCGACAATCATTAGATTTGATGAATAAAATTGAAATTTGGTTACACATATAAATATGCATACATACATACATACATACATATATATATATATATATATATATATGTGTGTGTGTATATGTATTATATTAATATATAAATTTATGTATCTTAAACTATATTTTATAATTTATTTGATTTCTCACAGCTTTGTTGATTCTTCAGTAACTTGTGTCATTATCTAATAATGAAACAGTACTTCTCACAATCTTAAGAGAAAGAGACGATGGTGCCAATACAAATTTATAACCTTTTATGGAATAAATTTCAGATAATCTTTTACAGTTTAAGAGCAAAAGAAAGAAGAAGAATAAAAAGGATTGAAAAAATATTGATGGAATTTGGTAACACCTCTAAATAATTATGTATAATTAAGAAAAATCTTTCATTTTGATTTGAAAGATGACCCATGTGATGTGAATGTGTAATCTTTGGGATGTAAATATATAATATTTGTGTTAATAAAATTATGTTGTATTTGAGAAATTAATTTGGAAGTAGCATGTTAATTGTAATGCAGATTTAAAATTTGATAAATGTTCATATTTTAGGAGAGATTCTGCCAGAATTTTATGAAATAATAAATTACTTAGTCAATTTAGATTTGGATAAAATAATTATTTAGTTTCTTTTATGATAATTTTTTTAAAGTTATATCTTTTTGAGTTTTGTTAGGAGAAATACACATGGCTTGATGATCAAACTTCTGAGGTTAAGCATGTACGGGAGCAGACTTCTAAGAGATGATTTTCTAGTATGCTTAATCCAGCAAGAAATGATGCCTTAAAGAAGGTTGGAGATAAAGAGGATATTCTTGAGGCCAAAGGTCATTGGCCTATTAGGATCGCATCAGATGTTTGGAATAAGTTGATTGATATATAGAATTCTCTAAAATAAAAAAATAAATCAGAAGCTGCACGTAAGAACCAGATGATAAAGAAGGATGGTAGATCACCAAATATACAGATGGTTCAATCATATTTTTTACACATAAAAAAAATGATGCATTAAACTATATTTTTTTACTTTAGAATATTTATCATTCAGTTATTTATTTATTTATATACACTTTCTCATAATTTTATTATTTCTCCTTTTTAGACTATGGAGTTGGGTAGGCCACCAATACAACTTGAGGTATTTGAGCAAACTCACAAATAAAGAAAAATTCGGATAGCTTTGTGGACAACAAGTTCAAAAAACTTTCGATAAGTTTATTTATTCTACTTAATGATAAATTTATTATTTATCAATATATTATAATGAATATTAAGTTAATATATTTCTTATAGTTTTAGAAAGAATATTCTGCTACTCTCATAGTTAAGTATGACTTAGATATCTCGTCTCAACCTAAAATGCATAGGTCCAAGCAACTGGGGTCCAAATATGGAAAGATTATATAGATTTAGGTCTAGGGAAGATCCTAAGCTATTATTAAAATTTATTGCTAGTTTCTATTCAGCAACATCAAGATATCCTACTTCTTCAACGCAGTATCTTATTGAGAAGCAAGTTCAGCACTTAATTACATAACATCATGATTAATGGTGAGAGGAGATATGTTAAGAGGTATACCAAGAGCTACAGTGGGACATGGTTCAAATGAAAAAGTAATGTCGGAAAAGATGAAGAAAATAATTCATGCTATAATGTCGGAACTCAACCAATCACATGCCTTTCAGCCTGATCATGACCATTTAGATGTGTGATAATTTATTTTGGATTCTAAATTATTTTATTATGAGATATTTTGAGAAAACTTAATGTAATATTTTGCTACTATGAAATAATTTTAATTTTTATCTTGATATTTATAGTTTTTGAGAATAATATAATGTTATAAATGAATGAATGAAGAATATTTGAGTGGTTTATTAGATATTTTAGGATTATTTTTGAAAAAAAATTAGATTTAAGGGTGAATTAGTGATGGATTTGGGATGGAATTTATGATAAATTTATAACAAAATTTTGTGATGGATTTGTTCTGAATGTTATGATAAATTAGTGATGGAATTTTATGATGGATTTATAGAATTTTATGATGGATTTGTTCTGAATATTGTGATAGATTTGTGACAGATCAGTGATCGAATATTATGATGAACAATCTGATATAAATTTTCATCACTAATCCATCATAAATTGTCATCATAAATCTATCACAAATTTCTATCATAAAATTTTGTCACAAATTATGATGAATTTTGTTCTGAATATCATTTACTATTCGTGATGGAATTTATGATAGAAATTTCTATCACAAATTTTTTTTGTGACTACATTTTCAATGATGGATTTTTTCATCACAAAATCAATCATAAAAATTATTTGTGATGAATTTTTAGGCCAACAAAATGTGACGGATCTTATCCGCAAATGTGATTGATGTCAAAGGTATACTAATATTCAACAACAACCTGCAAGTCAACTGACCCCAATCTTGGCATCATAATCATTCGCTCAATGGGGTGTCGATATTCTTGGTCCATTCTCAAAGATGACTGGGTAATAAAAATTCATTATCATTGCAATTGATTACTTCACCAAATGAGTAGAAGCAGAATCATCCAAAGAAAATTAGAGATTTCCTTTGAAAATCAATTATAGGTTGTTTCGGGCTACCGCAAGCTATAGTCACAAATAATAGATGACAATTTGACAATCTTAGATTCAAAAAATTTTATATGGAGCTCTATATTACTTATAAACTAACCTCGATTAGACATTCTGGATTAAACAGAGAAGCTAAAGTGACAAATAGAACTATTCTACAGGGCCTTAAAATAAGGTTGAGCAAGGCTAAAGGGCTATGGGTGGATGAATTTTATAGCATCCCATGGGCCTATTGAACCACTCATTGGATTCCAATTGGGAAGACTCTATTTAACTTAGCATTTGGAACTGAGGTTATGATCTTGATTGAAATTGATTCACCTACAACAAAAATTGAACATTATGATAAATCAAGCAACTCAGATCATCGACGTTGCCGACCTCGACCTAATTGAAGAAATATGAAGGCAAGCAAAGATGAGAATGGTATTGTATCAATGATAAGTAGCCCATTACTACAATACTTGGATTAAATCAAAATTTTTTCAACCAAGGGATCTTATCTTAAGATGGGCTGAAGTGTCAAAGCCAATCGAATTAGAAAAGTTATCTCCAAATTAGAAAAGTTTTTATAGAATTAAGGACGTAATTCGATCAAGAGCTTACAAAATTTAAAATCTTGATGGTTCGCAAATAACATGAACTTGCAACTTCAAGAACCTTCGGATGTATTATTAGTAAGTCTTTTTTTTTTGTATCAATTACTCAAAGTGCTTTTTAGCAAACTTATGTATAACTTTACCCAATAAAAAGTGATAATTAATTTGATTCACTATGGAACTCAAGAAGGTCTTCTAGTTATGGTCTATAATACTCGGCCATATGCCAATTAATTTGGTTGGCTGATATCCGACCACAGTAAGAAAATATACATGTATATATACACAATGGTCGATTAATACTCGACTAAATTGGTTGGCTAGGATCCTGCCGTGAAAGGGTTACAACTGTGAGATAACATCTAAGTATGGATAAGGTCAATTGAAACCCAACCACACACACACACACATAAAAAAAAAACTCAACTGCATATAATATTAAAATTTTTCTGACTACAAAGTATGCTAACAGAAAGAAGTACAAATCCGATCTTGATACTTAAAATTTTGATGAAAAATTTCATTCTTGACATTTATTCGACTATGAGCTCAGAAGCTCCTCGGAGGAACAATAACTCTGACTCATTCAAAAATTTTGAGGTTAATGACTTCTTAAAATAGATGACAAATGAAAGTGAAAAGAAAATTTTTATTGCTGAAGAAAATTATTCTTACAAGCTCGAAATAATGTCGACAACAAAAAGGCAAAATAAGAACAACAAAGAAAAGAATATTAATCTAAGTTTGGACCTTAAAAGTAGCAAAGAAAGAAGGCTCAGCATTTGCCTCTGAAGAGGTATTTGGCCTAGCAGTAGTGGATGTTGGCTCCTCTTCAACTTTCTCTGCAGCTCTAACCTTGCTTAGATCAACCTCAAGATATAACTGGGCTACCCAAGCCTTATAGTCTTCAAAGCCCAACTAATATACTTCTGCTAATCCCTCAATGACCACCTCAGCAAAATCCTATGATTCCTTGAAGTCAACAATTGCTCGAGCAACAAAGTCGCAAACAACAACCTCAATAGTAGCTGCTCTTTCTTCGTTAGCTCTGGCAGCCTTTTCAGCAACAACTGGCTATCCCTCCGAGGTCATTAGTATTGGCTTACAAAGATCAAGCTCGGTGATAGTTTCTTGGAAGAAGTAGTCGCCTTCTTCTCTTTTGCCACTTGCGCTTCAAGTGCAACCGTCTCCTCCCATGCTATATCAAGCTTGGCCTTAAGCCAAGTAACCTTCTCTTTGTTCTTCCTCTCCCACTCCTCAACAATCTTAGGAGCTCTTTAGTGACTTCGGCCTGAACTTCAGCAGCCTAGCAATCTTGAGTGGCTGAGTTGGCCAAAATTGACCGGCCTCTCATGTGGAACAGTAATATCATGTGTTAGCTATGAAAGAATAGAAAAATATTTTTGAGTAAAACGATCAAGCATCAAAGAAAAAGAAAGAAAGGAGAAAAGAAAGTATGACCTCGAGAAGCAACGATAGCAAGAAGAAATAATCTCATCTAGAGGACCAACTTTTCTCTCCAACCAATTGACTGGTAGCAAAATTATTTTCATGATTAGCTCTCAATTGAGCTAATGGTTGTAGAGTCCGAAATCACTAGCTTGAACTCTCATTCTTGGAGCAATGAAACTTTTCTCAGACGAAGCCAAGGGAGGATGGTTGGCAGGATGTGAGGAGGGTTGTGGAGTCCCTCCTTAGATAGCGCCCAATGATTGATCGAAGGATGCAGTAAAAGATTCAACATCGATAAATGCTGGAGAGGTGGAAAAAGGGCTTAGGATGCACTTGGTTCTAAGGGTGCAAGTGCAACTGCTCTGATTAGTGCAGCCTCGATGATCGACTTTCATTGGGGTAGAGCTCGAAGCCCCAAACCTCAGGATAGGTAGTGAGTCATCCTCGATGGCGTTATCCTCTATTCTTGAGAACTAGATTCTACCAGCTGCTTCAAAGTCAAGGTCTCCTAAGAAGAATTTTCTCACAAAGATCCTGACCTCTTCCTTGCTACACTCTAATCATCTCAGTGGTAGGCTTTCTGACCGCAAAATTGAGCAAAAAAGTTAATAAAAAATATGAGAGAATAGTTATGATAATCGTAGAAGAACTAAAGTTATACCGAGGGAGTAAACTAGACTCAGTTTGGCATTACATAAATTTCGCTTAGTCAGTAACTGTTGCTGAGGCGGTACTTGAGCACTAAGCAAAATGTGAAAATCTTCCTCATCCTCATGAGGACCTGAGGATTCTAATTTGAGGAATGACTGGGCTCACCCAGACCTAGCTAAAGCCCTAGGGGTGGTCGATTGAGATGAAGAAAAATTGATTCTTTCGCCCATGAATTGAAGAAGGGAGCTTGGTAATGCATTATTGGTGGTGAATACGAGGGCTCGAAAAAAAGATGGCCTCAACCTAACGTAGAGGATATCATAAAGAAAATAAAAGAGCAAAGTATCCGAATGGAATTCGAAGTGACTTGAGTGAGGATGATTCGATAAAAATCAAAAATATTACATATAAATGGATGAAGAGAAAAATGGAGGTCAGATCATAGAAACTCTTTGTAAATGCTGATGTGTCCCTCTAGACCAAAAGTCACTCGATTTTTTGGACTCAGGACTAAAAGCTGCTACTGACTTGAAATGTGAAATTGATTCTGCAATCTCTCCAAATCAGCTTCTGTCAACATGCACCCTTTATTCCCTAGATTAGAGAAATGCTCGAAAATTATACTTTTCGATCTTCAAATCGAGGAATGCTCTGATGGGACAAAGAGCCTACTTCGGTTGAGGTGAGGTTTATCCCTGGGCCTCTTCTAGAGAAGTGGAGGCTGAGAGTTGTGGTCCCTTAGGTGACTCTCATCTCCAAACTCGTTTCTAGGGTTTGACATTAAAAAGAAAAGGGAGGAAGACAAGAAAATGAGAATGGAACAGAAAAACGAAGAAGATTTGAAGGAAACACAAAGAAAATATATAAGCAATAGAAAAAAAGAGAGAAGAAAGAAATATCCTTTGAAAGTTGCAAAAAATGGCCAGAAAAAATGAAGAAAAGCAAAGAATTGGAGGAAATAGAAGGGAGTAAAAATCCTCTTTCGGCTAAAGATCTGACTAGAGAAGAAAATCCCAAATGGAGTAAAGGGAAGCTATTATATATATGATATTTGGATGGTCTAGATTGACATGTTGATGTACTGCAAAAAGTCGATCTTGACATGCGGCATGCATCCACACCACAAAAAATTCATGACTCTTCATCGTACCCATCTTATGATGATGCTACGTGAGATGAATCCATGAGAGATACCTCAGAACCAATCTTATCCTGACATGTGGCATGTTGCAATCAACCCAAGAACGATCGCAAAGATCACTGAATCATTCAAAATAATTATGATATGTCACCTCACATCAATCATCATCCACTATAATAGTTATGAGACTTATGAAGTGATATCCCTTTTCCAAGATGGCAATAAATGTAGAATGGCATAAAAAATGACTCGTTAGGATCATACCAAAAACTAAGGTCGAAACCATAATTACAATACTCCCTTCACTTGAGATGATAAAACTATCTTAGGTCTGAGAGTGGGGGGCAATTTTTAAGGTATCTACTAGGCTTTTTGACCTCGGATGGTTCCCGCAAAGAGTTCTCAACAATAATCTGATAATCACCCCCAACTACGAAGGTCTTATGGGATTACACCGATAAGTTAAGTATATGCAAGTAGTTTGAAGCTACCTTATGCAACTAGCTATGAGAAACTTGAACCAACAAAAAACTTTGGTAACCTGCCAACTAGGAGCTCAAAATCCTACCGACCTACTAGCCACAATAATCATAACCAATAACTCGGGATACTAGAGGTCATGGATACAGTTACGATGCATGAAAGGCATATTAATTACTCAAAATTAACTGTCCATAGCTATATAATGGTAGGTGTATTGACCACCCACTAATATCTCGACCAATTCGGTAACTCTCATGTCTCAAGGATAAAGGAGTCTAAATTTACAAGTAATGGTAAAAGATAATCCTCCATATAAGAAGTAAAAGGGAGATTGGGAGTGAGTTTTTCTTACAGAAGGCAAACACAACCTTTTCCCTTCTTTCTTCATTGGTTTTTTCTTTTAACTATACTCTATGACCCAGCTAACTTAAGAATCGAAGGATCTTTCGTCGAATACTGTTTAGTAAGTAGATATTTTTGTAGGTGTCCCAGAGTGAGAGCACCACCTTCTCCATACTTGACCTATCTCCGGCTATATTTTCTATCAGAGTTTAGCAGCAACACCTATATAAATACTAATGTAGGCACAAATGCATGTTATTAGATATTCTCCTTTGCAATGACGAAATTCATTTTAAACAAAATTGCATGTACTACAATGCCCTTAGTGCCAAATTCTGAATACTAGCCATAGTTCCATGTTAAAAAACCCCTGAGGAAAACCACCAGCAATAGAAAGTCCAGCTATTACTTATGCCAAGAGTTTGAACCGATGGAGGGTCGGGTTTTTTTTATGATTATCAATGTCCATGTGCCAAAGCTAGCTCACTTTATATTTCATTATTGCCGTGCCAAAAAAAAGTTCTCACATGATGATCATCCTCATCAAATTTTGATGTCTACCCTTCAGTCACCACCTTCATGCACCGGGGATATAATTTAACTATCTTGTTTTCATTTCATAAATAGTAAAGCAAACTAGTATATATCCTGCATGGTTATGAAATATATATTTTTTCCCTTTTTGCAATTATATTAAAATATGATACTATGGCATAATAAAAATTATATATCATAATGTTTTTATGCTAATTGTGCTACAAGGTGTAATTTTTTAACAAAAATTAAATATTAAATGAAAAATAAGAAAGATACACATTGAAGAAAAAAGAAACCAATTCATCTGAAAAATTAAAGTTGGAAAGAAATAATGAATAAAAATAACAAAGAGATAGAGGAAAATAATACGACATATCTGAACCTTAATTCAATGTGAGAGAAGGATTGGATTTCATGCAATGAATCAGGACTCCGATACCGAAAGGATAAAACTCCTCGAACTTCAAATGGATCAACCATAACAATTAATAATTTCTTAATGACTTGGATATGGATTTGATCGGGCTTGCTCTCGAATATCAATATCCACATGTCGAGCGGAAAGCTTGGCCTTGTTTGGTACCCATGTGGATCAGCCATGTCTACGCTTGTGATCACTTGCAGGTAAGAAGTGCATAAAAATTATATATATTACATGCAGTTTGTTCATGGATAGCATCATTGTTTAGTCTTTACGGCTTATCTCATGGCGACTTCCGTGTTTATCCATCCGCAAGCCTGACAATTAACAAATCAGGCCAAAACCCATCAATGTCACGGTGCCCCCCAAAGTCTCGCGGCGCAGCCGGCCACCAAACATTTAAAATACTCCCCATCCTTCACTCAGAGGCCCATTCGCTCTCTCTCGCCCCGCCCACCTCCCATGGCTTTCTTTCGTTCGGTCTCTCGCTCTCTCCTCTGGAGGCACCCCAAGCCCCACGCCTCTCTCTGGCGATCGCTCTCCGGCGCTGCCCCCAAGGAGGAGAGGATCGACGCCGCAGGCTATCACGTCGCCGGCGGCCCATCCTTCATGCGGGGAGCCGTCTTCTGGGAGCCCAACCGGCCCCTCACCATCGAGGAGTTCCACATGCCCCGCCCCAAAGCCGGCGAGGTCCTCATCAAAACCAAAGGTCACGAATCCTTTTCTTTGAGCCTTGTTCTTGAATTCTTTTCCATGTTTATGCTGGAAACCTGTTAATCCTATCTCCTAATTTGTTGGATTCATCTGGGTTTTCAACTTGATAGCTGAACCACTTAATTGATTTCTATATTGGCTGTAAGTAGTTGGTCTGTCGTACCTTGCTTCAAGATCTGATCCATTGCTGGTTATCCTTTTAATTTCACCGTAGATAACAACATAAAGAAAGAATCTTGCTCCCTTTTGTTCGTCAAATGATAACAAATAGAGTTCCTTTTGAAGTAGAAGACTACCTTAGAACAGGCAATAACTTTCCAATAAAGCTAGGAACAAGCTATGGCTACCGGTACTGGTTTGAGTGGGATCTCGGATCTGGTGCTCTTTGTTTGGAGAATATGATAGCCACATCTTTGATGGGAAGAAAAGGTTGGAATATTCCATTTAGGGAGGAGGGGTCTCTGGATTTGTAATAATCATAGCCGGAATAGCTAGGAGTCAGTCTTGTCATTTTTCTAAAAAATTATGTTGTCTCTCTTTCTATTCCATCTTTCTATGATATACCAATCCTTTTACTGATTTTACTTTTCTCTTACAAAGTTTAACATTATAATAGGGTTATAATACAAGGGAAAGAAGAGACATCCCTTTTTCTTTTTCTCCTCTTTTTGTTCTTCTTCTCAAGCCTGTGTTACTAGCTTGTGCCGCCTGTGCCTGTGTTCTTTTCCCCCAAAGAGTTCCGGAGTTCCCTATTCACCAAGACCCAATCTGGGTTGTCTCATGTGGTAGGATACCAAAATCTCCCTCGAAAGGAATTTACCAGAATATTAGTTTCCATTCTTTAGCCACACACTACCTCACTAGGTACACATGCTCTAGAGGTTCCTTAAAATCATACTTGAGCAACTGCAGCAATCTCCATCATTGCAAAAATTCCTTCAAGCTTTTGTGAAATCCTTTTTGCTGATTCTAGAAAACCCTGGAGCTTTGTTGCACATTAGAGATGCTTAAGCAACACTTACGTTCCCTATCCATTGCTTAAAGATGGTCCCTGATTTGAACCTTCTTGTCCATTATGTCACTTCAAATATTGACTGGTGAAATCCAAGTGTCCTTTTTTAAATAATTATTTTACAAAACTTTCTTTGATGTTAGTTGAATTCCAACTTGAAACCTTTGTTAGCTTTGTATGACCCAATTAGAACATAATGGAATACTATTTTACATTATTTTGTAGCCCTACCCTTGCTTATTTGTATTTGTGCTTTGAACTTTAAAGGACAAAATGCATTTCCTTTAAGCATCCTTCCATGTTCATTTTAATTCAAGTATTGCATCCTTACAACCAATACATTGGCCTTTCTGTTTTGCCCCTCGTTACCAGTATTCTGTCTAGATAACTTTATAATTCTACCAACTTCTTGTCACCCACAATAATCCTTTTCTTTATCCCCATGACATGCTTCATCCCACTTAACTTTTGTTGTGTATCCTTATTTGGTGCTCAGTGCTCTTCATTCCATCAACTGCACACCACATTGTTCCCTATTAGAAAATTCTTCTCACCACAGGGCTTCTAAGGTTTCAAAACAAATCTTGTATGAAAACAATATTGAAATCAAGCAAAAATGATTATGCTGATGTTGCTTAGAAATAATATTCTCGCAATTATTAACAACCCTGAATTGTTCAATACATTTTTTTTCCCACTAGCCATATGATTCACCAAATTACAGTCAGTTATGGAGTCAATCTAGAGTTTTTTCAATTATTAATTAATTTTTCATTTTATTTGGGAATTACTTATGACTTCTTCAAGGAATATCCATGCCGATTTTATTTATTGTTTTTGGTGGTGGTAGTGTTGCTACTATTTATTATTCATTTACTCTTGCCTCTTTGATTCTTGTATTTATAATTTTTATCCATGCCAATAGCATTTTTAGCCTTTTCTGTTTTTTTCTTAATTTTTGATTTTTCCAAATTGTTTCAAGTTCTTGATGAACTCTCTGTGTTGTTATTTTCTGAATTCAAGATCCTTGCACCCAGCACCATGGTTCCTAATGCTGTTGTTACGATGCAATTATTGAATAAACTTATAAAACATCTCTGTCACTATTTATATCATTCAATTTCAGCCCTTCCACAATAATAGTTTCTTGGGTCCATGACTTCTATTTTATGTCTTTAAGTTTTAGATTCTCTTGCAGCCATTCTTTTACATGTAAACTGGCAATGGTAACAAAATCACAAATTTAACCTTCGACCTTTGGTGCTCCTTTTCAATATAATGGAGGGATGATTCTAGATTTATGATGACAATTGATTTTGAGTTGGTGTCAGTTTTAATTAGTTCTTTCCTTTTTTTCACTAAATTCACATTATGTCATCTTTGCCTATGTTGCTAAATTCACATTATGTAACCTTTGTCTATGTTGCATTAATGCGCCACAAGCATTTGAATTTTGTCCATAATTCCATTGTTTAGAATCTAAACTGGTTCCATTAACATTATCTTGTCAATAAACAACACATACTATTAGTATCCTTAACTGCAGCTCATTTATGAAAACCATATTCAGAAATCTTAAGACTTAAAGCTTGCCCTTGAAATAGTGTGAAAACAAAATAAAATTAAGTAGCCTGTTTATTATACAAATTTTATCGTACTTAGCTTTAGTTTATAAGAATAATATTATACATCTTCATATATGTTGTAGCAATGTGCTGTCATTTAATTTCTAATCATTTGATATTCTCTAAATACTTCTTTCTATTTCATGATACTTGGTCCTATAATCAACTGGTAAAGTAGGATCTGCAAATGCAGCTTGAGTAGTTGGAATAAGATTCATTTCTCATGTAGTCATACATTATTAAATTTGGCTTTGATGTTACCTGTCCCTCTAGGTGCATTCAAATTTCTTACTTCCTCTTCTTTGAAGTTCATTTGCATGCTAACAAAGTTCCAGTTGGCAGTAATTGCCTTTGGGAATTCTTTATCATGGTATATTTTATTCTTAGTATCCTGCTATAGAATTGTATTTTACCTTCAATATCCTTTGCAGCTTGTGGAGTCTGTCATTCTGATCTTCATGTCATGAAAGGTGAACTTCCCTTTTCAAGCCCTTGTGTTGTTGGTCATGAAATAACCGGAGAGGTTGTTGATCATGGTGCACACACGGATACTGGGGTTATAAAGAGGTAAATATACAAATAGGAAATTCTTGAACAATGATAACATTTGTTTTTCTAATTTTTAATATATTTCTGTATTTGAAACATTACTTGATAAAACATTTTTTCTAATTTTTAATATATTTCTGTATTTGAAACATTACTTGATAAAACATTTGAAGTAGTTTAAAAAATTTATCATGTCAGATGCAATTATTATCCAGCTTTGTTGGTATAAAATTTCAGGTTCCCTATTGGAAGTCATGTTGTTGGAGCATTTATAATGCCTTGTGGTAACTGCTGCTTCTGTGTGAAGGTAGATTTGTAGAGACATGATGTTTCTTTTTGGCTTTGCATATGTTGATTCATGAGTCATCAGGTTTGTACCCCTGAGTAGAATTTAACTTGATTCCACCAATAGGGTCAGGAAGATCTTTGTGAGGCTTTTTTTGCCTACAATCGTGCAAAGGGAACACTTTATGATGGTGAAACCCGACTATTTCTGCGCAGCAATGGTACTAGTTCATATTTAAGTTCAATATGTTCCATTGTTTATTGAGATTATTGCTGCTTTTGCTTTAAGTGAACAATTTACTATCTTCAAATTCTAATCTTGCTGTACTGACAATATTCTATATTTAGAGAAAGGCATGTTAAAGATTTGTCCATGAAGATGCCTCTGGAAGAGTTGGTAAAGTTAGTAAAGGTCAGGTTCTAGCGGCCTGGGTTTGAGTCCCACCATCACTGTACTGAAAGTAGGTGGGATTTTGCATCAGCCTCTCCAAAGTAACCCCCCCCCCCCCCCCCCACAAACCATCCACCCCCCCTCAAACAAATTTGTTGAAAGTTATGACCTGAGAGAGAGAGAGAGAGAGATCTTGAATTAGAGGGTCTCACATTCACCTTCCCCATAGAGAAGGGGAAGAGAGACTACCTCTAGTAATATTAAAGAAATAACCACTAACAAACTAAATTTTGATATGTAACTAGAAAGTTACAAGTGGCATACTCTAGAAAGAATTATAGGGAATGAAGAATTGTGGGGTCTTAAACTCAAAACATGGAATCCTTGTCTTTCTTTTTTGCGAGAGAAAAAAGGTGAGGGCTTCTATCTCATATGGTCATCCCTCAGAGAGTCTGGTTTGGCCGGTAATATATAATTCACAACTATGAAATGGACAAAATTGAGTAAGCATGTGCAGTCTGACCTCTCACTTTTTAGATTCTGTGTAATGCTTATCGGAAGGGAAACAAGAAAGAGGAAATGGATTATCAGTATGAAGAATGCATAGAATTACACAAAAAAAAAAGAAAAGAAGGCACCATTCAGAAATTGTAGTAACCTTTGACCTGAGAAGCACTATGGGAGCAGTTGTCATAAGCTCAAAAATGTGGCTAGAGCTGTCTTACTGCTGTCAGCTATAAAATATGTCCTCTTGTTTTTTGATGAAGGTTGTTAAATAAGAAACCTTGCACCTTTCTACTAGCTGTCAGTCTTCCCTTTTTAACTTTTTTTAGTATGATTGGAAATTATTTCATATGGTTCCCCAATTGTGGAGTTACACTTTCTCAATTCCATTGGGTGTTTGGTTGGGGGGAGTGGGGGGTCTGGAATCGGAATGGGTGACTCCCATTCCAACCGTTTGGTTGGGAGGAGTCCCATTCCGATTCCGATTCCAGGGTGGAATGGGAATGGCTCAATCCATATAGAACTCAATCCCTACTCTCCTCTATGGATTCAAATTTTCATTCAAATTCCGATTTCGATTCCGGTCACGAACCAAACGCTTCGGAGGATTTGGTCATTCTGATTCCGATTCCAAACCATTCTGATTTCCATTCCCATTCCGATTTCGGTTACAAACCAAACACCTCCTTAATGTTACTGCCCTATTATGGAAATATCCTTTACATTTTACTTAATTATTTTTTGTTGTATTACCTAGGAAAGCCGGTCTACATGTACAGCATGGGCGGACTTGCTGAATATTGTGTTGTGCCAGCTAATGCATTGGCTGTTCTTCCTAATTCACTGCCGTACACCGAATCAGCAATTCTAGGATGTGCAGTCTTCACCGCCTATGGTGCCATGAGACATGCAGCTGAAATGCGAGCTGGTGATTCAGTTGCTGTAATTGGAGTTGGTGGTGTTGGATCAAGGTGATGACCTACATTTGGATGTGATTGCCAGCTTCTCCATTTTATCCACTAGTTGTATGCTATACTTTGCAGTTGTACCCAAATCAGTGATATTCTGGTGGAAAATTGGGAATTTGCATTGATTTAGAATCACTAAAGTCCTTCAACCTTTAATTTGTCTGACTCCCTGCAATTCAAACTATAAACATATAAATGTGGATCAAGAAAAGTTCCTTTTCAGTTTTAAGTACTACATGATTTTGTATGATTTCATTCTTGTATTTGATGCTAACAATTTATCAATCCATGGTCTAGAAAAAAATTGTTTCTAGGTGACCTTTTTAATTTATTAACTGAGTGGCTGAATTTATTGGCTTTGCTACAAGTTATCAGTTGGAACCAGTTATGTAAGTATTACTTTCAAATGCTAGGAATAAGTAGAAGTATTCTTGTGAACATGCTGTCTGCTTAATCTATGAATATTGTGAATATTTCATTTCCTTTACATTATCACATGCGTAGTTTTGCATGTTTCCACAGATAACATGAATTGGTGACAATGTGTTTGCATGTTGTTTGCTTCTCTATCAAATATAAACTCTGTTCACTATGACCAGCGCATCTATAAATTTTGAAACTAAACAATTCTTCCTGAAGGAGAAGGTGACTGGTTGATACATCATGAAACATCTATAGCCATTGCATACACATTTATGCCTCCAGGGAGGGTTTTGTAGTGCCTGTATTGTTAAAGTATGCATTCCATAATAGGAATGAATAGTAAAGGGAAATCAAAATATCTTATATTAGATATTTACTATATGGCTTTTAAATTCTGACTATGATGTGATTATTCAAGTCTTTATGTGGTTATGCCTTCTCTTCCAGTAGGCTTTAATAGAAGTCCTTGCATATGAATTGCAAATTGTAGGATTCCTTATTGCATAATGTAGTAGAAATCTTAGTAGTTGGAAACTTCTGCTTAGGGTGGCTTACCAGCTTCGGAAACTCAAAACCCTGCTCCTACTTCCTTGTGGTGACCTTGTTCTATTTTTTTTCTTTGAGAGACTGTTTCCCGCACCCACTCCCGCGCCCGCACCCGCACTTGAATTCACTTCTGCACTCGCTCCCGCTTCCAGCAAGTAAGGTACAAATCAGCTTTTATATTTACTTCCTATGATGATTTGAATTCATGTATTGCACCGTTTTGATTTGATTATTTACACCAGTTGTTTGCAGATCGCAAAGGCATTTGGGGCTGCAGAGATTATTGCAGTTGATGTTCTAGATGAAAAACTTCAAAGTGCAAGAATGCTTGGAGCAACTCACACAGTAAATGCATTGAAAGAAGATGTTGTTGACAAGATCAAGGTAAATTTCTGAATATTTCGTTCTTAGCTTTTGTGGTTAAATATGAATGGATTCTGTCTCATAGTTGCAATGTTATGGATACATAGTTTAATGAGAAAACCATACAAGTTATGTGTTTGCTTTGTTCTTTGTTCTTTTGTCTTACAATTAGATTTATTTGTATTGATAATAGAAAATAATCGTGCTTTTGTTGGGCTGCATTCATTAGATATTTATAATGCTTTGAATTATCATCAAGCCACACATCGATTATGTCTTAGAGATGCTTGCTAGATGGAGTGATTAGTTAAAGACCTGTATTAAATTACAGTAAGATAGTCAAATCAACTTTCTGAGTTATATACTACATATAGATACGTTGATTATTATTCCTGTCAGGTGTTCACAGTGTAGCATATTATATGGCATAGTAGAAGTGCCAGACCTTAGTTTATCCTCCTTGAGCTTTGTTACTCCATTAAAAGACTTACAAAAAGAAGACACCAACATATTTGTTCCATAATATCTCCGTTCTTTAAAAAATGGGCTTATATTATTTTACAGCTTTTTTCTTTGATTCTTTTGATTATCTTTTCTGATGTAACACAAGCATATGAGAGAGCCACATCTATGATTGATCATGGTCCACATAAGCAAGTCACATGATGGAGATTTTTTCCGCATTTACCTACCTAGATAAATTAAGAAGTAGGGTCAAGTAACACATACAAACTCTCAAACTCCATGCCTTCTTTCTCTGTTTATTCTAGCTATCAATGAACTTGATAAGCTCTTTTGTCACTCATAGCATAGTTCTATTATCTTTTCCATTCTTTCTCCACTTAATTTTGTTGGATTAGACCATCAGCTGCTGTTCATTTGCATATAATATCTCTCTTCACTTCACCTTTCCATCTGCTTGAATCAATCATTTGCACAAGCTGTGTGAGTATATTCTTTTTCTACCTGGTCAAACATTTACAAATATGGTCAGATCTTCAGTAGCTTGTGCAACTCGTGTGCTTCTTTCTCTCTCTACCTAATATCAGTCCTTAATAATATCATTGGCTCCATGTATATAGTTCAGTCTTGCCACTTTATCCTAACTGTAAATATTGATCAGATTATCAATTGTGTGTGCTATTTTGATGCAAGTCCTTTCTTGCCACCTTTATCACCAGTGCCCACAATCCAATCATATGTTGATGTATGTATTTGTCCGCTTAGCCATTCATGCAATTGATACTCTAATAGTTAGACATAAATTGTATAACGATGCTAGTTTATTTTGTATTGCATATGCTTCTTTATATGTATAAATATGTATAAATTTAACCGATGCCTCCTCTCTCTCCTCTCTCTCTCGTTTATCAAACAAAGGACTGTAGATGAGGAGGAAGCTGTTATTTGCACAATCTGAGACTCAACGGGTTTCTTGGTTGTAAACTAGAATAGTCGTTTTGCTTCTTTGATGGTTTTCAGAAGAAGGATGTATTCTATTGGTGGCGCAGGAGTCATCTAACACAAGGTTCACCAAATCAGTATTGGGACTCATATTGATCGGTGATTGGCATGGTATGGGACGGGTCTGTATCGTGCTGTTCTAAGACGTACCTATTTTTTTTCACTAGTTGAGTCAGCAAATCATTTGTTAATTTCAATTTTTTGCCGATTTCGAATTGACATCAGTAAAAAAAAAAGAATAGGATTCTTCCGTTTCAAAATGAAACAGGGAACTCCCCATTAACAAGCTGAGAGGGCTTTTGAGCCCTTGCTCTCTCTCGGCTTCTCTCTCTCTCTTCCTCTCTCACCTTTTCTCTCACCCTCCATTTTGAATTGACGGAATGAACCATGCCGAGATTGAACTATGCCGATAATCGAGGGGTCTGGTACAGTACACCCCAAACTGGCTGGCTTGGCATGTTTTAGCAGACCTTGATTCAACATTTTTGGCTTACTTTTGGTCATAAATATGTAATACCAGGGTACTTTGTCTTTCAGATTGATACATAGCTGCCAGTGAGGGAAAACATATTCGGGAAGCGGTACACAAGGTGAAAGAGTGTAACAACTAATGAATAGAACATGCAATTTGTGTAATGGGAGATTTTCTTGTAAAAGTGAGAAACAAAAGGAAGTCATTTCCTAGTAAACTTGCAACTAAAGAAATTTCTGTAGGCA
The DNA here is from genome assembly GCF_000442705.2 of Elaeis guineensis. NCBI lineage: Eukaryota > Viridiplantae > Streptophyta > Magnoliopsida > Arecales > Arecaceae > Elaeis > Elaeis guineensis. Next base: position 29,109,996 of record NC_026000.2, on the reverse strand, counting down.
TCTCATGCTTCCCTAAAGTTACCTGCACATTTCCCTTTCAATGCTTGTGATGCATGGGAGCATAGGAAATATGCTTCCCAACATATATATATATATATATATATATATATATATATATATATATATGAGTTGAAAATTTATGTCATCATAGATAACAAGCCTAATCTCATTAATTTAGATCAGTCATTTTGTTCATACTATGAAATTAATCCATATGCATGGCTGGTTCCTCTTATGCAGAAAATAATCATCAGTCACTTTTCATCACTGTCCGAGCCTTCTTTAGTTTTTTCTGTTTCTATACTCAAATTTGTATTCAGGATCCCCTTCTCACTAGAAACTGCATCCTTCAAATATAAAATAGGGACTTGGAACTCACTTGATGTGAGCCTTAAAGCCGAGAAACAATAATGTGTTTCCTGCTGTATGGTTGTGTAGTGAGGAAACAATAAAATTTCCAATCAGAAGATATAGAAATTGGGTCATCTTTTCCAAGTTTGCTAAATGCCTGTAAACCTTTTGATGCAACAATATAGTTTCTATGAAGTAGCTGATTTATAAACTCTCATGCTTGACCCATGAACCTCTGTAGGATGCTTGGTTTTCAAGAGAACTAGCTGTATTATCAAGATTTGTTGAAACAAGAGTGAGAAACAACCTATGTACGATGTTTAGGACGTAAGAATGATGAAAGAACCACCCTCTGGGTGTTATTTTATCACACAGTCTGAATCAGAAGGATTGATAATGGAAGCTAGGCTCTTTTTCTCTTCTTCTGTGTTTTTCCTTCATGCTTTTCTCCAGTTCCAGTAGATAGGTCCTTTATTGTTGACTGTGGTTTATGCAGTATAAAGTAATGGCATTTCAGAATATTTGCTGTACGGTTATGTTAGCTTTAAAATTTGATGTCGCACAATGGAGAAGTGAAACTTGTTAGGATTTTATAGAGCAAGTTACCAGGCCTATCATTTATGAGGGCATTGCCATTGTTTTCTGATTTAAGAGTGGACATGATAATGCTCCATGATGCCCATTCCCCACCTCCCCTGCTCCATCCCTTTCTTCTATTCTGGTGTTTCTAACTCTGCTACTCATTATGAAAGTTTTTTTATTGTTCCGTATGCTATTATAAATGAGCACATGGTCATCCCATTGACAATCCGCAAGGTTATTTCCACAAGCTAAGTAGCTTTAACTTGTCATGCTGTGTTAAGTGCACATTGTAGGATGTAGAAAATGAAGGTTTCTTTGTCATTGCTTGACAGCAATGATGTGGAGAATATTCTCCACTCCATAGTATATTTGTCGTTATTAGTTTAAAATTGTTTCTTTTTGGCTTTTCAGGTATCAAAACTTTTTTCAGTCCAAAAATGTTTTTTAAAAATTTATGATGAGTCGAGCTTTTTCTCACCATTTGCACCAAGTGTCTCCTTCAGATAATTGGACATGTGCTTGGTAGTGATATGATTAATGCTAATTCTTGATAGGAAATCACTGGAGGAATGGGAGTGGATGTGGCGGTAGAAGCACTGGGAAAACCATTAACATTTATGCAGTGCACTAAAAGTGTACGAGACGGAGGGAAAGCTGTTATGATAGGACTTGCTCCAACAAATGCTATGGGTGAAGTAGATATAACTCGTCTTGTTCGCAGACAGGTAAGTTGATGTTTACATATAACTAATCATCCAAAATCTTTTTGTTTTCTTTCTTTTTGCATGTAAATGCCAATTGAATTTGCAGTTTGCTATAACTTTATGCACCTACCAAAGTGATATGGTCAATGCAGTGCTTTTCCATATGACAAAGAATACAGAAACCGCATGGCATAACTTGTGAATAAAGATGGCTATATACCCTCAATGTTTTTCTACCCTTTCACAGGCTTTGGTGTGAAGCTTATATAAACTCTATTGTGAACAACTGAACGTTTTGTAGACTAGGACTTCACAAAGGAATGTGGTTGTAGCCTTCATGCGAAAGAAGGATATGCATTCCTTTGTGCCCGGCAACCGTTGGATCATCTGCTTCACAAAACTCAAAGCACTCCGAACTCCATGATTCATCCACCTGCGCAGATCTCAAAGTGAGCAGTGGATGATCCAATGGTTGCTGGGAAGGAAGGAGTATCCTTCTATCACGCAAAGGATACGACCATGATCCCTTCATAGGTAATTCCACAAGGCATATAGTGGATGGAATTTGAGGAAAATAACATCTTAACTTTATTAAAATCAAAAATGAAATGGCAATAGATCTCAATATTTTTCACATGTTTATAAGGAAAATAGCATCTCTAATTGATTAACATCATAAATGAAATGGCAACAGATCTCAATATTCTTTGCTTGTTTATGGAATTTGAGGAAAATAGCATCTTAACTTGATTAAGATCATAAATGAAATGGCAACAGATCTCAATATTCTTCACATGTTTAAAGAATTTTGATTTGTTGGTGCAGCCTTTATAATGAAATGGCTATCGGAATATGTACTGGTGGGTCCATCTCAACAATCTTCACATGTTTATGGAGTTTTGATTTGTTAGTGCAGTCTTTATAATAAAATAGCTATCACAATATGTACTGGCAAGTGGACAATTCTCAAACCCCTAGTTTGTAGGTGATACTGAAGCCAAATAATAAATAATGTTAGTAGGATGATAGGCCACATTGTATGTCATAGCCTTTCAAAAATAAGAAATGATATCAGAGTTTCAATTCAAATAGCCCTTGTAACTTCTTCTTAACATTCGAATGTGAATGAGATCATTACCATTGAATTTTGTTTTCCATATAAAGAAGAAAGCTGTTACTGTAAAGAGAAACATCGGGAATGAATCAAAAGAAAATGGGGAGAAATATGAGCGAACATGTCATAGCCATGTCCGCCATGCAAGAATTGTGTTGCTATCTATTCTGACTAAACTTCGCATATTGGACTTACGAGACTTGTACTCTTTCAACTAATAGGATACATCGATCTGATATTGCCTTCTCTACATTCTTTGAAACCTGAAATGGCGTGATGAAACCAAATAAAATGTTGATGTGGGTGACAAAGGCTAAGAATTGGCTATGTCTGGATTTTGAAAATTTCAGCGAAGAGAAAGACTTTTATACTGGACAAAAATCTTCTATGCTCCTAGACAAAGCCATGTGCCATCAAATGATCTTAAAATCAAGGTTTTAAGTTCTGGTGAGATAAGAGGCTTCTCGCCTGTCCAGTCCCGTTCCTGTGAGAAAATGAGATTGAGATGGTGTTGAGACTCTGAAACTCATCTATGTGGAGAGAAAAAGAGAAAAAAGAAATGAGGGAAGGGAAAGATGAAGGAAAAGAAAAATGAAAGAAAAAAAGAAGAAAAAGGAAAAAAGAAGAAAAAGGAAAGAAAGGAAGGGAGGCTACCAATTTAGGTTCGAACCTATAGGGTCATACACATAAGAGGTTGTAACTTAATCAGATGGTTAATCGATGATTGAAAATCATTCTAAGGTTAAACAATCAATGTGATTGATGTTTGACCTAATGCAAGTGTTGTAAGAGGATCGATTAGTAATTGGATTGCTAATTGGCTCAATCTGATTGAGCAATTGGGCTGAGATCAAGTCTAATTGAATTTGATTCAATTAAAATTAGTTTAGATTTAATTGGATTAAGTCTAATTAATTTATTGGATAAGCCAATTGCAAGGGAGAACAAGTCCCTGTTTGACTAGGACTTATATGCACCTAATTCCTAATTAAGTTAGGATTTAAATTAGAATTAAATATGATTTAATCTGATTTAATTAGACTTCTAGTTAGACTAGGATCACCATTAATTAGGTTGCAATTAATTTGGATTGGATTCAAAGTGTTTGACCTAATCTACATAAGAATCCTAGTTAGACTAGGACTCCATCTCTTCTCTTGCGCCACCTAAGAAATCTTAAGCCTATGCCCACTAATTAATTTTTAGATATTTTTCTATGATATCCATGTCCAAGGAATATTATCTCACACCACTTATTCTAGAGATTTGAATCAGATTTGATTTGATTCAATATGGAAAAAGATTTGGCTAATTATGGAAAGTGGTTTAGGTTTATCTTTTTTTGAAAGAGTCTCTCTTCACAAGGACTCTTCTCTCCTCTCTTGCGCCAACTTTTCTCAAGCTTATCCCTTCTTTTTGTCACCCCTTTTGTGGTTATTTTCATGCTCTCCATGAAATTTATGAGGGAGGGGGCGTCCAAGAGTTGGATGCCCAATAGACTCCTTGTTAGACTAGATTTTATGACCTAGTCTGCCATATATAAAGTTGCCGCCCCATATGAGATGAAATAGGCAGTCAAAAATCGATGAAAAATAGATAAAAAAATCAGAGGAGAAAGAGGATGGCATGGGTGGTTTGAGGTGCCAAGATCCTTGGAGAAGAGTCTTCAATCAAGAGACCAAAGGTTGATGTCTTGTAGAAACAAAAAGATAAGAGAAAAGATTGTTTTCTCTTATTCTTTTCTTTTCAGATTATTCTCTCTTTATTTTGTATTTTTTATGTGATAAAAATTTGAGAGAGAAAGAGGGAGGTGTGGTGGATCCATGCTCCAATGAGTTGGAGCATGGTGATCTAATTTTGGATATGATCTGATCATGTTCTATTGAGAGAAGAAGAAGAAAAGAAAAAAATGAATGAAAAGAAGGAAAGCAAGAAGAAAGGAAAGAGAAAGAAGAAGAAAAAGGAAAAAAAGAAAGATGTAAAGGAAAGGATAAGAAAAATAAAGAAGAAAGAGAAAAGAAAGAAAGAGATGGAAAATGGGAGGAAAGAAGGAAGAAAGAAAAGAAAGAACAAAAAAAAAAAGGAAAGGAAAGAAAAGAAAAAGGGGAGAGAGATAGAGAGGGTACCTATGGGACTCTCAATTGGTATTGCTGTTGGGATGAGGCAGGACAGTGGGGCATCCCATTTTATGGAGAAATCAGGACACCTTCATCTCACAAGATTTAAAATCTTGTTTAAAATCATTTGATTATTTGATTTTGTCAACCCATGTACATAAGATATGTGTCTTAATAGCTAGCAAAAATAAAATAAGATTCTATTTAAATTAAAGAGCACTTGGCTCCCAACTAACAACCTCTTATCACTAGGAATGCTGATAAATCTCACAGCATACACAAGCTAGAGGGATCAGAGTCAATGGTTTGTAGATGGTGGTCGCGAAAAGAATGGTGATAATTAGAAGTGGGAGTGAGGGACGTGGAATTGTTAGCCTAGGTTTGAAATAATGAAGGTTGGAACTGAGGATCCCTACCTATGTCCACAATATAACAGCCTACTGCAAGCTGTCGTAATAACGACGATGCCAGAGAAGGGTCAAAAAGCAGGAGAAAGAGGATAAGGTGATGGCTCACTTAAAAAAAGCATATTAAGAGAAGTATCAGTGCTAACAAAGTAATAATGGAGAGTGACACAGGAACAAAGGAGGCCAAATAACATAACAAGCATTCGCTAGTGCTTCAGCAGATAAGGTGACAAGAATGGAATTCTGTGTCTAAACCCTTAAAGACAGCTGCTGAGCTATTATAAAGCCTTACACAAATAAGAAGCAATAAGTTGCTATAGGCAATCAGACATATTGGTCTAAGTTGGACCCACTGTTGCCCACTTGTCAATAACTTAATCTTTTTGAAAAAGTCCTGAACTTAAGAATATCCAAAAAGACACAACAAAGCTTGGAAGAGAAAACAACATTAACCACTTGCACTCAAAAAAAATCTACTGGAGTATTTCCTCAGAAGATTAACAGGATTGAGATGACTTAAAACCATATACATCAAATGAAAGCACGCACGCGCACACACGCGCACACACACACACACAAAAAGAAAAAAAAAAAAGAAAAAAGAAAAAAAAACCCAGAATTGATACCATGGACAGTTAGACACACAGGGAAGCAAAAAGAACAGGCAAAAATAAATGAGCCTCTGCAATTAGTGATAAGTGCACAAATAAATCAACCTATTCTTGATTCAGCATCATGTATTGAAGTTGCAAAAGATGGTTCAATATCAGGCCCAATTTGAGCTGTTTAGATAGCTAATTACTTCAGCAATAGAAATGGCAAGCAATGAACACATCTAAAACATATTACCTTGGATAACCCAGAAGCATGTGCCTACATGTTCTGTCCAGGTATGCAAATTGCAAAATTATCTGTACCTAGCATCTACAAAAATTAGGTGTCTCAAAAGATAGCATCTACCAAAATAATCTGCCGCGAAAGATCCTGTTGGAATATGGGCTGCGTGCTGCCTTGCAGACCTTTCTATGGCAATTTATTAATTAAATATTGCCATGCATATGAGTTCTGGGTATATCAGATCTTTCCTGCTGAATGTGGGTTAACATTCATCTTCAACAGCCTCAGTTATTGCTTTATTCATATGCTGCTTTGGTCATATGCTACCTTTAGGCTTCTCTCTGACTTGTTTTCATTTTGTTTGCTAACATCCTGAGTGTGTTGCTTTAAATTGTACTTGATGTGGCCAGAAGTCTTGATGTATGACTAATTTTTAAAGAATTTTTGTCGTGATGAAACAACAATAATTCCTCTCATATATTTTTCAAACATGCAAAAGGTAATGGGATAATATAATTATTTTGTAGAGTTATCTGTTTTTTTGCGTTTGTGCATACCTCCACAGTACACACACATATATTTACATACATATACGTCCTTGAAAAGGAAGTTAATGATTTTAAAATACACACACATATATACATACATATATATTTAAAAAAAAAGAGTTAACAATTTTAAAATCAATGTTAGGCCATTCAAATCAAACCACTTAACATAATCTATGCCATAGAGAAATGCCTAGAAACCAAAAGTTATGACTTTAGGTGGTTTTTAACCTATCTATCAAGTTGATACAAAGATGAATGATATCAATTGTGCTACTGTTGTAAAATACATGATAGGGCAGATAAACCAAAAACCTACTTTATGAATCATGATCTACGCATCTTAAAGCATGGGTAGATTTAAATTCGCTAAATTTTGATGATTAGACCATAGTAAAATATAGTATTATACTATTAAAACTATCAATTTTGATATCAACTTATGATTAGGTTAAAGATTGTCAAAATGCATGAATGTTGGTTCAAAGAATATTTAATGGTACAAATCATATTTAGCATTTTGGATCTTGAATTTGAATGGTCCAACATTGGATTTGAATTATTAGATTCTTTTTAAAGGAGGTAACATAAAGTGCGTAGTCCAACTACATATACATATATATGCACTTTATAAAATACATATTGTTTATAAAATATGTACATGTGTACATATATGTATAGAATCGGATTACATGCTTTACATTAATTTGTTGAAAAAGGAGTTAACAATCAAAAATCAATGATGGGCCATCCAAATTTAAGATTTAAACCAATAAATATGGTCTATACTACACAAAATTACTAGAAATAGAATTTTATCTTGGTAGTCTAATCTAATCATCAAGTTGGTATAAAAATAAACAATTTTAATGGCATAATGCTTTATTTTACTATAATCTAATGATGAGTACTTAGTGAAAGTTGAATTTGCTCATGTTGTAAGATGTGTAGATTGTGATTAATCAAGTGAATTTTCAATTTATGTGCCGTATCATGTTTTTTATTTTAGTAGTACAATTGATACAATTTATTTTTGCACCAACATGATGCATATATAAAAGATCATCAAAATATATGAATTTGATTTCTAAGCATTTCTTTATAATATAGATCTTGTTCAATAGTTTGGATTTTCAATTTGGATGGGCCATCATTAATTTTGAGTCATTATATCTTTTAAAATGTGTGTGTACGAGTAAATTACAGAAATCCTTCTGAGATTTTTGTTTATTAAACTTACACCCAATAGTTTGTAAAATCTACACTTACACTTATATAAATTAATAGCATCAATCAAACTGTTTATGTAATATAAAAAGTTGAAAGTATCTCTGAGGACTCTCATATTTTTTAATCTTTTTAATGATGTTTCTCTCTCTAATCTCGAAACAAAGAAAGAGACGAATAGGAAGGGGATGCAAGTGGGCTGCGGACGAATGACTGGAAGTTTCCAACAGAGAGAGTGCCCTAGTCATCATTGCTAGCAACGAACTCCTAGAGGCAGTGGGTAGTGATCGAGCTATTAGCATGACCGATAAAGAGGAGGCTCTCGTAGCGTCGGGAGGAAAAATAGCAGAGCATGGAGGCCATTAGGGAGTTAGAGATGGAGGGGAGCTCGATGAGGATATTGTTGATAGAGGAGAAGATGTAGACCCGCCCTTGGGAGTCACCAACAACAAAGTACTTGCTGAGGCTATTGAGATCCTCATAGAGGAGGATGATAGTGGTAGAGGCAGAGGTTTCCATCGACGTAGTTTCGGCGAATTGGAGTTGCTTCGACCATCAGGTCTTATGCTTGATCACAATGAAGCTAGGGGTCTAGTCGCCATGCACCAATGGCTTGGGCGGCGGCTGTGTGATGAGGGGGGAAGAGTCTCTAGAATGGGAGGAAGGGGATGGTGGGATTGTAGGACGGAGCAGGCAAAGAGGGAGGACTTAAGGGCAGAGACGATCTTGGAGAGGGATCTGATGACGATGTCAAGGCAGTGGAGTTGGGCCTCTGGGCGGTCTAGGGAGGGTGGTGGTTTTTCAGCTGCTACGGTAAAGGAGAAGAGGGAGAGGAGGGGAGAAAGGTGTTGCCTTTGGCCGCCATGGATGGAGAGTGACAGAAGTCTACTACAAAGAAGATGAATGGATTCAAATGGAGAAAAGACTGGTTATTAAATTATGCAAGGTTATTATGGTCATTTTATAAATTTATTTAGACATGCCATTTAAATCCTATTTAAGTTTAACGATTTGACTAGTGGCATTGGTTAAAATATAGACTAAAAATAAATCTTAATGATGTAAGTCTAGCTTTTTCAAATTATCAGATGTAAGTATAATTTTTATCTAATCTCAGGAGAATTTTTATAATTTACTCTGTACGTATGTGTGATCTTGTATTTTTTTTATTGATCCATTTTATTCACCTAAATCTGATATATAATCATGATTTTTGGAGCAGATAAAGATAATTGGTTCATATGGGGCGAGAGCAAGACAAGATCTTCCCCACTTGGTGAAACTTGCAGAGACTGGCATTTTCAATCTCCAAAATACTGTATCAAGAAAATGCAAATTCGAGGAAGCAAATAGTGCATATGAGGATCTTAACCATGGGAAAATTGTTGGACGAGCGGTGGTTGAGCTGATGTAGTTGAAGATGTACGAGTAGTTTGGTTTTGGTATGAGATCATCTTCCACCTTGATGCTTATCTTAGTCACTGTTGTTATTTCTCATTGTTGTTTTGATGTGAATCACTGTCTTTTTTCATGTCAACAATAAAATTAATCAAAAGTGTAGTTCAAATGTTTTCTTTTGGTGTGTCAGTTGTATTATATATTTTCTCAAAATCCTCCATGCAGAAATCCAACAACTTGAGAAACCTAGGATTCTTACAACCGAACCCCGCGCCCCACCCCCATGTGCATCATATATTGCTCTCTCCTTTTGAATTCAGTTTCAAGCCTCCTATGTCCATGATATTCTTTCTTACAATATAGGAAGCATGTAATTCAATTGTTTAACGCACACACAAGAATGTTCTTGCATGAAATAGTTGCACGACTATGTTTCCTGCCGTGTGGGAAATAACTATTGTTTTTTTTTTTTGGTAAAATATTGGAAATAAATATTGTTGGGCTGGGGGTTCATACAAGAAGAGACCCATAACCACTTCGAAAGCTTGCTGACTATTTGTCCTCCCCAGCGCTTAGAGCTCATAGATGTCAGTCGTGAAATCTTGATACAGAGCCATTAAGTTTTGATACCAAATAATAAGGCTTTGCATGCTCTTGTACTACAAATATGAAGGAATGGGAAGACTAAAAAGGGAAAGCAAGGAGATGGATTCCTAAACCTATAGATGCAAGCTTTATTAACACGGAAAAATCAGCATCAAAGTATTTTAAAGAACTTAATAGAAGAAAACTTAAATAGCAAAGTAAGTTGAATTCTAACCTAGCCGTTAAATAAATTGCAAGGAAACCCGCACCTCGCCACTCTCCTTTCTTCTTTTTAAGTCAAAAGAAAAGGCTATTCCAGCCACATTCCACAAAACGCTCAGCACAAGCTACAGCGCTGTCATACATGATTAAGTTCTGTAAGTTGGTGGTAACTATTGAATCAGTCATGATCCATTGCCTTATTGGCCCCCACCTGTTCATGATCCAGTTCTTCTGCAAGGGGGAAAACGAGTATTTGTCTCAATAAGGAGAATATAAATGACACAGATGGACTTGGACAAGCAGTGCGCCTGGTTGAAGCTGGACTTGCATCGCTAGGCCAGCTTGACCTTTTCCTAGAGGAAACTTTTGCGAATCTGACACTTTGATCCTAAATCTACAAAAATAAAATAAATTGAAGGCAAGGGGTGGAGTAAGATGGTCATCACGTCATGACAGTTAATCATCAGACTACTAAATGCTCTGACCCACTACATCCGTCAGTAAATCTCTTTCTTAGCAGCAATGGAGATTTTATCATATCATTGGTCATCTCACGTTCCCACCTTGTTGATAAAATTCTCATCATACATGTCACCTCATCCTCTGAGACTTGCATATCTAATTGATAGATAAAAGAGGACACGAATAGATAGACGGATGGCAGCCATTTTAGTGAACTTTTCTATGATACTGGTGCTGGTGATGATTAGTCGGTGACGGAAAATCTCTCTAGCACTGAAAAATCTGTAGTTCAAAATGCTATCTCTGAGGCCAACTGGGAGCACGCATGCAGCCACCCAACGTGGCTAGTTGATTCATAGGTATCGACCCAAGCTTCATGCAAACGGTAAACTCCTCATATGGTTTGTACCGGGCTACTGAGTTATGGACGACCTTAGATCAACTCTACTGACAGGGTATAGGTTAAATCCTCTGCCTTCCACTGCCATCTCCACGAGCTATGCTTCATTGATGCTGTTCAGGGGTATATTGCTTGCAGCAGGCCTCGAGCTACTGAAACCAAATTCAGGGTTCTCTTGCACACAATTCTGTAGCCTATGTACTGTTAGAGAAAATAATGATGATATTTACGAGCTTAGTAAAGAAACAGGAAGGTCCGGTCTGATGCTTGTAGCTCGGCAAAGGGCGACATTGGGCCAGCGGCATCACATTGAACCCTGTTGGCCACAAGATTGCTCATTCCTCAACTCCATTGGACTACCAGAGGAGTTCAGATGCTTTAAATAGAGGGCTGCAGCTGGCTAAGAAGCTTGGGATGGGGAAGGTCCTGGTGCAAGCAGACCAAGGCAGTGATTGAAGCAATCCGCAGGAGGCTGATTTTGAATTCTGAGGTGAGAGTGATCATTAGAGATTGTCCGGAAATTTTGGGCTGCTCTCAGTGGAACGGCTGCCATGAACACTGGGGAGGCAACCACAGGATGTGCGGGCATGAAATGACCCAATGACGCCCGTCAAGAACTTGAAAGTGGTGGTTTGGTTGGATTGACCATGAGACTGCTAGATAAAGAATTATATTACCTTCTAATGCATGTATATTCAAAGAAGCTCCTGTATGTGATTGAGTAAATTGTTACATTTACATTGGAAGTGTTGCACAAGAGCAGGTCTCAAAGCTCAAAATGTATGACAAACTATGGAAAAATCAAAGATTTCTTGAAACAAAAATACATCACCTTTGGATGCATAGAGCTGTTAAAAAATTTTCTTCGATTTAATCAAAAGCAATGTAGAAGGGGGCCTTTCGGTGTTCGCCGGAAAAATTAAAACCCACCATAATGTTATGCCAATTCTCCTGTCCTATCTGTAATGTATGGGCACTAGCAAATCTAACAACTCATACCAGCAGCCATGGATGCTGAATCTGTTCTTGATTTTTTATCAAGAATTGAAGACAATGCCTTGTCTATTTCAGCAAATACACCTTCAATAGGGGCATCCCCATTAACCTGCAATGAATAATTGGAAGAGTACATTGTATGTTAAAAACACAAGGTGATCCAAAAAAGGTAACAAATGATGATCACATGTGTGAGAAGTCTCAGCAGTTTGACTAAGTAAATATTGCCTACGATTTTGGTTGAGTTGGAGAACAATGAGTTATATTGGCATAGGTCTAATCTCATCCAATGAGAATTAACTGCAAACTATTGAGGTCAGCTCTAAAGCCATCTGGCCATGTAACTTGAAGAAAAACAGCCATGAGAATTAACCTAAAATTTATGAAGTTGAAAGGGATCAAGCAGACGTGTAACTCTTGTAGAACTCAAAGTCAGCTTTGAAATGAGTACTCCCACACATCCCAAAAGACATGCACAACTCCAGTTATGCCTTTGGAAAAGTAGCTGACTTGGAAGACCCAAACAACGACAAAATCCTAAATCCTAATCCTAATAGGAATCCTGATTTGCATCTAATTCATAAATCCCCTACATCTAAGACCAGAATTTTCTACGTTGAGCATTTCATGTTTGTGATTTTCATTCTCCACAGTCTTACTTTCTCCAACCATACGTCTCAACTGATTCAATTTAAAACTTCTTTTGATATTTATTATGTAAGCACAAAACAATACAAATTTTAAGATCTATTTTATTGTATGCACTCCCCTACCTATCATCTCCAGTAACACAAACAAGACACAGGTAGGACAGATAATTTCCACTAAGCGACAACTAGATCTTCCCCTAGAGGCTAGAGTACTAGGTGGAAAAGTTTTAGACAAAAGATTTGCAGCATGGTTCCCTTCTCTCCATACATGATTGATTCAATAATCTTCCAAAGAGGCTAGAAACACCATAATTTCACAAGAAGGTGGCTAACATCCTAAGATGTTTCCCCATTCTTATTAATCCACGCCACAAGTGTTTCTGTGTCCACCTCAATCCATAGTTTTATATGGTCTTCTTCCAGCTTTATGGCATGTCCCGATACTTGACAAGCACCCATGAATTCATCATATGATACATGTGGATGGAACAAAGACCTATGATAGTACCACAATAGAGATGAAACAAAGACCTACCATAGTACAACAACAGAATATCCCTGGCTTCATCCTTAACCAAACCACCATAACCAGCATTTGGCTGATGCATAGATCCGTGAGAATTTAACTTTAGCTACCCACTAGCTGGTCAAACCTGTTGGAAACAAAGGAGTCATGGCTTTGGAATTGGAACTTAAAACCTTCAAATGCAGTCTGGGAGATTAGCAGATTTAAATAATTTCCCTTCTTGAAGCTTGTTATCTAAACTAATAAATGCTGAAGGGATAAAACTTAACAGGTTACGGTGGCATAAGAGATCCCAAAGGTAGGTTATGAATCTGGTGAGGAGAATAAAGGTGCTGATTAGACAATGGGCTTTGGCTATCCCTGATAGGAAGAGACTGGCTTATGAGAGAATCTTGGTAAAATTGAAAATCCCAGGTAGGGTCTAAGGTGATGGAGGTTTGGAGGTGCTGGGATTAGTCTTTCTTCTTTCTTCCTTCCTTTCTTTCTTGTTTTCCAGACTCTTACCACCTCCAGGTGGTTTTTGAGGTTTACTTTCATCTTTATAATGACAGCAGACTGGATCCTATAGTCCTCCACAAGAGAGAGAGACAGAGAGAGAGAGAGAGAGATCACAGAGTTAAAACAACTAATGAAGGATTTACAGCAAACAATCGATGAACTGGTGTCAATACACTGAGGAAACCAGTCAGCCAACACGAGGCAGAAAATCCTTTTTATGCCCAAAGCAACCATCTGGATGTACATTATCACTAAGTCACTGTATAAGAGACAAGGTGCCAAGTGGAGAGAGAAATGCAGGCAATGAAGACACAAGACCAAGCAGTGGACTGTATATTGAAGGATTTAGCTATTATAAAATTTGAAAAGTTCAGGAAAGCAACAGGAGGTAAATGCTGGTGTCAATACACTGAGGAAACCAGTCAGCCAACACGAGGCAGAAAATCCTTTTTATGCCCAAAGCAACCATCTGGATGTACATTATCACTAAGTCACTGTATAAGAGACAAGGTGCCAAGTGGAGAGAGAAATGCAGGCAATGAAGACACAAGACCAAGCAGTGGACTGTATATTGAAGGATTTAGCTATTATAAAATTTGAAAAGTTCAGGAAAGCAACAGGAGGTAAATGCTGGTGCAAAAGGAATAATCAAGGGTCAAGGATAAAGTCAATACTGGCTCTTCATTGCTTTACAGGCTTTTCACATTTCACTGCTTCATTTGGACCAATCTTCTAGCGACCCTGAAGTCTGTCAAGAATTGAGTAATCAAAAACTTTCTAGAGAGGCCCTAGTTGAAACAACTCCATTAGTTATTAAAGGAATGCTAAAATCTCCATTCTGAGAAAGATTGTTAAGAAGGGGTTGACTGAGAGTGGGGCACCTTAGGGTGTATGTCTAAAACTACTGACTTTTTGGCATGCATGCTTAAGGTTATGTATCTGAAGTTGTATCAAGTGTCCATTATAGAGATAAGGTGTACAAGGTGCAGTAAAAACTGATATTGCCCTTGCAACCCCAGCTTTAGAGTCTGGACTGCATTTTCATTACGACAAACTTCAATCCCCTACAATTCAAAAATTAAATATTGGCCAAGCATTTGTGGCCAAAGAACTAGTGATTTAACTGTTAACACTAGACTAGCCAAGGATTTGTAATTGTATTATAAAGAATTATGTCCACATGTTTAATTACCTCCCTCTTGATATTTATTTGACTATAGCCAAATTCTACTTTGTTTTAATTTATTAGAGTTACTTTCAATGCATTTGCATTTGACTATAGCCATGAAGAACCAGTACTCTTCCGGCTCTTTCTTTACTCCTTGTGATTAATACTAAATAGAGAAGGCAATCTTTATTGTATTCATATAATAACAAAATCAATCGACAGCGAAGGAAATTAAAAATATCGGCCAACTACAAGCAACAATCCTTTCCCCATTACTTGGATTCCATTTTATGTCTTGCCTCACTTGATTAACGATATCAAAGTAAAGAAATTTATCACTTTTTTTTTGACAATTTCTCATGCATGCACATGCAAGGTCTTTAAGTCTTCAAACTTTCGCATTACCATCCACTTTCAGCTCTAAATTTTCAGCAGTTAATGAAAGCACCTCCCTTCTTTACAACACAACAATGGATCTCTTTTGCCTGTTCTGATCAAACAAATATAAGTCAGGGTCCCCAAATAGACTTTTCTTTCTTAATTCCATAGGCATCACAATGTGAATTTCAATAACTCTGCCTCTATAAATTGCATTGTCTACAATATATTATATTTATGCCTAAATTTTCAACTAGTCATCAGTCAGAGAGACATAACAGATATGCAAACAAGACCCTGCTTTTTCTATTCCATCAAGAGGACCATGTGAGCTTCAACATATATATGAATTGCATTACCGAAGTGTTTTATATCAGTATTTCCATATATAAATTTTTATCTCATCATCTGAGAGAGAGAGAGAGTTCAACTACCTTGAATATAACATCTTTATATGTTGAAAGGACATCTTCAACATTCTGATGATGAGTCTTTAATCGCAACTTTACCTTGAGAAAAGAAAAGAGAAAAAATATATAAAAGCCATATAATAGAGATGCCTCAAAAGTGAACCTTTCTTTTGTTCTTTTTCCTGTCTACCCATATATAAATGAGAGGTGATTGATGTATGGAAGCAAATAGTTCAGGTGGCTTACTCAGAATTAAAATAATCAAACAAGGAAATTTAATCAATGACCTGGCACATGGGTTACCTTTTCTTCTGTGTCATCAAACCGCTGGGTAAGCCTTGCAGCAATTTCTTCATTCTCAGGTGGAGAGTACTTCAAATGGTATATTTTTCCAGTCACAGGATCAAGCCTTCTACCAACAACTCTCTCAATAAGTATCTCCTCAGAAACCTGCAAAAGAAATTAGTTACAAAGACAATATAACTTGTCCCATTACTTGACAAATGGAGATAGAAATTACATTATTATATTATATCATACTTTCAAGAACAGTTCATGCTAAAAGGCTAGAGAGAAAAAAGGCTTTGGTGAGAAGCCACATACTTTGATAATTAAACCTTATGCTTGTGTAGTGTTAAAAGACATTCCATGCTACATCTGGAACTATTTCAGGTGCAGGCCAGTACTGATAAAAATGATGACACCAGCAAAGTTCCTCTTCACTTGAGAGATACAGAAATTTATCCCCTGTTTTTTGTAGGTCAAAACAGCAGAGATTTACATGATGGGGAAAGGAAGGAGGTAATGACAGCATGCTTGTAACTACATCGACTAATTCAAGTAGAGATACTAAGATAAGATCATTTGGATATGGGAAAGAAATATGATTTGTGTTGCAATTTGGCTCTTTTGGCTATAATTTAGGCCTTAGAGATGTCTGCATGTCTGTTTTCATTCCTTGCATCATTTTCTGCTTTCAGAGATGTGCATATGTGTGTTCATTCCTCGCATCATTTTCTGCTTTATTTCCTCTTCATCTGGAATCTTTGTTAGTACAATGAAGCCTTGCACACTTTTTCTCAGGTGCATGAACCTGAATTGGTATCAATGAGTTAAGTTCCTTGATATCTTACTAGCTAGTTGGTTTTAACTTATTCTTTCACATAAGTATGCTGGATAAAAAATTCAATGTCTTAAGGGATGACTTATAAAATATTCTCAAACAGGAATACATATCCTTAATCCATAAAGCCTGAACTGATTGGAATTAGACTTGCAGGTTTTCAATATATAGGATGCAAAAGAGAAACATATGACATAGAGAAACTAAGAAATAAAATTAGTAGTATTATAATAGCCCCAAGAGTATGCATCAAATGTGACATCAGTTTGACATAGCAATAATTTCAGTTAAAATGAAGTGCTCACATCCAGGAGAATGAAAAGGTCAGGTTGAATTCTGAGATCTTCCAGAGCAGTTGCCTGAGATAAGCTTCTTGGGTATCCATCTAGGAGCCAGCCTTTTTCTTGAGCATCTGGTTGCAGAAGGCGTTCTTTTACCATCTGAAAGTCACAAGTTGCAACACTCCAATAAGAGACCAGATGATAAGGAAAGGGGGGAGGGAATGAGCATCAGGTCAGTAGATCGATATACCATGACAACAATTTCAGAAGGAACCAACATTCCCTTCTCCATATATTCTTTGGCACGCTTCCCATTCTCAGTGCCAGCTCCAATTTCTGCCCTAAGCAAATCTCCCGCAGCGATATGCACGAGCCCATACTGCATATATCAGCAATTTTTGATTCAATCTGTCTCTCTTAAGGAGCAATTCAAGCATGTTGATTCATCATTTGCAAATGAGACGTTGAATTATAAAAATTTTATCTAACATGAAAGATATGGGAATGAAGCAACAATTGAAAACAAAAACCAATATTAGAACCAATATTACTTGGATATTGGATATCTAGAATAAACAGAAACTTTGTAAACTTATAAAGATGCCTTTCAACAAGAAGTATTAGAAACGACATCGCAGTAGAAATTTTGATGAAAGGAGCAATTTGTGACACAGCAATGACAAGCTAAAGCAAAAAAATTACAAAAGCAAATGCTTTCCAATGCATATTATGCCCAAAAAATGTGTTGCACCAATAAAAAAATGGATTGACCAAAACATCTTTACTCAATCACACTTGTAAGAAAGTTAGTACAACTAATGCAGCAAGTCAGTATTTGCACATATATGAGTTATTGTATGCTCAATATATATTCATTCAGAAATGAAAACTTATGACTGCAATGTTGAAATTTTAACTTACTTTCTTCTTGATGAGCTCACATTGTGTTCCCTTGCCAGATGCTGGAGGCCCTGATATCATAATCTTCATAGGCTCTGGTTCTGCAGCTGCCACAACCTGAATTAAAAATAATTAACACAGTGAAGACAGGGGGAAAAGTAGCAGCAAAATAAAAACTAATATTAAAAGAAAAACTGCTTTTTTCATTTTTCCCAGACCATTAGCCCCGTTACCAATTCAAAAATCCCAACTTGCTGCTCCAAAGTACTCATCCATATAAAGAAAAGGTAGAAAAAGATGGCGGAAGTCCAAACCAAGCACCCGCACACAAGATTCCAAGTTCAACAAACCCACATACTATTTTTCATCAAAAAGCAGAGTTTAAGAAATTATAGACAGGAACAAAAGGAGGAAACCCTAAAACGCTCTCCAATTATGGCTAGCACAACGCATAACAATTCAATTCAACCGAATAAACGGAGACAGAAATATCGAGATCCGAAGCACTGACCGGGCCTGATCGGGCGGCGGCCAATGGCTGCCGCCGCAACTCGTCGGAGAACCGGCGATCATAGCTGATTTCAAGACGGAAGGGAGCCCTTGAACTCTCCAAAGAGCGAGTTGCGTTGAGAGAGGCAAAGGGCTTGTTGTTGGAGCAAGAAGGAGAAGAAGCCAGCGAACGCATTGGCCTGCCTGCCGCTACAGACGAGATGGAGATGCCCAAAGAAGCCATGGCCGCTCTCTCTCTCTCGCTCGCTCGCTCTCTATTGATTGCGGGACTCTCGGATACGAGTCTACGACGGCAAGAAGGAATCGAGGCGTGGCGAGCGCGGAGATCCCGTCACCTCTGCTAGGATTGCGGTCATCTTACGAAAGGTAACTGGATCCAGGCCAACCGTCAACTTCTCTAGGATCCAGGCCGGGATAGGATTTACAGCGAGCCCGTGGTGAAATGAACCCGCGTAATAACTTTATCTTAGAATGGACTGAATCCATCTAGGATAATTTCATCTTACATCTACCATGTATCTGATCCATCTAATAATTTCTCCTCGCTTCCATATACCCACTGGGGCATAAGTTTGCAATCCTATGCAGAAACAAATCTAAAGATGCTGACATGAATTATTTGAGGGCCATAATGACATGTGAGATGGTGGGGGCGTTGGGAGGTTTGAAGAAGAAAACAATTGAGATGAAAAGCAAGAGATGGTAGCGTGACATGGAGTTGTGATGGAGCAAAAAGGTGGATGAGTTTTCTCAAATGATAAGAATCTGGTTTTTGTATTTTTGTATTAGTTTAAAGATGTCGTTCACTTTGAGCCATCATGGACTCGAGAAGGAATGAAACCGGCTCGTCATGACAAAGATATTGTCAATTAAGATTTAAGAATAAAAACAGATTAAGAAAAATATACGAGCATTGCATTGTACAAATATATTTGTCAATTGAGATTTAAGAATAAAAAGAGATTGAAAAAAAAATGTAGGCTTCATTGTTATCATTCCGTAGCTAAATTCATCATGGGGGTAAGTGAGCAAAACGAGAGGTGAGGTTGCCCTAGCTTTAACTTGGCTTATCTTGTAATCAACCCGAGTTTGAGCTAGCAAGTTTAACTTGGAGTCAAGTTCGATTTGCTCGCGAATAATTTGAGTTTATGTTTAACTTCTTTTTGTGTACCTCCATTTAATTTGCTTGATTTTTATAATTATATTTATATAGCAAGAATAATAATTTTGGTCATATATAATTTTATAACTGAATACATTTATTATATAGCCCATATTAATTTATGATAAATCTATAGTACTCCTAAAAGCAAATAGTAAAAGTGTTTGGTTGGCCTATATTTGGTCATCCTCATATAAATAATTAAATTACCTTGAATTAATTAAATAAAGTCTTAAAATAATATAAATTCATGGTAATCATTACTATTTTTTTATTATAGATGAAGCTAATCCTTATCTTCCACATTGCTCTTACCAATCTTAAGTGAGTGAAAAAATTTATTGTGTTGGAAATTAATCATATTATTAGTCTCTTTCACGTTGAATATTTGATATACAAAAAATGAAATTATTAGAAATTGTATCCTAAAGTCAATCGTTTGATAATTGTACTAATTATAAATATATATGAATTGATCAATAATAAAAATTATTTGGCCTTTTTCATCACAATGTTACATCTTCTAACGAACTCTTGTATTGTGATGAAGTCCTTAGGACTACTTTGATCGATAAAAGAGAATTTATCACGTAGTCTTTAAACTGGTTCGCGATCAAATGATATACTATTACTAGGACAATAGCGATATCAAGTGTAGATCATTGTATGCCATATGCGTTGGTTGTCCTCATAATCAAATGGTGTGGAGACACTATGGTATGTAGGTAAGATGTAGGAGTACATCATCATTGAACGTGACCAACTGTGAAGCACTCTGCTGTCAAGAGTAGCTCGTGAAAGATATGGATATAATTGTCCCTCCAACTTAAGATCACCATGATGACTTACAAACAACTCACTATACTTTGATGTCGGACTATCTGAATTTTTAATTCAGTGATGGAAGATTTTTGAGTGCAGTCAGGTACTTGTCAAGTCGGTGCGTGAGTCAAGATGAGATCGATCCCTCCGAATTAGTGGGAGTTAATGCATCACTGTATTTTAATTTGATAAAATCTAAGGCTGGATAATCCATGTGATGGATTTGAAAGATTGAAATACAATATGGATGACTAATTCAGAGCTAATAGTGAAACCCTAGGTCTCCTTGAGTATTAGGATCAAAGGGATGAATTATACGGTAACTATACATCAGTAAGTTCTTGAATGTTACTTCACCATCATTCGACCTATCCGGACATTGGATCCCATTGCTAGATAGTTATATCGATTAGTTCAAAAATTTATTCCTATGCTACCGACTCAGGTTCAAACCTATGGGGTCACACTCAAAAGAAGTTTCTGACTGATCATGTGGCTGATCAACGATTGAAAATCATTCAAGAATTTAATCATCAATTTGATTGATGGTTAATCTTATGCAAAAGTTGCAATAAATTTATTCACTGAGTATTAGTAAATTAATAGAGTATTAATTAGCAATTAGATTGCTGATTAACTCTATTTGATTGAGCAAACAGGATTAGATCAAATCTAATTGAATTAGATTCAATTAGATTTGATCCGATTGGATTATGAGATGATCCGATTAGATTATGAGATGATCTAATCGCTAAGGAAGAATTATTCCTGATTTGATCAGAACTTTGGTTCAATCAATTTTTAATTAGATTAAAATTTGATAAATGATTCATGAACCTAATTAGATTGGATTTCATCTATTTATTTGGGCTAAATCAAATATGATTTGGTTTGAATCAAATAAAGAATCCTTAAGTCCATGTAGTGATGGACTCTTCCCATGCGCCACCCAAATATTGGACACCACTTCTCATCATGCCAAAAAAAGTTTTGCATGAAGTTTTCTCCATGCAAAAAGATCATCCGCCCTCCCTTTCTCACATCCAAAGATAGATAAAATCTGGATTTTAAAGGCAGATTTAAATTTGATTTAAATGGGCTACCATATATGGATAAGGTTTGACCTTATCCATAAACCTTGCCACCCACTTCTTTTAATTCCCTTTCTTTTGCACGAGTAAAGGAAGAGTATTTTTGGCATGAGAAATTAGATGAGATCTGATTTTATCGTAAGAAAGAAAGATGGTTTGGGTGTCACAATTTTTTTTGCATGGATTTGTGAAAAGGGGGCGACAACTTATGTAGAGTCTAACATCTCTTGGACTCTTCTAACCCAACCTCTTGTGGACGCCAAATAAAAAGGACTTCTTCCTTTTTGTGCATGTAATGGACATCAGAAATAGCTCTCCATGGTGAGGAGGTTGTGGCGTGACTTCATGGCATGAAAAAGAAAGAGGAGAGCCCTTTCCTCTTTGGGTGAGCGAAATATAAAAATCCTAGAGTTTGTTCCTAAAGATTTGGGAAGAGAGAAAAAGAATAGAGAAGAATGTTTTCTCTCCATACTTCTTTCTCATCCTCATCTCCTCCAGATGTTCTTCTTCAACCTTTGAAAAGATTCGAGAGATTTGAAAAAAAGATCAAGATCAGCCAACAAGATGGTCTTCGCATGAGCTAGTACTTCTGAGGAGACCGATCAGATCGAAACTTCGAGTGGACTATCCATAGAGATCGGACATGTGTGCGACTGCGAGCAACCAGTGAGGATCTTTTTTATCAGGTCTCTCAGCAGCAACGATCATCGATCCTTGCTCAGGTATCGAGTTTTAAACTCAGATTAGAAGTAGATTTGATTTACTACTCACATGTATGCATGCAGATTTTATTTTCTGATTTTTAGATTTTATATATCATATATCATGTCATAGATCTTAAAATAAGTTAATTTATTGATCTGATCATATTCATGTTAGATTAATAAAATTAATCTAGTTACATTTTTCTGTGATTTATTTCGAAAAAATTTTTGAAATACATGCATGAAATCGCTTACATTTTTCAACAGTGGTATCAGAGCTTAGGTTCATTATGACATGTTATATGTGTATATTAAATCTAAAATTTAATTTTATTTAGATCTAATATGTGATATCTTAGATTTAAATTTAATTAATGATAAATCGTACAGACTGAGATAAAATTGTCCTACTGTAGGATTTATCCTTTATAGTAAAAAGGTTGTCCTAATTTCTACTGATCTTTGATAAAATTTAATTTTATATCTTGCATGTAATATTTATGATCTGATTTGGATATGATTTAAGATTGTGATCAAATCTGATATAATTTAGATTAAATCTAAATTCAAACATATATGATATATGATTAGATTAGATGATCTGATTAGTAAGTACTTAGATTGGGTTGATCACCAGACCGTCCGGTTATAGGAGCAAGAAGAGTTTAAAGGCCCTTTCTTTTCATTCGATGGGGTGCTCTTATAGTGTGTAGGAGTACCATGTGATTATATCCCATGAAGAAGAACGTGAAAGAAAAAACTTATTTTTTTACAAAATCTTACATCTTGAAATTCTAGATTTATTGTATGTGATACAAAGTTGTATGAAAAGTAAAATATCTAATCTATATGATTAAAATTATTTTAGTCATAAAAAAATAAAATTTAGAATCATAAAAAATTTAGATATAATCTAAAAAGATGTTTATGATTGATTTTATTTTAAAATTATGCAAGTTTTTTTAGATTTGAAACTCTTTGAAATGTGCTCGCACAATGATTGAGTCGATCCAGTTTCAGAACAAAAAGTTTTTGCATAAAATTTATTATAAATTATTTATAAAATAAAAAATTAAAATTATTTTAAACCAAAATCTAAACCTATGTTGAATCTACATTTAATTGAGAATTAAGTTGAACTACTTAGATCTAGAATTGTGACTTAAAGATCTAATATCATTCACATAAAATATGGGTTGATGAGTTTATGGGTTAGCTTGATTAGGTCATCTTAATTGGATTAGACCTAAGATTAGAATCAAAAAATTAATAGATCAAGTAAAGATATTGATTAAATCTAACTAAATATTAAATTAGTTTAAATCAGATTTTTTCTAGAATCAATACAATAGTTATAGATGATCAAGTTCATATCTTTGATTAGATCAAATGGACCTCGATCGTGGCTCAATGATCGAGTCCAAGTCTTTAAGCAAACCTAATTGAAATTGATGAATCAATTGGTGTCTAAGATAAGTTTGACATTTTGACTGATGATTTTTAATTGAAAAAGATTTATCTGACCATTTTGATGGTGTCTAAGACAAGCTTAGCATATCCTTCCACCAATCTCACTTATCTGATCGATATGGTTAATCAGCTTTTGATTAGGTTGCTCATTGATTCATGCTAACCCATGCTGCATAAGTAAATCAGTGTGACTGATTTAAGTGCTCTTAAATTAACCTGTCTATAGTCCTCTTCATGACTTGATGAAGTCAGCGGAAGGATTGTTGATTAGCTCGTCAAATCTCTTCTCTAAATTAATTCTTAAATTTTTTAAATTATTAAATCTCTAAAATAAGATAGTTATAGTTATAACTAGATCATTACCTCCTATTAAGTTAGATGATAACAGGTCTATTAGTATGATGATCATTGGAGGCTTAAAAGTCTGGTGCTCATCTGCTATTGAAATTATCATTCATAATATGATGACTCAGTCGAGTCTCTCTAGCAAGTAGTCAGATTGATCGGCCAAAATTGGGTCTAATCATTTGATAGTTAAATTTTTAAGTATGATTATGTTAATGGTTGGATCTAACCAGAACTTGCAGAGAAGATCAAAATCAACTGAAAAGCTATCTGGGGCAAAATAAATTATTAAAAATTATTTACTGAAATAATTGATTAAGAACCTACCCATAGATGTACATGAGTGAGCCAGCCAAAGTCGGGCTCATGTGCAACTGTGTGGATTCTAGTACCCGCTAAGGAACTAGTGTAATTCCTCGGATTGGAGGTAGAAGCTATCAATTCGACTAAATAGTGAGAGAATCTTTAAACTAAAGTCCAAATTTTTAGGCTTAATCAATTCATAAATATAGAGATCTTATATTTTTCTTTCAGTTATGGCTAGATGTCCATTGCTCCGTTCACTGTTTGATAGTGATTTATTTATAGGACCCAACTTCGATAGATGGTATCGAAAGTTGCAAATAGTTCTAGAGCACGAATGGATCCTATATATGATTATGGATCCAGTACCTGATATTTTTGTGTCCAACATACATGATGCGATCAAAGACACTTATCAAAAGTGGTTAAATGATCGTATCATCATGTGGTATTTTTGAGAGCAGTGAAGAACATGAATTTAGTTATAAATTTGATGATGCTCGATGGGAGAAAATCTTTCAAATGTTAAAGGAGATCTTTTGCAAGTCTGAAGATGTATGTTTAGTAAGACAACAATTCTTTGAGAAAGAAAAAAAAAAGGTGCAAGAGAGTCGTGCTTGGACTAAAAAGTCCGAACTGACAAAAGAGTCTAAGGTTAATCTAGTCTGGCAGAGTCTCTTAATTCGAATAGACTAAAGAAGAGAAATCAGCAAAGAATTACTGGATAAGGTATTTATATGATAACACCTTGTGATTTCTCTATCTGTGACACTACTACCTAGGTATTGGATATCGAAAGTCCATGCAAATTGTTGCAATGATTTCAGATTAGTAGAAAGATTGAAAACAGTAAAAAATTTTTGAATGTTGGAGCTTAAAGTCATATTTCAATTCTGGCTTTAGAAATTCTGAAGCAAGTTTTCGATTCTAATAATGTCATTTTCGATGATTGTCACTATTATCCATTTTGACAAATATAATTTCTGTAGGCCTTCTGGCCAAGGATGGATTTACATTATCAATATAGAGTAATTTTTATGATATCATTATAGATGATGTCAAAATCATGTGTGGACAACTGAAAAATGGTATTTACGAATAGTCATAGTCTATTAGTGTATAGTACACAACAAACAAACATCCTAGAGTAGATAATATCACAAATGCCTATCTTTGACAATTTAGATTCGATCATATAAACAAGAATAGGATCAACAGAAAATAATTTTCGAAGTTAATGATTGTGAATCATTGTCAACCTATCAATCCTATCTCAGTAAGATGATCAAGTCACCTTTTGCTGGAAAAGATGAACGAGCCAATGATATTCTGAGTTTGATACATACTGATGTATGAGATTTACGAACATATTTATCATAAATTTGAATTATTTAAAATATTCAAATAATTTTATAATAAGATAGAAAAATAAACTGAGAAGAGCATTGAAACTCTTTGGTCAGACCAAAGAGGAGAATACATTTCTAATGAGTTTTTGACATATCTAGAAGAGAATAGAATTCTCTCTTATTGGAATCGATTTTGTTAGACATAGTTTGATCTATTATGAGATTTATAAATCTGTCAGTTTTCTTTTAAGATTATGCTCTTAAGATTACTTGTCATGTTCTCAACTAGATTCCGAATTAATTAGTCGCAAAGACTCCATATGAGATATAGACTAGAGGTAAGCCGATACTCTCTTACCTTAGGATTTAGGAGTGTTTATTTTATGTCAAGCATTTGCAGACTGATTAGCTTAGATTTCGATCCTATAAATATTATTTTGTAGGGTAACTCCAAAGAATTTAGGAGATATTACTTCTATCTTGCTAAAGAATAAAAGTTATTCGATATTCTTTTTAGAAAATGAGTACCTTGGTGAAGGAACTGATACCTTTAATATGAAACTTATGAAGTTCAACAGATAAAAAAATCGACATAATTTAGTGAACCTATAGAATCAGATTTAATTAAATCAAATCTGAAATCTATTATAGAGGCACCATTAAGGAGATCCGATAGAGTATCGCGTTCGTCAGATAGATACTTCGATTTTTAGATCCGAAATATGATCCTATTGAACTCGATGAGAACAACAAAGATCTGATTACCTACATAGATGCCATGTAGAGGTCTGACTCTGATTAATGGCTTAGAGCTATAATATTCGAAATAGAGTCCATAATGGTCAATGGTGTATGGACACTCATTGATCCACTCGAAAGGATAAAGTCCATAGGGTGTAAGTAGATCTTCAATAGGATCAGAGGGTGCAGACGAGAAGGTAGAGACCTACAAAGTCCATCTGGTTGCCTAAGGATATCATCAACATTATAGTATTGATCATAACAAGATATTTTCTCCTATAGCAATGCTAAAATATTTTGAAGTTGGAACATACATTTTGATAAGTGATCAAAATGCATGACTTCATTGAGAACGAAGAAGAATCCTGCAAATACAAATAGATTAATAGTTCTGTAAGTAAATTTTTTATTTTGTATGTGAATGAAATTCTCTTAATCGATAATGACATTTCTTACATTACAGAGAATAAAAATTTTGTTCTTATCATTGTTCTCTATAAAGGATTTAGAAAAAGCATCCCTCACCCTAGGGATAAAAGATAGATCTAAGAGGTCGCTTAGGTTATCCCAGTCCAACGTACATAAAGTATTTATGAATAGAATTTATTCTATCATATACACCATGTATGAGACTGGATATGGTACACTCATTAGGATAGTAAGTGGATACCTACAAGATCCGGATGAGAATTATTAATAGGTCATCCATAAGTATTTGAGAAATACTAAGGACCAATGATTCGGTTATGGAGAATCTGACTTAAAACTTGTAGAATTTGACTTCAATTTTTAGTTGGATATAATAGTAAGAACGTATCGAAATACATCTTTGCTCTAAATAATAGAGCAATTTGCTGAAAAAGTTTCAAGTAAAAAAATATAGTCAATTTAAATTACAAGATAGAATGCATTGCAACATCCGATGCTTGTAAGGAACCTACATAATTAAACAGGTTCACTGGCAAACTAGGAGTGGCACCTTCCCATGATGGTTCTGCTGTATTGTACAGCACCGAAGTCATAGTTCATACCAAGGAGCCGAAGCCTCATTAGCTTATCAAGCATTTTGCATCGCTACCATTTTATTTGAAAAATCTATTAAGGTGATGTCGAACTTTAGAAGATCGATGGAAAAGAGAACCTGACCGACCTATTTACTAAAGCTTCAATATCTAGGAGTTCTGAGATGATAAATCAAAGATAGGTATATAATATGATACTGATTGACTTTAGTCTAAATGAAAGTTATTGGGAATTGTGTCTTAAAGTCAATTATTTGACGATTGTGCTCATTATAAATGTATATGAATTGATCAATAATAAAAATTATTTGACCTTTGTTATTATAAGGTTACATCTTCTAATGAACTCCTGTGTTGTGATGAAGTCCTTAAGACTACTTTGATCGATCAAAAAAGATTTATCGTGTAGTCCTTAAACTAATTTGTACTTAAACGATATGCTATTACTATGACGATAGCGATATCAAGTGTAGGTCGTTGTGTGCCATTTGCATTGATTGTCTTTATAATCAAATAGTATGAAAATACTGATATGGCATGCAGGTGAGATGAGGCGTATATCGTCACTAAATGTGATCAACTGTGGAGCACTCTGTTGTCAAGAGTAGCTTGCGAAGGATATGGGTATAAATATCCTTCCGATCTGAGATCATCATGATGACTTGCAAGCAACTCACTATACTTTGATATCGGACTATCTGAATTTTTAATTCAATGATAGAAGATTTCTGGATGCAATCAAGTACTTATCAAATGTGTGAGTCAAGATGGGATTGATCCCTTCGAATTAGTAGGAGTTAATGTATCACTGTATTTCAATTTGGCAAAATCTGAGTCTGAATAATCCATATGATAGATTTGAAAGATTAAAATACAATGTGGATGACTAATCCAGGATTGACAGTTAAATCCTAGATCTCCTTGAGCATTAAGATCAAAGGGATGAATTATATAGTAACTATATGCCAGTATGTTCTTGAATGTTGCTTCACCATCATTTGATCTATTCAGACGTTGGGTTCTATTGCTAGATAGTTACATCGATTAGTTTAAAAATTTATTTTGGTGCTATCAGCTTAGGTTCAAACATACGAGGTCACACTCAAAAAAAATTTCTAACTGATTATGTGGCTAATCAATGATTGAGAATCGTTCAAGGGTTTAATCGTCAATTCGATTGATAGTTAATCTTATGCAAAAATTATAATAAATTTATTCACTAAGTGTTAGTAAATTAATGAAGAATTAATTATTAATTAAATTATTAATTAATTTAATTTGATTGAGCAAAGAGGATTAGATTAAATCTAATTGAATTAGATTCAATTAGGTTTGATCTAATTAGGTAATGAGATGACCTAATCGCTTAGGAAGAATCGTCTCTGATTTGATCAGAACTTTGATTTAATTAATTACTAATTAAATTAGAATTTGATAAATAATTTATGAATCTAATTAGATTATATTTTATTTATTTATTTGGGCTTAACCAAATATGATTTGGTTTGAATCCAATAAGGAATTCTAGAATCCATGTAATGATGGACTCTTCCCATGCGCCACCCAAATATTGGACGCCACTTCTCATCATGCCAAAAAGAGTTTTGCATGAAGTTTTCTCCATGCAAAAAGGTCTTCCACCCTCCCTTTCTCACATCTAAAGATAAATAAAATCTGGTCTTTAAAAGTAGGTTCAAATTTGATTTGAATGGGCTACCATATATGGATAAGGTTTGACCTTATCCATAAACCTTTCCGCCCACTTCTCTTAATTTTTTTTTTTTGTGCGACAAAAAGAGAAATATTTTTGGCATAGAAAATCAGATGAGATTTGATTTTACCATAAGAAAGAAAGATGGTTTAGGTGTTGCAATTTTTTTTGCGTGGATTTGTGAAAAGGGGGCGACAACTTATGTAGAGTCCAACATCTCTTGGACTCTTCTAACCCAACCTCTTGTGGATGCCAAATAAAAGAGACTTCTTCCTTTTTGTGCATGTAAGAGATATCAAAAATAGCTCTCCAGAGTGAGGAGATTGGGGCATGACTTCATGGCATGAAAAAGAAAGAGGAGAGCCCTCTTCTCTTTGGGTGAGTGAAACATAGAAACCCTAGGGTTTGTTCCTAAGGGTTTTGAAAGAGAAAAAAAGAAGAGAGAAGAGCATCTCCTCTCCATACTTCTTTCTCATCCTCATCTCCTCCAAATGTTCTTCTTCAAC
Source organism: Elaeis guineensis (assembly GCF_000442705.2). NCBI lineage: Eukaryota > Viridiplantae > Streptophyta > Magnoliopsida > Arecales > Arecaceae > Elaeis > Elaeis guineensis. Next base: position 29,080,376 of record NC_026000.2, on the reverse strand, counting down.
CTCTGAAAAAATTTGAGAGATTTGAAAAAAAGATCTAGATCAATCAACAAGATAGTCTTTGTGCGAGCTAGTACTCCCGAAGAGACCGATCAGATCGGAGCTTTGAGTGGACTATCCGTAGAGATCGGACACATATGCAGCTATGAGCAACCAACGAGAATTTTTTTATTATGTCTCTCAATAGTGACGATCATCGATCCACACTCAGGTATCGAGTTCTGAACTCAGATTAGAAGTAGATTTGATCTACTGCTCACATGTATGCATGCAAATTTTATTTTCTAATTTTTAGATTTTATATGTCATATATCATATCATACATCCTAGAATAGATTGATTTATTGATCTGATCATATGCATGTTAGATTAATATAATTAATTTAGTTACTTTCCACTGTGATTTCAAAAATTTTTTTGAAATATATGTATGAAATCATCTATATTTTTCAATAGAAATAAGAAAGAAAAATTTAGTTGACTCTTTTTTCATGTTTATGCATCAATTATTTTAAAAAAATTAACTACGTTACTGATCTCTTTCACATTAAATCTAAAAAATAGAAAATAAGAGAGAAAGAATGAGTATTTCGATTTGTAGATAAGTATTTCACTTCTTTATTAACTATTTGATTAATTATACACTTCCCTCATATTGATTGTTTACCAATCATATAGTTTTTATTTATTTTAAAATACTATAAAAAATTAAGGCAAGATAACTAATGCATTGCTCAACATTCTCTAACTCTTCTTATTTTAAAAAGAGATCATTCCTTCGAACTTCTTCTTTGTTCTCTCCTCCCCCTCTTTTCTATCTCAAATAAAAAATTAAATATTTATTTAATTATGAATTATAGAGATTATTAATTTATACATTATCCTTTTTTTAGTAAAAATAAATATTATAAATTGATAATAATATTAATATTTTATTAAATAATAATTTAATAAAAAATATCATATAATGTAATCCATGTTTTCTTTCATCCATCCTATATAGAATAAAGGAGAAAATCATTTTTCTCGATCCTTCTATATTTCACCATATATATAGGAGGATGGATAAAAGATTTTCTATCTTTTTCTTCATCCGTCCTTTCTCTTCTATCCATCTTTTCTCCAATCTATCATTCGTATTAAATAAAGGATAAAGTCCAAACCTCAAAGTAAATTGATACACAAGCCAATAGAAATAAAGAGGAAGGGAGAGTCATCCCACTATCTATTAAAGAAAATAATTTAGAAGCTTATTAAGGAAAGTAACCTAAGAGCCACCTGTATGGTTATCTTCTTTGTAAGCTGTATGGTTATCTTCCATATTTATCCTCTTACATTTTTTAGTTCGATGTGTTGCCTTTTCTATCTGATCTATTTATCTAGATTAATTGTCATTTTTATAGTTGATCCCTTTTATCTTTATTAATTAACTTGATATGTTATCTTATTTAGTGATTATAATTTATATATAATTTCTTATTTATAATTTGTTATATATTATATTTCGTGCATCATATGTATTATGTATTTTGTATATCTCCATAAATAGAGGGCTACTGAAGAATGTAAACTAGATCATTTTTTTTTTAGTTTTCCACCAATAACATGGCCATAGACTCTTATCCCACATATCTAATTTTTATCAACTTGTGGATAACTTTTCACTAACTTTCTTTAAATAGAATTTTATTAAAATGATAGAAGTTTGACACCAATTGTATAATTAATTTTTATTTTCTATATAAACTTATCTCTTGTTAACACATAATCTTAGTCTGGGGCCCATCAAAGCTCTCTCATGTGTTCCTTAAAGATATGTCTTCCTTTGAGGTTCAGCGTTCTTTGCATGAATATGCTCATCTTTTTAATCTCATCTGGCGTCTATCTCTTTCGTCTCATGTTTAATACTTTTGGTAGCAATTAATTTGGATTCGACTACCAACAAAATAGTATCTTGCTTATTGCAATATTATTCCTTCTACTAGTAAGTTCTGTAATATGTGTCCTAACGTTTTCAAAGATTGTGATCACACATTCACCACATGCCCTTTTGCATATCAATGTTGGTATTATATTTCTCACATGCAGCAAATACCATGTTTTTCAACTCGTTGACAAGTCTATTTGATTATATGCAAAATGCCAATATTAATAAAGAATAAAAAATTCTTATGGCTTATATTAGTTGGATAATCTGATAAGTGAGAAATGAGCGCATGTTCAACCACACACATTCAACTCCAGCTCAAGTCTTACGTGAAGCCATGATTGTTATGAACATTTCATCTTCACAGCTGTTTAGGCACTGAGGTGGCATAAAATCCATCTCTGCTCCTAGCAGTAGATCTCTATTAGTCTCTTGGCTATCTCCTCCCCATGACTTTATCAAAATAAATTTTAAGGGCTCTCTTATGTCAAATCAAGCTTCAACGGCTTATATTCTCAGGGACCATACAGCTCGCTTCTTGCAAGCTGGAGAGAAAAAATTATTTAATATTTTTGTTTCTTTTGCTAAAATGATTGCTACATGATTAGGTATGTCTATTGTTATTTCTAAGTTTCATGTCACTCATATTTAATTAGAAGGTGACTCATTGTTATTCATTGGATCAAAGCTTTTCAAAACCAACAGTCTAAACAATTTTCTTTTCTATAAGATATATCGATTTGGAGGTCTTCATCTGCAGATTTTAAATTGGCTCATATATATAGAGAGGGCAACCAAGTAGCAGATTATTTGGCTAACAAGACTAAATCTGATGATTTTCAATAAAATGATAGCAGTGTTGTTGACTCACATTGTTTGTATCATCTTTATGCAAATAACTATGGAGTATTGTTCCAACGAAAAGGATGAAATATTGGAAGTGATGGAAGACATTGATAGACCTCTAGAAATATTAGATGTCTTGAAAAACATCAATATACCCATTTCTAATCAGTATAGATGTTAATATGTGTTTGTCTAGCTTTCTTGCACTTACATCTCATTTTTGTAGGAAGATGAACAAATCCTCAGGAAATTATATATGACAAATGTCACAAACTATGAAGGGATTCAGCCCGATATCATTAGCATATGGTAATTTCTCTAACTGAAAATAGATTGAACTGAATTATCAGATCAACAATATTATGAGAAGAAAAAAGAATAGCTTAATACCATCAGTTCAGTGAGCAAGTTAAAAATCAAAGTTTTAAAAATAAAAAAGTGGATAAAAGAAAAAATTATGAGTGTGTTCAAAATAAAAAAAGAAAATACTTATTGAAAAAGATATTGAAATAAGAGACTGTCTGCTTTCTATCAACATCTCAACACATTATTGTTCTTCGTCATAAATGGAGCCTTCAAAATTTATCATATTTGCTAGAGGTGATTCCTCCATCGAACATAGCTGTCATAAAAAAGCTCAATAGACCATCAAGCTGTAGAAGATCATCTTCGCGGATCACTAACATGTGCAACAAGTGGAGATTTAAAACTGTCAGATCTTAAATTTTATATCAAAGACATCGAGAGCCTTCAAATCTCACCACTTCCGATAGTTTATTGCATGGAGAAATACTTTTTACTTTTTATTTTTGGTGGGAGGCATATTATACAAAGTTTGGTGCCCATCACATTATAGTTCAACTTGTGCATATACCAGCATTGTTTCTGGATTGCTCAAAGTAGGTGCAAATTTTATTACAAGATTCAGACTTTTGACAAATATAGCAAATCAATATGAAAACAAAAGAAAAAAGAAGTAAAAACAAAAGAGAAGAAGAAGTATCACTCTGTTCATGTGGATGAAAAGAAAAAAAAAAGAAAAGAAAAAAAAATCAAATAAAGAGAAAGAAGATTATTTTACTAACACTTTCTGTATTTATATTTGTAGGGTTAAAATGAGTGTAATTTATTTAATGATTCACTTCTTTCTTCTTTCATATGTGATATGCTTATGGTCTACATTTCTACACAACTTACTGATTTCTAAATACTGTTGTTATTTAACTTATTTATAAAATTTTATATGGAATGCTTATATTCTACCCACTGCTACCAACATGCAGTCATGTTGCTCATAGATGCAGAGATCAGAAAATAGTATAAGTTTGCAACTTTACCTCATCTGTCTTTGTTTCAGATATTGAAATACAGAATGGCAAATATATACCAATACTATGTTGCATGCTGCTACAATGTGGTGCCAGTTTATTCTCTAAATGTTTAAAAGGCTCACCACTTGGAGCATACCACTTCAAATCATAAACTTGGAGTTTTCTACAGCTTAGGTATTCTCTTCAAATTATCAACTTGGACTTTTCTACTTGATATCCTGAAAAGTAATCCATAAGTGTATAGATCATAACTAGTAGTAAAGGACAAATAGAGTATCATTTCCACGAAGAAGTACAAGTACCAAGATTCTAATTTCCTATATTATCTAGATAAGTCAAGTTCAATTGATTAAATCTGAAATTTAATTAACTGAATGATGTTTATAACACCTAAGACTAAATCAAATGTAATTTTCTAAGGTTCAAATGAAAAATAAATGATGGGTCCCTAGAACTTAAATTTCATCATTTGATTTTCTGCGATCATTTTTAACATAATTGATTGGTTTCATTCTTACTAGTAGTAATGATTAGACTCTCTTTTTTTACGTAATGATTTTTTTCAAGACTCAACACCTATACTCATATTAACCCTAAGCTTACTTTCATGATCTTTAGTTTTAATATAAGTTCATTAAGCTCTTTAGATATCTTTGACAAAAGTCACAATAGGATGTCCTTATTTCTAAGTAAGATTGTCAAGGTTCGATGTTTTTATCAACTAACATTACACTCTCTCTTTCAATCCATCATGTAACATCTTAAACATACAATTAGTGGTCAGTTAATTACATGAATTGAATCCAAAAACATCAAATTACACCAATAAGAATATCCAATCTATTACATCAAGTGATCACAGAAAAATCAAAAACTACATCTAAGTTCTAGAGTAAAAAATCTAGCTATTCATTGACAGAAAATCACACACAATTATCATTGAATTAAATCGAAAAGTATTCATCATTAACCAATAAGAATTCAGTAAACTAAAGCATAGATGAAGAAGAAAGAAAGAACTATTGAAATGAAGAAGGCTTAAAGATCAAATCTTGACTCCCTTCCTCTCAGTTTATCGGCTCTCCCTTATCTTTTTTGTCTTCCCCCTTTTCTCTATATTTATAAAGACTCAAGTCCCTACACCATCCATGTGCTCGCGGACTTATGCTTGCATCCATATTTTCCTACATATTGCCGCTTCTATATATTAACCAAACTCAAGCACATTCGGCCACACTTTACCTGTAGGCCATGCTCATTGACTTTCCACGTACAGTCCTTGTTGGATGCGCGCTCTCTCAAACACCCACATACTCCCATGTGGTCTTCTTGTCAACTGCATGCCACAAGCATCCTTGAAGCACCCAACCACTTGCCACGTTCATTGTGCATTCAAAACATGTTTCTGCTTGTGTTGACCCACGTACAACTATGTCCTCCTATGTTTGCCTCACTCAAACTTCCACATTACTTTAGGTGTCCATATGCATGCTATGTCCAGCGCATTAATTCCTCATACCCAGCCTCTATGTCAAGTCCAATACCTCACCAATACATTAGTTTCTTCCATGCGCCATGTGAAACACCCCAAATGCACCTCAAATACCTATGGACATCCTCAGTCTTTAATTGCCCTCTGTATCCTACTAATAAAATTGGACATTTAATGCTTTAACAATAAATGCTCAGGTCCATGCTTTGTATGCTCCCAGACTTTTCAACATTTGTGACTAGCACCCAAGCTTCCTTATTTGCCACGTCGGTGCATTAATTGCTCCTTTGATATCCATATGAATCAGCCATTCTCCACTTGCATTTATTGCTCCAATTTCTTGCATTTACCTCCATGCCATGCGTTAATGTGCCGCTCCTCTATTCCATACATTGCACCATGCTTGAATGCCATGGATACTCATGCATGTTGGCCAGCCACAGACATCTGTTGCATAGATGCGCAAGCACATATGGACCCTTTGGTCTACGGTGAACTGTGCTCACTATTCGAGCCGCATTCTCACACTTTGAAATTCATCCAGTTATCGACTTTAGACTTATTTTATTGCAAATATTGGAATTAAGTCTTCATGATTAAAATATCGAATTTGAATCTCTCTTGACCGAACTTGGTCCTTCTTTATTTTCCGTCTATATTTAACCTAAGTAGACACTTTAATACCTACAAAACATAAAGAAGATTCAAAAAATAAAATCAAGTAAATACAAAATAAAATCCAAAATATTAAACAAAATAACTAGTAAATATAGAACTCAATCTAAAACCAAGTACTTATGACCATAAATTATATGCAAATTATTCCCCAATCAAATATCCAAAAATTTGAATAATTGCTTGTCCTCAAACAATAGAAAAATCACTCAAAATAAAGGACAACAATCCAAGCTAAAGTCAAGATATCACCATACTCTAAGTACCTATCATGCGAACATCAAGTCTTCAACAAATAAAGAAAAACTAAGCATACTTACATTCTTTAATTTCATTTTTTGTACATAATGCTGAACCTAATCGTGCTTATCATTCAATTAACACAATTGAACCATATATCAACTTAACTTGCAATCACTCTTTCTCACCACTACAAACAAGGTAGCAAACTAGGAATTTTTTATTTTTAAATTTATTCTTTTATTTTTAAGCTATCACTTACTTTTTGACATGAATATAAATATTTATGATGAATGCACCCAGTTACTCAACAAGTCACAAACTTAAAGTACTTTGCATACTCATATTTCAAGTTGCTGTTTGACATAAGAGTAAACATTGATGATGAATACCCCTAGTTACTAAGCAACTTAAAATATTGAAGTAGATTAATTTAATGCACAAATCACCCTATTTACTTAAACCATGTTTAGGACTAGCTCAAAGGAGATAATCACAAGAAAAGTATCACACTTATCTTTCATGCATAGTCACACAACTCACACAACTTTGCAAGTGATATGTACTTCAACGGTCATAAAAATCAAAGCATGCTTAATCATTCTTTATAAGATGTTTGCTTATCCTAAATCAAAAATTGATGCTTGACAAATAATAGAGAATTCGAGAATAATTTATTAACTCTACTAGGTCTCGATTTCAAATGCAGGTTCAATTTTTTACTCATTGTTTACTTATTTCACACATAAATCAAGTTTGAAAGGCATTAAAAGGCATGAATTATCGAGCCCTTGTGAAATCACACAAAGCATAATCAAACATAAATAAATCACAAATCCACCACCCCCCTCTCCTCAAACTTAATTTACACATTGTCCTTAATATAAAAGAAAGAAGAAAGAAAGATTGATACTCCCCTATTAAGCAAAGTCGAATGTATAGATTTCATCAAAGTGAAGAAGTACTGATTTCATACTTAATTCTCAAATCTGCACAACAAAATCAAAAGGGATCACGATCATAATTATTTAAATAATAAAAATTAAGAAATTATAACAGATAAAAGATAAGAGAAAGTTTTAGCTTGAGTTGCCTTCCAAGAAGTGCTTATTTATAGTCATTAGCTTGACTACCACACAATCTCTAACTATAGCTCGAATTTTGCAAAGGATAAGTCACTCCTTTTGGTACCACATCATCTATAATGTAAGACTTCAAATGCTGTCCATTAACCTTGAACCAGTAGCCTCACTATAAACCTCCACAGCACCATATGGATATATCTTTGACACTATAAATGGACTAGACCATCTCAACCTCAACTTGTCTGGAAACAATTTAAGGTATTAGTTAAAGAGTAACACTTGTTGCCCAACTTCAAAGTCTCTTTTCTGAATGTGTTTGTCATGCCAACGTTTGATTTTTTCTTTATAAAATCGAGCACTCTCATAAGCATCAAATCGAAACTCCTCCAACTCACTCAACTGAAGTAACCTTTTCTCACCTGCAGCCTTTAAATCCATGTTCAGCTCTTTGATTGCCCAATAGGCTTTATGCTCCAACTCAACTGACAAGTGACAAGACTTTTCAAAGACAAGCATATGAGGAGACATACCTAAGGGAGTCTTGAAGGTTGTCCTATAAGCCCACAGTGCATCATCCAGTTTGTTTGCCCAATCTTTTCTTGAACTATCCATAGTCTTCTCCAAAATATGCTTTTCCACCTGTCCATTAGTTTGAGGATGATAAGCAAGTGCTATCTTGTGAGTAACCTCATACTTCTTTAATAAAGCATCAAAGGATCGATTGCAAAAGTGAGAACCTTCATCATTGATGATTGCCCTTGGAACTCCAAACCTTGAGAAAATATTCTTTTTGACAAACCTCATTACCATCGAAGAATTATTGGTAGGTGTTGCAACAGCTTCAACCTATTTAGACACATAGTCTACTGCCACCAAGATGTACTGATTATTTAAGAAGAAAGAAAATGGGCCCATGAAGTCAACTTCCCACACGTCAAATAGCTCTATTTTCAAAATGTTGTTCAAAGGCATTTCATGTTTCTTCGAAAGATTACCAATCCTCTGACATCGATCACACATGCCTACATACTGTCTGGCATCCGGATACATGATAAGCTAATAAAAATCAGATTGCCATACCTTAACAACAGTCTTGAAAGAGCTGAAATAGCTACCACACTTCAGAGAATGGCAATGATCAAGAATATTCTTTATTTTCTCCTGGGGTATACATCTTCTAATCATCCTATCAGAATAGTGCTTGTATAGCAATAGCTCCTCCCAAAAGTAGTGTTTCACCTCTCACAAATTTTTTTCTTTTGATCGTAACTTAAATCAGAAGGAAAAATACCACTCACCAAATAGTTGACATAATCAGCATACCAGGAGATCGTAAAAGAAATTACCAACAACTATTCATCTGGAAAGCTTTCATTAATAGGCACCTCATCTGCCTTCGATTGCTATTCTAACCTCAATAAGTGGTCCACCACCACATTCTCCATATTTTTTTTATCTCAGATCTCAAGATCAAATTTTTGTAACAACAGTACCCACTGGATCAAACATGACTTGGCATCTTTTTGATCAACAAGTACTTGATTGCTGAGTGATCCGTGTACACAATGACCTTAGTAGCTATAAGATAAGATCGAAACTTATCAAAAGCAAACACAATAGCAAGTAATTCTTTCTCAGTAGTTGCATAATTTGACTATGTATCATTTAAAGTTTTGCTGCATAATAAATAACTGTAACTTTCTATTTTTTTTCTAACCGAGAATGGCATCCAATGCAAAGTATCCAAACAATTTTTGTCAAAATCAAAAATAGCATCCTTGTTCAATAAATTGCAAAGGAGTTTAGAGATTTTAGAAAAATCCTTAATAAACTGTCAGTGGAACCCTGCATGGCCATGGAAGCTTCTAACTCTCCTAACAGTGGTAGGTGGTGGCAATTACTTAATAAGTTTAATTTTTATCTAGTCCACCTTTAATACCCTGTGATAAAATCTTATGGCCTAAGACAATGCCTTCCTGCACCAGAAAATGACATTTCTCTCAATTTAAGACCAAATTGATCTCCACATAACACTGCAAAACTTGAGACAAGTTACCCAAACAGTTATCAAAAGAAGATCCAAACATAAAAAAAATCACCCATGAAAATCTTCATAATTTTCTCAACAAAATCAAAAAATAAAGCCATCATACAATGTTGGAAAGTAGCAGGTACATTACACAAACCAAAAGGCATCCTACAGAATGCAAAACTACCATAAGGACATGTAAAGGTGGTCTTTTCTTGATCTTCAAGAGCTATGAAAATCTAGTTATAATCTGAATAACCATTTAGAAAATAGTGGTAGTCATACCCTGCAAGTCTCTCTAATATCTGATCAAGGAAGAGTAAAGAAAAGTGATCCTTATAGGTAGCATTATTAAGTTTTCTATAGTCTATATAGATCCTCCAACCAGTTACTATCTTAGTAGAAATTAATTCATTATTTTCATTATTCACAACAGTTATCCCATCTTTTTTAGATACTATCTGCATTGGGTTAATCTATGAACTATCAAAAATTGGATAGATAATACCGTATCTAACCATTTAAGAATTTCAGTCCTTACTACTTCTTTCATGTTAGGATTTAACCTTCTTTGATTTTCAACAACAGCTTTATGGTTATCCTCCATTAATATTCTATGCATGCACAACGAAAGACTAATTACTCTAAGGTCTGAGATAGTCCATCCTATGGTCTGTTTTCTAGATCTCAACATACACAGTAGTTTATCAAGTTGTTCATCAAATAAAAAAATATGGACAATCATAGGTAAGATGTCATTCTCATCTAGAAGTGCATATCTGAGATGTAGGGATAGTGGTTTCAACTCCAGAACTGGTGCTTGCACATTAGAAGGGGGAGGAAGTGGCTTACCTTTATTTATCTCCTCAAATTGCATCCTTCTCAACTTCAGCATAGGAAGTGCAGCCTCCAAAGCATATGCAACCTCTGCAACCTCCAAATTCTCATCTTTAACTGTTGCTACATGCACTAAACAAATCTCAAGAGTTCTTTAAGATCTTCAAGCCTAAAAAATATTTGGATTAGCTTGTCAAAAAATTAATTTGATAAACACTATCAGTAAAGGGAGGATACTTGATTGCCCTACTTAAATTAAACTCTACCTTCTCTTCACCAACTTTCAATGTCAACTTATCATTTTTGACATCAATTATCGCTCCAACTGTGGCTAGAAATGGTCGACCCAAAATGATAGAAATTTCTGCATCTTCCTCCATTTCCAACACAATGAAGTCTATAGGAATATAAAACTTTCTTACCTTGACCAAAACATTCTCCAAGATGCCTATAAGATACTTCACTGATATATCTGCTAGCTGCAAAGAAATGGTAGTAGGCTTAAGCTCTTTTAGTTCAAGCTTCCTAGAAACAGACAAAGACATCTGTGAGACACTAGCACCCAAATCACATAAAGCTTTATCAAAATCAACATTACCAATAGTATAAGGAATAGAAAAACTCCTGAATCTTTGAGCTTTGGTGGAAGCTTGTTCTGAATTATTGCATTACACTCCTCAGTCAAAGCAATGGTCTCATAATCCTTCAATTTTCTCTTGATAGACATGATCTCCTTGAGAAATTTTGCATAGGCTAGAATCTAAGCCCAAGCATCTTCAAAAGGAATATTGATATGAAGCTGCATAAATACTTACAAAAATTTCTCAAGTTGTTTATCTAACTTATTTTGCTTAAGTCTCTGTGAAAAAGAAATAAGAAAATATAAGGTTTGACTGGTGGTGGTGTAGACTCAGTCTCGGTCCGATTTGGTTTTTTATCAATTTGTTCACTAAGAGCTGGCTTAGTAACTTCTTCATGCTCCACTTCATTTTCATCACCCACCACAGTCTCACCTCTTACTGACCAAGTTGCTTACCACTTCTCAATATGACTGCTTTACAGTGTTCCTTTGGATTCACCTCGATTTTGCTAGGCAAATCACCTTGGCCGCATGAATTAATGAATTTGCTAACTGCCCCATTTGCATCTCCAGATTTCGATGTAACTAGCCAAATGATCAATTTTAGCTTTCAGCTTTTCAAATCTGTCCGAAGTCACATTGGCTAGCTTTTCAATAGTCATTTTTCAAGATTGCTTGCTTCCGGGGTATTGTACAACTCTGTGGGGTCTTGGTTGAAAATCAAAAAAATTAAGAGGTCTGGAACTGCTACTTTGATTATCTTGATCTCTCCAAGAGAAGTTGGGATGATTCCTCCATCCTGGATTATAAGTGTTGGAATAAAGATTGCTTTGCTGCCTGTTGAAGTTAGAAACAAACTGAGCTTGTTTCACCTACTGATGATCAAAACTCATGTGAGCTCCTCCATACCAATCACAACTCAAAATAGGGTTAGAAACAATATTAGCAATACTAAGCTTATCAAAATTTTTATAAGAGAATCAACCTTGGTATTCAACATATTGATGCCATCCACATCATACATACCTGGTGCTCTTTTAGGCTACCTCTCTCATTTGACCATTGATAGTTATTGGAAGCCATCTCTTCCAACAACTCATAAGCTTCTTCAGTTGACTTACCCATCAAGGCACCTCTTGCAGCTGCATCTATAGTAATCTTGACTGAATGTGTCAAACCATTATAAAAAGTTTGCATAATCAACCAATCAGGAAGACCATGATATAGACAATTCTTTACAAATCTTTATACTTTTCTCAAGCTTCATACAAAGATTCACCATCCAACTGAATAAAACTAGTAATATCATTTTTGAGTTTTATGGTCATACCTGGTGGAAAATACTTACTTAGGAAAGCTTGTGACAAAGCATTCCATGTTATGAAAGAATTTGGAGACTTGGAATTCAACCAAGCTTGGCTTTATCCTTCAAGAAAAAAGAAACAACCTTAGCCGAATAGCATTGTTGGATGTATGCCCTAGAAGTCAATCTTGACTGACATATTTCATATATCTAAGACATGATTTTATATTTATTGGGTAGTTATATTATCATTTATATCATGTATCCATGAATCATCCAAAGTATTAACAAGATGATGATACATATTCTCAAAGAGTTGAGAATTTGAGGCATATATCATTGATGGTTGATTTTTAAATTGCTCCTGATCATAGGATCATCATGGAGATGGTGATTGATCCGGATAAACCAGTGCACGGATCGCTTCTTTCAAACAGATGGATCTCGAGTCTGTAGTGTAGAGACACTGAAGCGAGAGTGCAGGTGGTTGTTTGAGAATAACTAGTACTAAGCGTGACCAACACGAAAAGTCACATGGATGTCTGCTCACTCGTTAGTGACTTTCTCGATGCTGCAGTTGTATGACTGATCTTTGATCTGAGATGATACTACTTCTCATAGTGAGGCTACTGAAGTTTGACTGACACATCAACATAGATCTCAAGGAGCCCTTGTAGTGGATGTTGGCGACAGTTGATCCACTGTAGGAGTGAAGTGTGCATCAAAATGGGATCTATCAACCCTAACAGAAGAGAGTAGTCCTATAAAATTTAAGAGGCTGAGTCCTTAAGTCTATGGCCATAGCAGTATGATTAATAGAAAAGAGTTTTCATAAAATTACATATGGACTTAAGCTGATTGAATCTATCATATGACCGATGTTGAGGTTTGACGATTTATCTATGACCTATCATCTAGTCAGAACTCACGATAAAGGAACTGAATCATACGTTAACTACATCTAAAGTTCATTTCAGTTCTACTGGATTGCCACTATATTGCGTACGTGTCACTAGTAGATTGTGAGAGCTCACTAGGGTTATTCTGGATCGACAATCCTTGTTGAGTCAGAGTAGAATTATTCTGACTCATTGAAAAGAGTTTCAATGATACGATGATAGAGATCATTGTACATCTCACTACCAGACAGAATGAAACCTATGAGGTCACACAACAAAGGGATTAGGTCTGGAATAAGTAATTGAGCTTATGAAGTGTCAATTGAATTTAAAGAAACTCATTGGGTTTATAGTAACCTTGCTAGCACATGGTTGGATCGAACTCCTCTTTCTGTTGAGATTACTTATTTGATAATTAATTCTAACTTAATTACCTACTAATAACCTACATGAATAAAATTCATGAGACTTCAATTATTGGGTGTCTAAGATTATGGATCGCATAAATTAAGGGTGCAAGTCCCTTATGAATCTCCTTGATAGTTATTATGGGCGCCACCTTGATTTGATCAATTTGGACGTGTCCATTGATTAGAGGACTTTTTGTTTTCATATAGGACATCTTTTGGGTGTATTTTGGGGTGTCTAATTATGAGTGCAAGGGCTTCAATTATTGACGCCTAATGGACTTCCTAATATAAGTTGGATAACTTAAGTTAATAAGAATCCTAATGCAAGTAGGATTGTATTATGAGATTGAATAGGATTCAATCTTTATGCCTATTTAAAGGACCTTACCTAAGGTCCCTAGAGCATCTAAACCAGCAGCCCTCACACCCAAAAGCTCTCCTTAGCCCTCTCTTCCTCTCCCTTTCTCTCCTCTTGGGTGTTCTATATACCCCTTCCTTGGGATGCGCGTCCCAAGGAGTTTTATGCCCAAAGAAGTTTGGGTGCCTTTTTTTGCTAGTTTCTAGCATCTAATAGCAGCACATAGCAAGAAAAAACTCTAGAAAGAGGATAAGAAGAAGATCAAAAAGAAAGATCGAGTGTTGATCGTGATCCAAGCTTCGTTCAGATTCAGCAGGTTGAATTTTGGAGATTCAAAATTCAAATTATAAAGGACTGTTCCAAGCTGATCCCGAGTGGATACTCATAGAAGTCGATACTTGTATAACTAACAGAGAGCCTCATCTCTTTCAGATCCAGATTTGAAGAAAGAGATTGCGAAACAGGTATGTGATTTGATCAGAATCTAAATTTCAGCATATATCAATTTCAGTATATGAAATAGATCCATGTGGTTTTATATTTTTATGCATACAAAATTTAGATTAAATTATTTTAATCTTATTCTCTACTATGGTGTTTAAAAATTAAGTTTTGAAATACATATGCATGCTTCAAACTTCAAATTTCAACGCATCTTCACTAGCTCCATTGATCTTGATAGTGTCACATATCTTCAAAAAATTGGCTAGGTGCTCATTTGGGTCTTTATAGTTTTTCCACCAAACTATTCTTGTTGTACCATCTAAATGAGACCAGATTTGATCTCAAAATTATTGGCGTTGACAGTTGGTCTGACAATACTTCTTGAGCCCATTGATATTGGGCATTGCATAGTCACGTAAGGTTATTTGGTCCTCAGCCATGTCTACTAACTGATCTTCTTCCAATCTTCGTTCTCTTCTTAGTGCATGCAATGTACGTTCAATCTCTGGATCAAAATTTTTCAAATCCAGACCACGGCCTCATCTCATGCACCAAAAATAACCTGAAATACAAGAAAAATAGAATAAATAAAATTAAATCAATTAAAGACAAATGGACAAAAACATAAAATTTCAATGAAAATAAAACAAACAATACAATCTAAATTAATAAGAAAATTTTTTTGTTGATATTGAAAACACTCTTCTTCAGCAACGGTGCCAAAAACTTGATATCCCAAAAATTAAACCACAAGTGTATGGATCGTAACTAATAGTAAAAGGCAAATAGAGTATCGTTTCCATGATGAAGAAGTACAAGTACCAAGATTCTAATTTCCTATATTATCAAGATAAGTTCAATTGATTAAATCTGAAATTTAATTAACTGGATAATGTTTGTAACACCTAAGACTAGATCAAATGTAATTTTCTAAGGTTCAAATGAAAAATAAATGATGGGTTCCTAGAACTTAGATTTCGTCACTTGATTTTCTGTGATCATTTTAAACATAATTGATTGGTTTCATTCTTGCTAGTAGTAATGACTAGACTCCTTTTTTTTTATATGATGATCTTTTTCAAGACTCAACACTTATACTCGTGTTAACCCTAAGCCTACTTTCATGATCTTTAGTTTTAATACAAGTTCATTAAGCCTTTTGGATGTCTTCGATAAAGGTCACAATAGGATGTCCTTATTTCTAAGTAACATTGCCAAGGTTTGATGTTTTTACCAACTAACATTAACTTCCTCTTTCGATCCATCATGTAACATCTTAAACATGTAATTAGTGGCCAGTTAATTACATGAATTAAATCCAAAAATATCAAATTACACCAACAAGAATATCCAATCTGTTACATCAAGTGATCACAGAAAAATCAAGGACTACATTAAGTTCTAGAGCAAAAAGTCTAGCTATTCATTGACAGAAAATCACATATGATTATCATTAAATAAAATCAAAAAGCATTCATCATTAACCAACAAGAATTCGATAAACTAAAGCATAGATGAAGAAAGAAAGAACTATAAAAATGGAGAAAACTTGAAGATCAAATCTTGGCTCCCTTCCTCTCGATTTATCAGCTCTCCCCCACCTTCTTTGTCTTCCCCCTTTCCTCTGCCTTTATAAAGACTCAAGTCCCTGCACTATCCATGCACTCATGTACTCATGCCCGCATCTATATTTTCCTACATGTTGTCGCTTCTGCGTATTAACCAAACTCGAGCATGTTCGGCCACACTTTGCCCATAGGCCATGCTCGTTGACTTCCCACCTGTAGCCCTTATTGAATGTGCGCTCTCTCAAACACCCATATGCTCCCATGTGGTCTTCTCGTGAACCACATGCCACAAGCATCCGTGAAGCACCTAGCCATCTGTCACGTTCATTGCACGTTCAAAACACATTTCTGCTTACATTAACCCACATACAACCATATCCTCCTGCGCTTGTCTCGCTTAAACTTCTGCATTGCTTTAGATATCCACATGCAATGCTGTGTCCACCTTCGTGTCAAGTCCAATACCTCATCAACGCATTAGTTTCTTCCATATGCCATCTAAAACACCCTAAACGTAGCTCAAATATGCAGCTGTATGGACATCCTCAGCCTTCAATTACCCTCTGTATCCCACTAATGAAATTAGACATTTAATGCTTTGATAATAAATACTTAGGTCTACCATGCTTTTTGTGCTCCCAGGCTTTCTTTGTTTGCCATGTTGATGCATTAATTGCCCCCTTAATATCCATATGAATCAGCCATTCTCCACTTGCATTTATTGTTCCAATTTTTTTTTATATTTGCCTCCATGCCATGCATTAATATGTTGCTCCTTCATTCTATACATTGTACTATGCTTGAATGCCATGGATACTCATACATGTTGGCCAGCCATGGATATCTGTTGCATAGATGCATGTGCATATATAGACACCTTGGTCTGTGGTGAACTGTGCTTATCATTCGAGCTGCATTCTCATGCTTTGAAATTCGTCCAGTTATCAACTTTAGATTTGTTTTATTGCAAATATTGGGATTAAGTCTTCACGATTAAAATAAGGGATTTAAATCTTTCTTGGCCTAACTTGTTCCTTCTTTATTTCTTGCCCATATTCAGCCCAAGTATACACTTTAACACCATAAAACATAAGGTTAAAAAAAAAAAGTAAATACAAAATAAAAACTAAAATACTAAAAAAATAACTAATAAACATAGAACTCAACATAAAATCAAGTACTTACGATAACAAAATGTATGCAAATTATTCCCAAGCACTACCACATCATACAGTGTTTTCTTATTGGGTGGGCTGCTTCGCTGCTTTATATTTTTACTGGTTCTTCATGTTTTTTTTGGGTGCTTCTCTCAGTCGATAGATTTTGGACATAGGCTATGGCTGCTGTGTTATTTAATACATCCTTCTCATATTGCTCCATACAAAATTATGACCTCATCTTTGCCCACGGAACAGTATTCCTATGTTAATGGAGGCTCTTCTGTACTCAGATTTTATGCTTACAGGTCTTCGAAGCATATGTTTAGTTTTTTCATACACTACATAGTGCTTGATTTTACTCTGACAACATTACATAACTACTGCAACATATTTATCAGCTCTGCTAGGATCTATACTTCAAAGAGCTGCAAAAAATTCATTAACTTCTTAGACTTTTACAGATGTCTATACTGCAATACTGCAGACAGATCTACAGCTGAAACATCCTTGTTGTTCATGGGTTGTAGAGCAATACTAATTTTTGGATTCTGTATTCTTCTATATATTATCAATTGTATGTTTCAATACTTGTTATTATGTATATTATTACAGCTTTTGGGTTTGTATTTGCTATCTGAGCCTGCTTTTGCTCTTGCTGGCTCCAATCACGTCTTGTTTTTTGTAAATATCACTTTTGGTGAATAAAAGTTTCACTTACTACCAAAAAACACATACTAAAACATGATTCTTCTCCATTGTTTATAGTTAATCACTAATGAAAAAATACTATATTGTGCTATTGAATTTCTAGTAAAACTAAATTCTATAGCATTATTTGGACATATGTTTTTTTTCTCCTAGTATTTTGTCTCCTCTAAGGTGATTTAATATATGAATTAAGAATTTCTTTTTTGTGGAGGACACTCTCAAATCACCTCCATCTGAGAACGAGACAACGAAAAGAGCAAGCTTATATGCAATTAGAGTGACAGTAATCTTATATATTTTGCTTTGTTGTGTAGGGTATGCAGCTTTAGGCAATAATGCTCCTAGAAATATCCTCACGGGATTCCCACGGCCCTTTTGGCTTGTGGGTGTAGGCAATATTGTAGTCCTCGTTCATCTAATCGGAGCCTATCGGATCATTCACATCTTATGACTTCATTTGATAATATTCTATGCATAATGAGTGAATGAGATTTAGATCAAATAGAAAGAAATTAGCTGAAAGTAGGGAACATAAGTCAGTTTTTCTGGCTAATTTTTGCAAGCATTTCGGCAATCAATATTCGCCGAGCATAAGGACCGGCTCTTAAAGAAATGGCCAGAATTGGCCTTCTTCAACAATGTGTACATAATAAAACTTATCTTCTCTAAAGGCCAGACCATTAAGGTTATACTATGCAAGCTTTATTCTTAGCACAGCCTTCATTGTGTTAACAACATTGATAGTAGTACTGTTGTTGCTGCCTTTTTTCAATGCGATCGTCGGATTGCTTGATGCAACTATCTTTTGGCCATTGACAGTTGTACTACCCATTGGCTATTTACATGGTTTAAGCCAAGATTAAATGAGGTGAGCGGAGGTGAGTGCTATTTCGGTGCTTAAGCATAGTTGCACTCAGTGTCCCGCTCCTGGCTGCTGTCGAGGCATGCGGTCACAGACATTGCTTAACATCTCAAGCATGTCATAATATTTAAGGCCGAGTTTTAGATGGATTGTATTATACTCTGGTTGTTGGGTGGATGTCTGGTCAGGACACCACCTCCCAAGACCCTTTCAGTACCACGCGATGCAGCAGGAAGAAAGAAGAAACAAAACAAAAGGAAAAACAATCAAAATACGTGGATCAGCCACAAAAAGGACTCGCCTCCACGGGGCATGCAAACTTCACTATGAAAAGAAAATTTTACAAGAGGAGACCTCACCCTCAACCCTTGTACACCCAATTCTCTCTCACATGAAGTTCTCCTCACAAAAGCTCTCTCTCTCTTGGAGACCCCCTGAACCCCTGAAGAGCCTGGCGACCGCTGTTCAGGAGCCTCCTGCTCCTCAATCACAGCGCCCTCGCCCCTCTCTCTCTCCTCTGGTTCGTACGGCGGCGAGAAACCGAACCGCGCAACTCTCTGTTTCGTCACAGGCCTTTTAAAGGCTTAAACAAAGGTTAAAGCATGATTAGAAAGGGATTAGGACTCCTTAACAAAGCCAAGAAACCCTCCTGACCGTCGGATCAAGACCGGGAATCACCTGGGCCCTCCGATCGCGCTCCGGTCCACGGAATAGTGCCATGGACCGCGAGAATCGCGTGGGAAACGCCCACGCGGTCCGCAGACCGCGCCGTGGACCACCCGGTCCACGGTGGACCGGGGCAAGGGCCAGCAGGCCCGCTGGCCTGGGCCTGCCCGCGCCTGCGCGCGGGCCTGCGTGCGCCTGGGCCGCGCGCCCGCCTGAGCCGCGCGCCCGGCTGGGCCGCGCGCCCGCCTGGGCCGCAGGCCCCCCCGCGCGCGGGCCTGGGTCGCGCGTCCCGCGCGCCGCCGCCTGCGGCCGCACCGCTGCCGTCCGCCGCCGGTCGCCGGCGATCCTCCGCCGCCTCGATTTTCGTGCCGACTTCGAAAGCTCGTATCTCCTCCATCCGAGCTCCGTTTCAGGTGATCTTGGTCTCGTTGGACTCCGTTTTTCGCCGCGAACCTCGCTGTGGGCTCAATGTGGGCTGAATCTCGAGGCGTCAAATCCTAACAATCTTCACCTCGACTCGATATTCGACCACCTCCAAACTCCGAGAGCTTCTAGATCTCCTCGCCCCCATGCCCTGGGGCAATCGCCTGCTGATCATGGATGGACAAACATGGGAGTCGAGCCAGGCTGCTCGATCCCATCTCCGTCGTATGCTGTGCTCCTCCTGACCTGAGACCTGTTCGGGGCATCATCCTGCGGCAATAGGAATCTTACCTTGCGACGTCGCCTCTCGTCCTCCCGAGTCTCCTGTCTCGTGCCCGATCTGCCTCCTGGAGCTCCACCTCGCTCTGGGCTCCACCTGGCTTCCGATGCTCCACCTCGCACTGGGCTCCCTACCAGGTAATAATATCCTCTGCTCCCCTTCTTCCCCTCCAGCACAATCCTATCGCCGCGTAGCACCCTCAGGATTCCTCCACCAGCTACCGTCCTGTAGCCTCTCGAATCCAGTCTGCTAAGTGAGATAAGATTCCGTCTGAAATCGGGTATGTATCGGACCTCCCCCAATCTCCTCACTGCACCGTCATGTGTCCTCCAGCTGACCGTCCCAATGCCTCTGATCGCACAGCTCGATCCATTCGGCAGATATACAGTGCTCTCACTGTTCTCCAGGGAGTCAAACTGCTCCTCTCTGCAACACACATGATAGGGGCATGCAGAATCTAATATCCACTGCTGGGAAAAAGTAGATACCTCATCAGATATCTCCAGGACATCTCCATCTGAATCGCTGCCGGCCGTCGCTACAGCAGCCACCGTCCGATTTTTCAGTTGAGGGCAATCTCTGGCTAGATGCCCCAACTCCTCACACCGGTAACACCTGATTTTGCTCAAGTCCCTCCTGGACTTAGACCGCCCTCGATGCGATCTCCTGTCGCTCCGTCTACCGCCTTCTACTCCTCCAGAAGTCATCAAAGCTGAGCTATCGACACCTGAGCTCGAAGCTGGGTTCTCCCTCCTGAGAACATCGTTCTGGAGTATCGCCGCGGTGACCTCGTCCATCTTGATAGTGCTCTTCCCCACTAGAAGAGCAGTCACCAAGGACTCGTACGAAGGGGGAAGCGACGCCAGCAAAACCAGCGCCCTGGTCTTCTCCTCAACGTTCTCGCCAACGCTGAGAAGGTCGGTGAGGATCTTCTAGAAGTGGCTCAAATGCTCCTGCACGCTCTGTCCCTCAGTCATCCGCAGTTGGTAAAACTGCCTCCAGAGGAAAAGTGTGTTGGTGAGAGACTTCGCCATGTACAACTCCTCGAGCTTCGACCACAGCACCGTCGGGGAAGTCTCGCTCAGCACATGGATCACCACCTCATCCGCCAGGTACATGCGGATGGTACTCACCGCCTGCATCTGTAGCCGTTTCCAATCCCGCACCTCCATGGTGGTCGGCTTCTCATCGCACAAGAGAGCTTCGATCAACCCCTGTTGGATGAGCACGTCCTTCACCCTTGCCTGCCACAAAGAGAAATTGCTTTTACCATCAAACTTGTTGATCTCCATCCTGATTGTTTCTGTTTTCTCCATCTTCAGTCTTGCTCACCACCACTGCAATCTGCGTCCTTGTACCGCCTTGCTCTGATACCACTTGTTGGGTAGATGTCTGGCCAGGACACCACCTCCCAAGACCCTTTCAGTACCACGCGATGCAGCAGGAAGAAAGAAGAAACAAAACAAAAGGAAAAACAATCAAAATACGTGGATCAGCCACAAAAGGGCTCGCCTCCACGGGGCATGCAAACTTCACTATGAAAAAAAATTTTACAAGAGGAGACCTCACCCTCAACCCTTGTACACCCAATTCTCTCTCACATGAAGTTCCCTCACAAAAGCTCTCTCTCTCTTGGAGACCCCCTGAACCCCTGAAGAGCCTGGCGACCGCTGTCCAGGAGCCTCCTGCTCCTCTCTCACAGCGCCCTCGCCCTCTCTCTCTCCTCTGGTTCGTACGGCGGCGAGAAACCGAACCGCGCAACCCTTTGTTTCGTCACAGGCCTTTTAAAGGCTTAAACAAAGGTTAAAGCATGATTAGAAAGGGATTAGGACTCTTAACAAAGCCAAGAAACCCTCCTGACCGTCGGATCAAGATCGGGAATCACCTGGGCCCTCCGATCGTGCTCCGGTCCACGGAATAGTGCCGTGGACCGCGAGAATCGTGTGGGAAACGCCCACGCGGTCCGCAGACCGCGCCGTGGACCACCCGGTCCACGGTGGACCGGGGCAAGGGCCAGCAGGCCCGCTGGCCTGGGCCGGCCCGCGCGCGCGGGCCTGGGCCGCGCCTGCGCGCGGGCCTGCGCGCGCCTGGGCCGCGCGCCCGGCTGGGCCGCTAGCCCGCCTGGGCCGCAGGCCCCCCCGCGCGCGGGCCTGGGTCGCGCGTCCCGCGCGCCGCCGCCTGCGGCCGCTGCCGTCCGCCGCCGGTCGCCGGCGATCCTCCGCCACCTCGATTTTCGTGCCGACTTCGAAAGCTCGTATCTCCTCCATCCGAGCTCCGTTTCAGGTGATCTTGGTCTCGTTGGATCCATTTTTCGCCGTGAACCTCGCTGTGGGCTCAATGTGGGCTGAATCTCGAGGTGTCAAATCCTAACAATCTCCACCTCGACTCGATATTCGGCCACCTCCAAACTCGAGAGCTTCTAGATCTCCTCGCCCCCATGCCCTGGGGCAATCGCCTGCTGATCATGGATGGGCAAACATGAGAGTCGAGCCAGGCTGCTCGATCCCATCTCCGTCGTATGCTGTGCTCCTCCTGACCTGAGACCTGCTCGGGGCATCATCCTGCGGCAATAGGAATCTTACCTTGCGACGTCGCCTCTCGTCCTCCCGAGTCTCCTGTCTCGTGCCCGATCCGCCTCCTGGAGCTCCACCTCGCTCTGGGATCCACCTGGCTCCCGATGCTCCACCTCGCACTGGGCTCCCTACCAGGTAATAATGTCCTCTGCTCCCCTTCTTCCCCTCCAGCACAATCCTATCGCCGCGTAGCACCCTCAGGATTCCTCCACCAGCTACCGTCCTGTAGCCTCTCGAATCCAGTCTGCTAAGTGAGATAAGATTCCGCCTGAAATCGGGTATGTATCGGACCTCCCCCAATCTCCTCACTACACCGTCATGTGTCCTCCAGCTGACCGTCCCAATGCCTCTGATCGCACAGCTCGATCCATTCGGCAGATATACAGTGCTCTCACTGTTCTCCAGGGAGTCAAACTGCTCCTCTCTGCAACACACATGATAGGGGCATGCAGAATCTAATATCCACTGCTAGGAAGAAGTAGATACCTCGTCAGATATCTCCAGGACATCTCCATCTGAATCGCTGCCGGCCGTCGCTACAGCAGCCACCGTCCGATTTTTCAGTTGAGGGCAATCTCTGGCTAGATGCCCCAACTCCTCACACCGGTAACACCTGATTTTGCTCAAGTCCCTCCTGGACTTAGACCGCCCTCGATGCGATCTCCTGTCGCTCCGTCTACCGCCTCCTGCTCCTCCAGAAGTCATCAAAGCTGAGCTATCGACACCTGAGCTCGAAGCTGGGTTCTCCCTCCTGAGAACATCGTTCGGAGTATCGCCGCGGTGACCTCGTCCATCTTGATAGTACTCTTCCCCACTAGAAGAGCAGTCACCAAGGACTCGTACGAAGGAGGAAGCGACGCCAGCAAAACCAGCGCCCTGGTCTTCTCCTCAACGTTCTCGCCAACGCTGAGAAGGTCGGTGAGGATCTTCTGGAAGTGGCTCAAATGCTCCTGCACGCTCTGTCCCTCAGTCATCCGCAGTTGGTAAAACTGCCTCCAGAGGAAAAGTGTGTTGGTGAGAGACTTCGCCATGTACAACTCCTCGAGCTTCGACCACAGCACCGTCGGGGAAGTCTCGCTCAGCACATGGATCACCACCTCATCCGCCAGGTACATGCGGATGGTACTCACCGCCTGCATCTGTAGCCGTTTCCAATCCCGCACCTCCATGGTGGTCGGCTTCTCATCGCACAAGAGAGCTTCGATCAACCCCTGTTGGATGAGCACGTCCTTCACCCTTGCCTGCCACAAGGAGAAATTGCTCTTACCATCAAACTTGTTGATCTCCATCCTGATTGTTCCTGTTTTCTCCATCTTCAGTCTTGCTCACCACCACTGCAATCTGCATCCTTGTACCGCCTTGCTCTGATACCACTTGTTGGGTGGATGTCTGGCCAGGACACCACCTCCCAAGACCCTTTCAGTACCATGCGATGCAGCAGGAAGAAAGAAGAAACAAAACAAAAGGAAAAACAATCAAAATACGTGGATCAGCCACAAAAAGGGCTCGCCTCCACGGGGCATGCAAACTTCACTATGAAAAGAAAATTTTACAAGAGGAGACCTCACCCTCAACCCTTGTACACCCAATTCTCTCTCACATGAAGTTCCCCTCACAAAAGCTCTCTCTCTCTCTTGGAAACCCTCTGAACCCCTGAAGAGCCTGGCGATCGCTGTCCAGGAGCCTCCTGCTCCTCTCTCACAGCACCCTCGCCCCTCTCTCTCTCCTCTGGTTCGTACGGCGGCGAGAAACCGAACCGCGCAACCCTCTGTTTCGTCACAGGCCTTTTAAAGGCTTAAACAAAGGTTAAAGCATGATTAGAAAGGGATTAGGACTCCTTAACAAAGCCAAGAAACCCTCCTGACCGTCGGATCAAGACCGGGAATCACCTGGGCCCTCCGATCGCGCTCCGGTCCACGGAATAGTGCCGTGGACCGCGAGAATCGCGTGGGAAACGCCCACGCGATCCGCAGACCACGCTGTGGATCACCCGGTCCACGGTGGACCGGGGCAAGGGCCAGCAGGCCCGCTGGCCTGGGCCGGCCCGCGCGCGCGGGCCTGGGCCGCGCCTGCGCGCGGGCCTGCGCGCGCCTGGGCCGCGCGCCCGCCTGGGCCGCGCGCCCGCCTGGGCCGCGCGCCCGGCTGGGCCGCCAGCCCGCCTGGGCCGCAGGCCCCCCCGCGCGGGCCTGGGTCGCGCGTCCCGCACGCCGCCGCCTGCGGCCGCGCCGCTGCCGTCCGCCGCCGGTCGCCGGCGATCCTCCGTCGCCTCGATTTTCGTGCCGACTTCGAAAGCTCGTATCTCCTCCATCCGAGCTCCGTTTCAGGTGATCTTGGTCTCGTTGGACTCCGTTTTTCACCGCGAATCTCGCTGTGGGCTCAATGTGGGCTGAATCTCGAGGCGTCAAATCCTAACAATGGTTGTGATAAAGTTTGTATAATGGGGATGCATGGTAAGATTTTATTAGCTATGAAATTTTTACTAGCATCTAGTTTGTAGCATAGGATAGTTTTAAACAAAAATAGAATTACATTTATATTTTTTTTTCTTTTTTAACCTATCAAATCTGCCACATACTCAAGTTGGGATTTCTTATAACTCTTTCTTTCTTTTGAGAAGAAAATGTATTCTTTGTGGAGCCGAATATTAGATGGATTAGAAAGAATGATGTCTTTTTTTAACTTGAATATTAGTTGGACTTAATGATAAGTTTCCATCATGATGATATCTCTACAATTAGACCTTTTCCATAAAAGTTGTTTATCATTGTTTACAGAAATAATGGGTATTATATTTGTGTAATCAAGCCTTAGATTGGTGGACATTGTACGAGCCTTTACTGGTTCGAATAATAGGACATTCTTTTTTGAATAACCTAAAAGTTTGAATTTTGAAAAGACACCATATTATTGGATGAATAGTGAAAATATGAAATAACTATTGCATTGGTGCAATGAAACGAGCATTATTATCAAAACATGGCTAATTGACAAACATTGCATAATATAATTATAGCATTATACCAATCATTAAAATGCAATGGCACCCATTGTAACAAAGATAGATGAACGGCTATTGGCATGCTTAAAATGTGCTACATTTTCTTGTGACAAAAGTGTGTTACTAGTTATAAAGCTTGTTCATCTTCTTTGCATATTCTCTCAACATTCAAATATCCAAGCCTCTAAAGTAACAAGTTTCAATCTTTGCTTATCAATTGCCAATAAAGGATGTTATGCATCACACCGCATTTAATAGAAGAGGGGGTGGAGATAGCTATTTAGTTGATATCTTCCCCTATCTCTCTCCTCTCTCGGAAAGGTGGGCATGAAATTGGCTGAAGATGGTGACTGCATGAGAACAGATACCCTCTTTCCACTTGACCTTAAACATCTATTACAATGAAATGCTTGATGAGTATCAACTTCTTGAAGAGCTAAATAGAGGCTAGAATAGGCTCTTTATTTTTTCCCTTTTTTTTGTTCCAAATCATTGTTGCAGATCTACATATGTTTAGAGGCATTACCATTATCATTTGTGGGCATTAATCTACCTTTTGTGGATCCTGGAAAGAAATAACACCTGATCCCCATAGAAAATTTATTTCTTTTCTTTGTTCTTTTATGAAAAAGCTATTTTAAAACTTATATTATGATTATGCATCTAGCAGAAGCACCAAAACAAATCGATTTTATAAGAATGCATAAAAATTTATCATTTTCATTCCTTTGAGCTAAGTAGGGGCTATTATATACTGAATAAAATAGTTAGTAAATGTAGTGATTGGACGGTTTAATTGAATAAGATCCAGTCATATTTGGCTATTGAGGGGACTAGCAAATGTCGGTATTGCCATTTCTCCCACACCATAGGCATCAACTAGTGGCATTGCTACCTATTTGGCTAAACATGGGCTTAGAAAGGAAGATGGAGTAGGGCACCATGTTCTAATGGCATCAAGGAGCTCATCTTCTCCTATCTGATAGTTGATGGTGATTGCAGCATTATCTCTTTTTTTGATATGAGTTGTACCATACCATATGCCACTCCTACCACTAAATCTTTATCGATAGATAGTGTATTGTCAAGCACTCTCGGTCTCCTTCTTCATCCTCTCTCTGTCTCTCTCTCGATTATCCCTCTCTTATTCCTCCTCCATATTTATAAATCTATAACCGACTATTTGATCATTGAGCTTTACCATTACTGCCTCATCAAATGTGACTAATCAGCTGGTGCCTCCTCTTTTTCTCTTTTTGCTTCTTTTTCTCTCTCTGTTCTATGTTATTTTGATATCCATGCCTTCCAGCTTGGTCTGCATCTCCACCAGGACCTCTCTCTTTCCCTCCCTCCCTTTCTTACTCTCCCACTTCGTATAGATCTCCAACGATGGAGATCTTTCATACTCTCACTCATCTTTTTTCTTCCCTCTCTCTCTCTCTCTCTCTTAGACTCATTATGGTTGGGGCGAGGCTTGTTCACCAATCTCTTTTTGTCTTATTTTCTCTATTAAGGAAAAAGACTCCACTCTCCTTCTCTCCCTTTCTCTTCTCTTCGTGATTGATAGAGAGGCTAATCCTTTTCTATCTCACTCCATGTTACTCTCTCCAGCCTAATCTCTAACCTCGAGAAGAAGAATTGCCACATGAATTCATAATCCATATCTTGATCTTCTTTTTTATCGTGGATTATTTCTCAAACTCCTAATCTTATAGAGAGGACAACAATTTGGACTTGAAGAGTCTAGTATGAATCTTTCTCTTGACTCATAAGTTATGATAATTTTTTAACTTGGATTGTGATCAAATTATGAAATTCTGATATTACGATTCGGATGGAAGATAGGAATTTTAAATTTAGAAGATTAAAAATTAATGATTAATTAATTAACTTAGCTAGGAGGTAGGTTTTAAAATTTTATTATATTAAATATTGACTCTAGATTAATTGGGTGCTTTAGATATACATGCAAGCTGACTTGATATGTTCAATTTAATTTTATTATTGATAAAGATAAAGATCCATCTGTCAACCAAGTTGTGGACAACACACGTACCATATGTTGATATGTCATGAAATATGATATTATTTATTTTGATTCTATATGTTATCAAATTATGTTTGGTTATGGTGAGCGTGTGATGATATCCAATCAAATTTCAATCATAGAAGATATACCTGAGCCAAGATATCGAGATATATCGTTGGATATATCGTGATATCTTGGTTACTCAACATAAGGAGACAGCCAAATCAATTTTCACTGAACAAATTATCTGGGCCGAGATACACCGAGATGTTGGTGTGCTTCGAGATTTTGTGGGGATTCCTCCACGTGTCAACCATCTATTCCGTGCTATGAAGAGTGCTCTACTCTGTATCTACGCAGCTGATCCATACTTTCTTGCTGTTAAAGTTTCTGAAGGCCGCCCCTCTTCCCTGAGATCAAGTAGGAAAACAGTGGTTTCTTTCCCCAGAGTAGGCGAACCAAGAGAGCGAAATAGGAGAAGGAGAGAAAAATAAAATGGCGTCCAAATCGATCGAACACGATGTGGCAGCGAACCATGACATCCTCCGCTTCGGATTGAACGGGATTAAAGGCGACATCGTCGGATATCACCCACTCGAATCGCTTCGTGAATCCGTAATCCTTTTGCTCTCCAACCTCTTGGATCGTTTTTCTCTCGCATCTAATCTCTGCTCTTAGTTCTATGTCCGAAGGTTGTAGTTACTGAAATTTTTTAGCTCTGGAAGAAACCCTAGTCTTAGCCCCCCCTTTTTCTTTTTTGATTTTTTTCTCTTGTTCAGACAAGTAGGTTTTGGGAGGAGAAGAAACGGACTGGATTAGCTCTAACCTATGGATCGGCTTTTAATTTGAGGAAGGATCTTGATGCTCAAATCCTTTCGAGGTATGGAAATCCTAATTGTGGCGACTACGCTTGATTTCAATTCATATATTGGCTGAAAATTTTCAATTTTTGGCGAACCCTAAACTCAAAATTCACCCCTTTTTTTTTAACTGTTAGTAGCGGCGGAGGTTCATATGCTGGAGCTTTTTTTCCGTTGTGTGGATTTGAAATTGTTAATAAAATGGGACACAAAGTGGTTATAATTAAGTTGCTATTGATGATTGAAACCTGGTTATACGATGCTTGAGTTTTGGACTGTTATAGATCAATGATCTGTTGAGTCTTGATTGTCTTTTCTTGACGTCTTTTTCTTCTTTGGAATCTTGCACCTCACTCCTGGTCTGTACTAGGGGAACATTTCATATGCAGTTATGATACCGTTTCAATGATCCTTTGTTGGTACAGTGTGGCAAAATGCATACCTTGTTTGGCTGTGGTGGGTGTGTGAGAAAGAGAATGGAGAAGGAAGTGGACATTTCAGATATATGAATATTAGATAATTTTTTCCTAGAAGTTGATGGTCTTCGAGCTACAGTTATATTTGTTAGAATAAAGGACGATTGGTCGTGCAGTTTCCAGTGTTTGATAGGTCATTAAAGCAGCAAGGAGTGCGCTGATGTTGTGCTTGACTATTGCATTTTGTTGAGGTTAAAGTTAAGACAAATCTAGAGTGCCTGATGGATTTTATAGAGCTAACATGCGATGCTATATTTCTGATATGCGGACACATGGTTTGCCTATCAAAGAAAAGGAAATATATGGGACATTGGAAACAAAACATAATTCTACTCAACTCAGCTAAGCGTTAATCCTTAACTACTTGGATTCAGCTACATAAAACCTTTTCCTCCATTCTCTGTTTGAGGCCACATTTTTTTGAAAGATATAGCAATGTCTGGTCTGTCCTTATGAAATCATCCGATGTGATTATCAGTCTATCTCTACCCCCTTTTCTACTTGTATCAAACTATTTCTTCAATTGGTGCATGTCTTGATCTATGTTGTACATGCCCAAACCATCTAACTCATTTTTCTCACACTTTGTGATTAATCAGTTCTACCTTTTTCCTTTCTATGAATGACTTGATTTCTTGTTCTATCTTTTTTTTTTTTTAATGCGTATTCCTTGTTCATGTGGTAAGTAGGAAAAACCAAGATAGGAACAGATCTTGTAATGAGAAATGAGAAGGAAAATAATAACAAGGGCTTCATGAGTGCTGTTATCTTACTTGCATATCTTAATGAGAATCATGATTTTAGAAACCTTAGCAAGAAACAACCTCTACTCTGAAAGGTTGGATGAAAATATGTTCCAGCATTTGAATTCAGAGTAACAAAACTCAGTGAGTTTTGAAAAAAAAATACACAAATAATTCGCTCTGGCTGTTTGGCTGAATCACTCTGATGAATAATTTGTCAATGCATGAGTGGATCACAAATGATTCATTAATTTTCAAAATCATAAATAATTTGTGATTTTCTGAATTGTTTGCTGATAACGTAAAGAGCTTGCTGGCCGCAGCTCCACTTCGACATGCAATCAAGAAAATATTATACTCAGGACATATGTGTGGGTCATGATCGCATAGGTTGTAAAAGGCCTGATAAGTTAAAGCGGCAACCAAGATATTAGAAAAATGCTTTTTCCAATTCCTGGCAACCAAACTAAAGGGACCTTTCTTTTTCTCTCTCCCTTTCTTTTCTTCTCCTCTTTACTCCTGTTATCTTTTTTTCTCCACTACAATTTGCCTTTTTCCATAATCGCCCGCACAACAGCTCATGGGTTGGAGGCTTTGGAAAAAGAAGCTGACTAGCTGTCTTTTTCATCCATACTCCTATTATAAGCTTAGAATAGGTACGCTTCAAATCTCTTATTTATCTGAAATACTCGGTTTTTAGTTTATATCATTTCCCGTTTCTAGTCTTCCTTGAAATGTGCAAGCTGTAATTTTAGATAATTTTTTGAACTTGTAGTTTGCACAAATTGGCTTGGTTATCAATTTTGAAAATGTGGTGACTTTGGTTATAAATATCTGTCTTATTGTATTGTGCATAAGTATTACATATCTATACACTCTCACAAATATTTAAAATTTTTTACATTTTAATATCCCAAACTTTTTTCTGCACTTTTTTGAATTTACTAGATTTTTGCCAAGTTCTGAACTTTGCAATCTTGTCGAATTGTTCCCAAATGCCAAACTGACTGAATTCACACTGTTATTCCTTTTGTTTGTTTATTTGTTTGTTTTTTTTTTTTTTTTTTGAAGTTTTAATACCCTCTGCCTATAATATTTGTTATATTTACAATGATTTCTTAGATATTGTGATATTTGTTTCATGATTTTTTTTCTTAGGACCATCTTTATACATGGCACTGTAACTCCTCTGGATGTTTGTTGTCTTTACACATGATAAGATGATATGCTTTAAACGACAGCCATATTTAAGCTTTATAGGCTTGGTATACATTGTTGGTGTTATCATTCATTGTTTTAATTCATCTTGGTGCTAATGACATTTAGATACAATTAAGGAATTGTCTTTCTCATTTGAAGATTATTGTAGAATTTTTTCAAAACCTAATTCTTCCATACTGTATCAACTTTGCATACCATGCTATGTGGATTTGTGTTGCCACAAGGTTATCATCTACTTCAGCAACCACGAGCAAATGCCGGGGTGTATGCATTTTAAATTGTTTCAACTCTTCATTTGTGTGTGTATTGACCTTAATAGACATTAGAGAATCATTTGGTTCAACAAATTGTGAGTAGTTACAAGAAGCATACCCCATCTCATGCATTCTTGCATGTGATTGTATGGGGCACACCATAGGATTTAGAACCTTCATCAAAAGACATAGTGGTGCTTTTACAATATTATGAGCAACTTGACTTTCTCGACCATTAACAAAAAAAGGGGGATGTCCCTATCATGTCCCAAATCCAGCATCCAGATCGGGCACGTGATGGCTGCACACTCCTTAGAGCAAGGCCTTAAAGAATATGCTAGACCTACTTTTTTCTCAATTTATTAATATCTCTTATCAATATTTATCCAAAAATAAATTAAGCAAATATCCTCTAAGATCCTATGCTCCTCACTGCTCGGTTCCAAGCCCCATAGAATCCTTTAAATTGAAAAAAATAGAAAAAAGGGGGGGTGAGCTTTCCGACTCAGTAAGTTACCAATATCTCTAAGGGATTAAGCATAATTATTTTTCAAAATATAACAATTTAATAGTAATATGTAACAATAAAATTTTCTTTCAAAATATATCATGCATATTAATAAATATTCAAAAATTTTCCATCAGTCTTTAGTGACTACGGCCACGATCAGCCCTGTGACAAAGTCCGAGAGAGACTAACCCCTGAATAACAAATATGTGATGCATCACCGCATGCCAGCGATCAGTCTTGATTGGCTAAATTCGAAAAAACTAGCTCTAATTCACACGGCCACGATTAACCTTGTGACAAGGCAAAGAGACTAATTTTGAAATATGCATGTGATGCATCAGCGTGTGCTAGCGATTAGCCTCAACTGGTAGGTCCGAAAGAACTAGCTCTACTAGTGATCATCCTCAAGTGGTTAGATTCGAAAAAAATACGTTTCTGATGTGTGGCCAATGATCAATGCCGTTGGCTAGATGCGAATCATAGTTGACTAGAGAGTTTTTCTCATAATTTTTACAGTAATCAATATCTCATCATTATTAGTTTTCATAATAATGTCAAACCAAGCTTTCCACATTTCATTTTCAGATATAAGAGAGTAATTAATTCAAAAATTGTGCAATAAGAAACATGTATAATTTAAAGGTCATGCAATATCGAAACAAAGAAAATTATATTTTTCCAAAATTTGTATCAGGAGACACCATGCTTGATCCAACATTTTTAAATTATTTTTCATGCATAAATACATACTCTCAAACTTTAATAATTTTTAAAAATAATTTTTATATATAAAAATTAATTTTTAAATATATGAATATGCACAAAAATAAATCCAGAGATAAAGGAAAACTTACAGACGATCGAATCCAAAAAATCATGATCTTCAGCATGTGGTCTGATCCTCATATTCGATACTCAATTGACATTGAAGGCTCTGATCAGATAATTTAAAAATATTTTAGCCTTCAATCGAGAAGAATTAGACCAAGGAGAGAGAATCCTAGTTCAAGTAATGATTTGGGTCAGATCACGAGTTGGGCTTAAATATCTTTGGTTGTTGTAGATTTTTAATTGGATTGGGATCTGATCAATAGAGAGGTCTCACAAAAATAAAAAAAGGCTTCACTCTGTCTACTTTCTTTTTTTTTTCCTTTCTCTTTTTTTTTTCCTTTTTTTTCTTTCTCTCTTTTTCTTTCATAGAATAGACCTTCTTCCTCTATTATTCTCTCTCTCTCATTCTCCTTCCCAAAGCGAACCAGGACTTCTTAAGGAAAGCAAAGGGAAGGAGAGTTGAGGTTGCGGTGGTCGGCGGCCATGGCGACTAGACAATGCCGGCGGTAGTGGTGTAGTCGGTCAGAGATGGGGAAGAGAAGTAGAAGGGGGCATTGCCCTCTAGCTGCCTTCATGGTAGCTTCCTCGGCTAAGAAAGAAGCAAGGGAAGAGATAGGGACTCATCGGAGACGAAGAGGGCAGTGGGGCTTGGCCGAAAGCCCAGGTTCCGGTGGCCACACCGAGTCCAACCACTGAAAATCAAGGAAAAAAAAAAAGGGAAAGAGGTGGCTGCGGGAGCACTCGATGAGGAAGAATAGGGGTTGGGGCCTTTATGGAGCAACGGAGGCTAGGGTTTCCTAGCCTCCAATGAAGAAGAGTTGGAGGACTCTTCCTCCTCCAACACACAAAATCAGGAGAATACTCCATTTTCAAAAAAGGGGATAGTATTATTTTTTTTGGAAAAAGATCGGTTCTTACATTCTCCCCTCAAAAAAATTTCGTCTTCGAAATTTAAGAAATCTAGATCTTCCGAAGTTAAAGGCACTCAACCTAAAACTTATATGCACCAATTTGTCCTAGCTTAGCATTTCTGAGCAGATGATCACATTACTAAAATGCCCGCAAGCAAATCCAATCCTCGGATCAATCACAAATTCAAACACATATCTACACCAAAGCATAGACTCTTCTCAAGAATACTTCACAATTTGGTAGCTCCATGTCAATTCTAAAATTTTTTTGCCCCTTTGATATACAATTAAAGATCTCGTCTCTCCTCAATCAAAATCAATGCGATCAAAAGCTTTCTATCTTATTTAAAATTAAGATATAGACTAATAAGATTAGTACTAATTAAGTGATCAAGACTCTAAAATTGAGATAAATGCATGTTTATTTAAGATTGAGTTGGGATCAATTGGATGCAAAAAAATCTTATTGCAAGATTGATTATTAAAATCAATTATATTTGGAATAAAGTTTGAAATGAATTCAGCATAAACACTATGATGTAGTTTTGATTCCACAAAAGATAATGGTCCACCTTGATTAAAATCAAAAAATCAGATGACTATGAAGGTGATCATGATTATGTAGTAATGACTTTAGGCAACAATGATCCATCATAGTTATGGAAATGATCTCAAAATTGAATCACAAAAATTAAATCCATGAAAATAAAGTATTGATATATGATTCGTATGTTGAAGTCGAGATCATGAAGGAATGAATCAAGTAGGATTTGTTTAGATACTTAATAGACCAAATTTAATCAGCAATCAACTAACCTTAGATATAAGGTGGTCAAAACATTCCTTAGCACCATCAATATAGTCATATCATGACTAGCCTAAGAATCCATAGTACTTACATTCCCTTTATGAATAAAATCTCCTCCTTTTTTTTGGAGAATCATATCTTTTATCATAATATATATCAAATTGCAATCAATATTTTTGATCATTTTAAATAACTCAACCACTACACTTTCACTGTGCAACTCTGACCAACATTCTCCAAAATTTCTTAATGATCCTAGATTAAAATTTTATAAAAATCCAAGCAAAGATTTATTGTCCAAGACATCGGATCATAATTATCCCTCGAGATAATTATCATGTTTGCACAATTGTATGATCAAGATATTAACTTCAAAATTTGATTTGAGTCAAGCCAACTTTAGATCACCTTAACAATTCAATTGTATGATTCAAATCAATCTCTCTCTTTTGAGAACATCAACTTCTGACTTATCTATCATGATCTTGTAAGTTGCAGGGCATCGTAATTAGAGAGGGAATTAACTTTAGAAATCCATTCAAAACATCAAGTAAAAGAAATTATTCTGGATAACTATTAATAAAATGTCCTTCCATTACTTAGATCTTGCCATGATCATGGAATTTTTCCTTACTCGCAATATCTTTGAGAAATCATTTAGTTACCATTTTTCTATTCTCTTTATCAACAAAATAACTATAATCTTCTATTAAAAATAACTTTCAATAAATTCAAGATTGCTATCACATCATATTAGATTTTCAAAATAAATCCAATGCTAATATAGCATTATACAATCAATCTATATTACTCAAAATATATATTTCCTCCTATATCAGTTATTTAACCTCAATGACTTCCTCAAAATTTAATTTATATCAATCTTCTATGCTTCAATCCTAAGGATCATAATTTATATCCATAAAGAAAACTCAAACACTGAGTAATAATTTAATTGACTTTAAACATCTGTAATTATTTTGAAATAATCAACCAAGTTCCTAATTCTATCCCACTCTCACTAATCTAAATTCTTATGATCTTTAATCTAAGCTCTGATACCTTCTGTCACATTCCGAATCCAGCATCTGGGTCGGGTACATGATAGCCGTACACTCCTTAGAGCAATGTCCTAAAGAATATACAGACCTATTTTTTTCTCAATTTATTAATATCTTTTATCAATATTTATTCAAAAATAAATTAAACAAATATCCTTTAAGATCCTATGCTCCTCATTACTCGATCTCAAGCTCCATAGAATCCTCTGGATCTGAAAAAAATAGAAAAGAGGGGGGTGAGTTTTACAGACTCAGTAAGTTATCAATATCTCTGATGGATCAAGCATAATTATTTTTCAAAATATAACAATTTAACAGTAATATGTAACAACAAAATTTTCTTTCAAAACATACCATGCACATTAATAAATATCCAAAAAATTTCTCTTAGTCTTTGATGACTACGGCCACGATCAGCCTCATGACAAGATCCGAGAGAGACTAACTCCTGAATAACAAATACGTGATGCATTATCGTGTGCCAGTGATCAGCCCTGACTGGCTAGATCCGAAAGAACATGCTCTGATTTACACAGTCACGATTAGTTGCATGACAAGGTAAAGAGACTAGTTTTGAAATATACATGCGATGCATCAGCGTGTGCCAACAATCAATTCCGACTGGCTAGGTCCGAAAGAATTAGCTCTGCCAGTGATCAACTCCAACTGGCTAGATTCGGAAGAAACGCATTTCTGACGTATGGTTAACGATCAATCCCGCTGGCTAAATCCGAATCATAGTCAACTAGAGAGTTTTTCTCACAATTTTCACAGTAATCAATTTCTCATATCATACTGTTTTCATAATAATGTCAAACCAAGCTTTCCACATCTCATTTTCAGAAATAAGAAAATAATTTAATTCAAAATTGTGCAAGAAGAAATGTGTATAATTTAAAGGTCATGCAATATTAAAACAAAAAACAATCGTATTTTTCCAGGTTTGTATCAGGAGACATCATGCTTGATCCAATATTTTAAAATTATTTTTCATGCATAAATATATATTCTCAAACTTTAATAATTTTTAAATATTGTAATAATTTTTATATATAAAAATTAATTTTTAAACACATGAATATGCACAAAAAGAAATCCAAATATAAAAGGGAACTTACAGACGATCGAATCTAAAAAGTCACGATTTTCGGTATGTAGCTTGATCCTCAAATTCAATGCTCGACTGACATTGAAGGCTCTGATCAGATAATTTAAAAATATTTTAGCCTTCAATTGAGAAGGATTAGAGCAAGGAGAGAGAATCCTAGTTCGAGCAATGATTTGGGTCAGAGTTGGACTTAACTATCTTTGGTTATTCTAGATTTTTAATTGGATTAGGATCTGATCAATAGGGAGGTCTCACAAAAAAAAACTAGGCTTCGCTCTCTTCCTACTTTCTTTTTTTTTCCCTTCCTTACTCTTTTTTTTTTCCTTTTTTTTCTCTCTTTTTCTTCTGGAACAGACCTTCTTCTTCCTCTCTCTCTCTCTCTCTCTCTCTCGTTCTCGTTCCCAAACCGAACCAAGACTTCCTTATGGAAAGAAAAGGGAAGGAGGGTTGCAGTTGTGGTGGTCGGCGGCCATGGCGACTAGACAGTGCTGGCGGCGGTTGTGTAGTCGGTGGAGATGGGGAAGAGAAACAGAAAGGGGCATTGCCCTCTAGCTGCCTTCATGGCCGCTTCCTCGGCTAAGAAAGAAGCAAGGGAAGAGATGGGGACTCATCGGAGACGAAGAAGGCAGTGGGGCTTGGTCGAAGTGCCCAAATTCCGGTGGCCACAATGAGTCCAATCACAGAAAATCAAGGGGAAAAGAATAAGGAAAAGAGGAGGTGGCTGTGGTGAGCACTCGATGAGGAAGAATAGAGGGTTGGGGCCTTTATGGAGCAACGGAGGCTAGGGTTTCCTAGCCTCCGATGAAGAAGAGTTGGAGGAGGAAGAGTTGAGGAAGAATAGAGGGTTGGGCCTTTATGGAGCAACGGAGGCTAGGGTTTCCTAGCGTCCTCCTCCAACGCACAAAATCAGGAGAATCCCCTGTTTTCAAAATAGGGGATAGCATTTTTTTTTTTTTTTTTTTTTGAAAAGACCGGTTCTCACAGTCCCAATGCATGATGATCCTGTCACCGGGGGGGGGGGGGGGGGGGGGTGGGTGGGGGGGTCATATGTATATAGTTTTGTCCCTGCATGTTGAGTAGTTGTTTCAATGTTTCAAACTTGTGACACCCAGGTTGCCATGGAGCAACCTCACAGTTGTGCCAAGGCTCACTCTCTTGGCCATTGCAAGTGACAATATTTTGCCTATGATTTTACAGCTTTCACTTGGGCTTCACCCTTGGAACTCAAGCATCTTTCTTCTTATCAGTAATAAAGACATGGTACTTGTTTCCCCATTGACTATTCTAAATCCTTTTAATGGCACATATCCATGTACTTCTACTGCATTTCATAAGCTAAAATGAATAATGTAAGAGCCCTTGCTTCTTTTTTGACAACTTGCTTTTTTATGAACCACATGAATGATTATCACTTTTGTTTTTTGGGATTTCTCTACCTAGTAGCTTCCAAAATCACTAAGGCTATGATAAAAGTGCTTGATCTTTTTTTATCATTATTTTTCTGTAGTTTCCCACCCTCCTTGTGACTCAAGGAGTGGTTCTTTTCTTTCCTAACTTCTTTTCTTTGGATAATGTTGCTGATTTGACTGGAGTGGTAATGATGCCCATGTCAAGGTTTTCATCCATGTCTGCCACTTTTAAGTGTCCTATGCTCAAGAAAACTAACCGTCAATGAAGATGAACAATTGATTATTTGCAGTTATATACATCAACAATAGACCAGCCTTGTTGTTTGTTCTTCACTTGTGGGAACTTCTTCACATAGGGCTTTAGTTGATTTCCCTTAGTCTGTTTATGTGCTAAGAACTTAACTGTCTTGATATATTTGGGCTCTTAAGCTCTTTTGGATCCACCTGTGCCAATAGAGCAGAGTCCTCTGAATCATTATTGCTATCACAACTGTGGAACATAGATGAGGTATATAGCAATCAAATTCCTGCTTTTCAGCATTGACATATAATATTTTACATTTTTGTTCTTGTAATTTGCATTACCAAAAAAAAAGGAGAATGAAGTCTCTGAAGGTCATGATAGTGGTGGAAGCCCTTTTTGTAAGGTCATATCATTTGTTATCGCTTAAAAGGTCAAATGTGATTAAGAATGTCAGGTTCAGTCTTTTGGAAGCTATATTGATGATATATTACATAAGTTGGATTATGGAACTTCTCTTTGTCATGTGCTCTATGTTTTAAGATAGTACCTTTGCTTTTATATGAGGGCTTGCTAGTGCTGTAGTACTGTAATCCCATATTTAATAATAATAAATAGATTTAACAATGGAACGTGATTATAATAAATATAAGCTGGTGGATGTTATGAAGTGTCAAGGCTGTTGCAGTTGTAATCCTTGGAAATGTGAATACTTTTGGCTTTGTTAAGATATTATGCAGATCAAGTGCAGCATTTGTATTGATAAGCACTTGTAGTGGTGTATATGTATTGATAAGCACTTGTAGTGGTGTGGTATCTCCAATTCTGCATAGCCTATGGCATGTACTATTCATATGAGGCATCATCAGTAATCAAAACAAACTTCCCAAGAATCAATAGTGCAAGTTCTTTTGAACAGTTTTTAACAGTGCTATGTCCTATGATGGAATAATAACATATCATACTCCTCCCTTGTGGTAAGGGTTTGTCATTCATTGCTTAGGAAGTAGAAAATATGCAACCATTGGTTAGAGCTGAAAATTCGTGAATTACCTGGTTTCCAATGGTGCGGCTCTTATGTTATCCGTATGGACCATCTTCATTTGCAAAGAAGGGAAAAGTAGGCACCATAAATGCTTAGATCCCAGGTGTCTTTTCCTTCTCTGTTGTGTTCTTCAATTCTTCCTTGCCTCTGAATAGAAATGGGCACAATACCTTTTTATGTCTTAAGGATTTTGTGGACAGTGCTTTTCTCATTTTTCAATTTCCTTTTACCCCTTTAAATAATGCGAAATATATAAGAGCTTCTCATAGTGTTTTTAAACTTATAGTTAGCCTGATATTGCTTTTTTGATCTAGGTGACATGATTATCTTAATCATTGATTACTAAAATCTACATAAAGCATAGGAAAGAAAAAAAAAGCTATGTCATACTATGTTTGCTGATGAAGAGACCTCGATGAATATTATAATGCCTAAATGAGGAAATCAACTCAGAGTTATGTTGTGAGTTTCTATGCTATTATGTTATAACTCATGCCATGAAAGCTCTATAATATAAATGCCAGCATATCCAAGTTTCAATGCCATGCTATGAACACTATTGCTGATGCATCTTATTTTTTTAATTAGCCTAGCCTCCATTTAATGTACTTTGTGTGTTTCTGATTAAAATATGCATTTTTTTCTCTTAAAGATTTTATAAAATGAAAAAAATCACATAAAATATTACTGGTGTATGTAAATATATGATAGATAATATTTTGTCTCTTAGAAAGCACTTTGAGAATTTTGTCAGCAACGATATAGCTAAAGATTGAGTTGTGTGCCATGAACTTAATTGCTTTATTCTTATAGTCAGTAAACTATTCTATAACCCAAGTGTGCTAATATATTTCATCAGCACCCAAGCAAAGTGCATAAATATTTGTCTTTATAGCTGCAGATCCTGTTTTGGAGTATATTAAGGTCTCATGGAAGCTATTCTTCTTACCAATATATTAGTCATAACCTTGTCATATCATAATATTTCCACCATGAGCCATCGAAGTCAAATTAGTATCTCAAGTTTATGTTCCTAACTATATAAGCTATGTTATTGCAGATTCCAGAGGCCTTCTGGATCGCTGCCATCGTCCATGCTTGGATTTGAGGCTCTTACTGGTGGCTTGGATGATTTTGGTTTCGAAGATTACCTGAATGGTATTCAATTGCTTTTACCTTTTTCTGGATTTATCTGGGCGTTCACTATCTCTTGCATGAAAATGGCTTGTTCTAACAGCATTTTGTGTGAAAACAATCCAATGTTAATACTACCAGTTTGTTATGGATGAGCTATGTTATTCTTTTGTTATTATTTTGCCATCAAATTTATTCTGAAAATGCAACAGAGCTGTTTAGCATTCCTGATATTAGTTAGCTACATGGTGCATGACAAGCATGCATAAGAGGTCCATGCACTATTGCTGCATCTACCATTAGAACCACATGAAAAAGTTATCTAGTTTTCGAGATCATGAATTATATATGCAATGCTTCTGTCTGTGGCTTATAGGCATTTCCATGCATGCTAGCTAACTTATCATGGTTATAAACAAATAAAATTTCACCAGTACTTTATGGTAAGTGGTTTAGACACGAGTGTGACTATATTCAGATTTTGGTGATTACCATAACCTACCAGAGACAGCTTGTTAATGGTGATATCTTTTGCTCCAGTCCAGAAGTTCATTGTTATTATTATGATACTTCACTGCATCATAACTCACCAATTGCATGATATTGTGCCAGGTTTCTTTGAGGCCTAAAGTTGACAATTATTTCGTTGATAATACAGTCTTTTCTTCTTTCCATTTTGTGGTTCTAATCATTTCCATATTTCTTGACCATCTTGCAGTGCCGCAAGATTCAGAAACCTTCGTCCCTCCAGACATGCACCATGCAATGGAAGTCCGCCTTGGCATTTCCAAGGGACCTGTTTGCCCAAGTCGCAAATAAGCCAATGATGTGCTGTCTTAAGAGAGGAATACTGCACTCCTGATTTGGAAACAGAATCTAAAATTTTTTGTTATATGGATGAATGCTTGGTTGCGCTTATTTCTAAACATGGTGATAAATTGATGAAAATTGAAGACGTTTACGTTAATTTGGTTGCTTGATTCTCTCTTCTTTTTCATTACTGGCAGCCTGGGAAAGCATCGAAGACCCTATGTGGATGAGAGATTAATAAATAAAATTTCATAGACTGCTCCATCTAATTTCTCCAAGACTCGAGGTATCAATAGTTTGGTAAATGCACAGGTTGAGGTAAACCGAGTAGGTGGATGACTATGGTCCACACCTTAAACGGCTGGTTAGGCAGGAAGTCTGAGAAATGTGATGTGTAATTGATTGGCAGATGGTAAATATTTTGTTTTTCTGGGATTAACAAATTATAAAATATGTGATGGATTTGAAAATGTGACCTCCGAGTTTTTCAAAAATTTAAAGAAAAAGCGAGAAAGACAGATTCAGCTGTGAATTACAGAACCGTTCTTGGTTATTTAGATGAGTATAGCGCGTACGAGATAATAGATGGGATGTGACCCCATCAACAGAAGAATTTTGAGGAAAAAATGTTGTGTTTTTTATAACTTGTTGGATATAATTTTTCTCTCCTATCGTGAAAGGAATATGGGGAAAAAAGTGATTTTTGGATAGGGATGCAAGTGGATTAGAAAAAATTTAAAATTCAAATTAATCTAATCTAAACCACATTAGGAGATTGGATCGGTTTTGTGGATTTTGATTTGGATTTGGAATTAATTTTTAAAAATTTAAATTTTGGATTTGAATTTGAATTTAATTTTATAAAATTCAAATTTAAATCATTTAATCATTCAATCTTTTTTTTAATTTAGATTTTAGTTTAGTTTCTTTTAAATATTATAAAATTTATTATATTTTGATGATGTAGTTTTTTTTTAAATTTATAATTAATATTTTTGATATGATGCTATTATAACACGATTTGTTGAGATTCTTGCCATTAAAATTTATATCTTTTATTTTTTATCTATTACTATTATAATATTGTTGTTAGATATAGAGCGCTATTGTAGAGTATCTATAAGTAATATATGTTTTGAATTCATATAACTTGTTTTTGAATTATGATCCAAATTGCAATCTAATGTATGTAAAAATTTAAAAATTTAGTCCAATTTTATTCAAATTTTTTGAATTGAATTGGACTAGTAAAGTATTTGATTTGATTTTGAAGCCAAATTTTTAAGTCCAAAATATTTCAGATTGGAGTTGAATTGAGATATAATTCAATTCAATTCAGTTCACTTACATCTTTTTTTTGGATGGAAAGTGCAGTGGTGGCACTCTCTCACTCTCACCCTCAAGTGG
The DNA here is from genome assembly GCF_000442705.2 of Elaeis guineensis. Classification (NCBI taxonomy): domain Eukaryota; kingdom Viridiplantae; phylum Streptophyta; class Magnoliopsida; order Arecales; family Arecaceae; genus Elaeis; species Elaeis guineensis. The sequence continues at coordinate 29,037,826 of NC_026000.2, read as the reverse complement.
CGGAGAATGTTGACTGTGGTTGGTGAATAAAAATTGGGGTGGGCATCGGATAAAAAATTTGAGGTGGAATTCTGATTTTATTTTTTAAGATTGATATTTAAAAAAAAATATGTCTAATTAGAAAGTATGCTCCATAATTTTTTTCTCTAATATTCATCTTATATAGGGGTGGAAATGGATTGGATCAGACCAAGTTATAAGTCACCTCGATCCAATCCAATTTCTCGATCGAGTCTGAATATTGACCCAAGTGTAGTCCAGTAGAAAATCCGATCAGATCGAGTTAGATCCATGATCAAATTTCTTGCCCAATGGATCATTAGGATTGGATTAGAATATAATGGGCCTCGATCTATGAAATGTGGGTTTGGATCTAATCTGGATCGGATCAATATAGAATTATCTTAATAGTGACAGTAATTTTTTAGCTTAGCAAGAGTCCCAATCATTTTCTTTCGTAAGGGTTTTAGCTCGGTATTTAGATTGAGATTTTGGTATAAGAAGAAATTTGAAAATAGAAGATATGATTCTCTTTATCGATTAGCACCGTAGGATTACCAAATTGGATGATGGCTAGTTCATTGAGATCTATTCTTTTCAAGAAAAAAAAAATGAGGCCAATCTTATAGCAATAATCTGTGGACATGGACAATAAATCTTGTATATTCCAAAAAAATAAGTGAAGGCTCAAGAGTCGGTTGAAAGTGGTAATGACTTATGGTGATGTGAATAAAAAAGTTAAAGTGATTTGAACAAGTTTTTTGAAGTTTAGATGACACGATTATGAAATGCAATATGTCAGAATCCATTTCTCTTATTGAGTTAGATTGAGATAGCTGAGTACAAATATCTTAAAGATATAATTATTTCAAGCAATCATGAGGGCTATCTTGGTACGGCAATTGTGGGCATATAAATTAATAAATATAGGTAGAAATAAACAACAAATGCTACAAACCCATTGTGTGTAACTGGTTATTATGTTAGTAATTGTATCTTTTGATCACTTATTTTTTTAATCTAAAATTTCTAAAAAATTATGTTGTTCTAATGATTCGAGCTTAAATATTATGTATTGAATTATATTTGCTATTTTTAGGATAATCTCGATATGCCAGTATACATTGACTACTAGTGATACTATTATTTCATCTATATTTCCATAATTTAATAGTAAAATATAAAATTATAAAAGCTCCAAAAGATTTAGATTGATCTTAAAAAAAAAAAAAAAAAAAAAAGAGCTTAGATTGAGCTAGGAGATGCTATAGTTTGGGTAAGTGTTCGGATCCCATATTGAATCGGATCAGATCGGTTCATTTAGCTTAAGATCAAAACAACTTAAAAATCTTCACTGATCGATCGGATCGAGTTGGATCAGAATTTAATAATTTTAAATCCAATTCGAAAAATAAATGGATTCAATTTTAAAACTCGATCGGACTCCATAGATCCTTCAAAATTATTTGGGTTGGATCTACGTATAATGAATTATGAGTTAACCCGACTTATGTACACCCCTAGTCTCATATGATTTTTGTTTGTGGATGGAGCCTGATCCACCGTCCAACCTTCCAAATGTCAATATTTCTGTCGGCCATCACCTCCTTGCACGTGGTAGAGGGGGCGGGGAGCAGAGTGGATGGGCTAATGCTTTGGGGGTTAAATTGGGCGTATCCGGGTCGGGTCTATGTGATTATGTGGGTTGTACCTGTAGATCTGCGCGACAGGATCGCTTTGCTAGGACTTTTTCGGTCAGACAACCCCAACCCGAAATATGCTTCCTTGTTTCGGTCAGACAACCGACATAGTTTTTTTAACTTTGTTTTCTGTTTCTCCCGATCTTTTCCTCAACCATGCTCTACTCTTCGTCCAAGCCAAGAAAGCTTGCTGGAGACGACAATGGTGCCACCCAGCTTTTGGTTCAAACCGATTGATGGAGAGCTCTTGAAGTCCTACCTCATGAGGAAGCTCCTCGGTCAACCACTTCTATGTGACATCATCGTTGAGGCTGACGACCCCAGAACCTAAGTAGTAATGCAAGTTTTTGGGCTACAGGAGTGGTTCTTTAAAACCTCTACAGCCTAGAGACGTCCAATGCCAACGACAGCAGGCAGGCATCTCGATAGGCTTGCAAATGGGTCAGGTCGGACCGGATCTTGAGTGGTCCCGACCTGACCCAATTTTTGATCGATCTTGATATTGGATTCATACCTATTCAAAAAAAAATCAGATCGGGTCGGATCTATGGCCGAATTTATTGACCCATTGAATTATTCGGATCGGGTCGGATCCATATATAACCCAGTCCAATCCATGAAATGCGGATCCGGTTCGGGTCTAATTCAGATCGGATCGGGTCATGGGTTTAAAAATCTATATAAAGTAAAATTAGAGGTCACATCGACAACAAAATACAATGGCCATATCTATCTTTTCATATAGATATTCTCTCCTCTGCTCTCTTCCCACGTCTTCTCACTTCACCATTGATAGTGGATATTGTATACCATCCCTAAGGCAATAGTAATGTACAACAGTAAACAAGTAACTGGATATTTTAATTATGAACAACTGTTGGTATGTCTCCAGTTTACTTTGTGTTTGTGGAAGAATTTTAGAAAAGTTCCAAATTAGCTGTAAGAATGGTATTTCTTGTGCGGTGCATTAATGATCTTGTAATAGTGTGACAATATTAAAGATTTTAGTAAGAGATTTAAGAAAGAATTTGGTGAGTCATTTTTTTTGGCCCAAGCCCAAATTTTTATTTGGATGAGTCATTGTAACTGAGTTCGAATCTTATATTTGGATCCGATTCGAATCGGATCGGATCATATATCCTGAGATCCAAATTAACCCAAAAGTCTTCACGGATCGAGTCGGGTCGGGTCCAAATTCAGAAAATCCAAATCCGATCCGAAAAGATGAACGGATCCAATTTTTGAACCCGATCCGGCTCTATGGGTCTTTTAAATAGATTCGGATCGGGTCGGATCATGGATCAACCCGATCCATTTGCAACCTTACATCTCGGTGAGCCTCAAGAGGCCACCAAAGGCATCAAGAAAGTGCTCGACTCCGAATACAGGTTATACATGGAAAAAAGTTCTTCTAATAGAGAGAATGAGAGAATCTGGCTTTTAGGGGAATCCTCTCTCTCACTATATATATACATATATTCAGAGAAACAACTAAGCAATATAAAATGATAGTGGGAGAGTGAAGTTGTTGGGTATAAAATACCTCCCAGCCGAAGTTCGTGTCAGGAGTAACCACTCGGAGATTCTACCGATGTCCAACCAGCAAGGCGACTTCTCTCCTGCGGCTGAGTCTCTGCAGCATTCTCGAGTTCTGCCGACGGATAAACCCCCACAGCATCGACCAGATTCTTCACGGCTGCAGGAAGACTCCATCCGGACTCCTACGGGAGCCGGACTTCGTCCCCGACTTCAATTGCAGGTAGACTCCGTCCGGACTCCCATGGGAGCCGGACTTCGTCCCCGACTTCAATTACAGGTAGACTCCATCTGGACTCCTACGGGAGCCGGACTTCGTCCACGACTTCAACTGCAGAAAGACTCCGTCCGAACTCCTACGGGAGCCGGACTTCGTCCCCGACTTCAATTGCAAGTAGATTCCATCCGGACTCCTACGGGAGCCGAACTTCGTCCCCGACTTCAATTACAGGTAGACTCCATCCGGACTCCTACGGGAGCCGGACTTCGTCCCCGACCTCAACTGCAGGAAGACTCCATCCGAACTTCTACGGGAGCCGGACTTCGTCCCTGACTTCAACTGTAGGAAGACTCCGTCCTGACTCCTACGGGAGCCGGACTTCGTCCCCGACTTCAATTGTAGGTAGACTCCGTCCGGACTCCTAAGGGAGCCGGACTTCGTCCCCTACTTCAACTGCAGGAAGACTTCGTTCGGACTCCTATGGGAGCCGGACTTCGTCCCCGACTTCAATTGCAAGTAGACTCCGTCCGGACTCCTACGGGAGCCGGACTTCGTCCCCGACTTCAACTGCAGGAATACTCCGTCCGGACTCCTACGAGAGCCGAACTTCATCCCCGACTTCAACAGCAAGAAGACTCCGTCCGGACTCCTACGGAAGGCGGACTTCGTCCCCGACTTCAACTGCAGGAAGACTCCGTTCGGACTCCTACGGGAGCCGAAATTCGTCCCCGACTTCAACTGCAGGAAGACTCCGTCCGGACTCCTACGGGAGCCGGACTTCATCCCCGACTTCAATTACATGTAGACTCCATTCGGACTCCTACGGGAGCCGGACTTCGTCCCCGACTTCAACTGCAGGAAGACTCCGTCCGGACTCCTACGGGAGCCGGACTTCATCCCCGACTTCAATTACAGGTAGACTCCATCCGGACTCCTACGGGAGCCGGACTTCGTCCCTGACTTCAACTGCAGGAAGACTCCGTCCGGACTCCTACGGGAGCCAGACTTCATCCCCGACTTCAATTGCAGGTAGACTCCATCCGGACTCCTACGGGAGCCGGACTTCGTCCCTGACTTCAACTGCAGGTAGACTCCATCTGGACTCCTACGGGAGCCGGACTTCATCCCCGATTTCAACTACAGCAAGACTCCGTCCGGACCCCTACGGGAGCCGGACTTCGTCCCCGACTTCAACTGCAGGAAGACTCCGTCCAGACTCCTACGGAAGCCGGACTTCATCCCCGACTTCAATTGTAGGTAGACTCCGTCTGGACTCCTACGGGAGCCGGACTTCGTCCCCGACTTCAACTGCAGGAAGACTCCGTCCGGACTCCTACGGGAGCCGAACTTCATCCCCGACTTCAACTGCAGGAAGACTCCGTCTGGACTCCTACGGGAGTCGGACTTCGTCCCCGACTTCAATTGCAGGTAGACTCCGTCCGGACTCCTACGGGAGCCAGACTTCGTCCCGACTTCAATTATAGGAAGACTCCGTCTGGACTCCTACGGGAGCCGGACTTCGTCCCCGACTTCAACTGCAGGAAGACTCCATCCGGACTCCTACGGGAGCCGGACTTCATCCCCGACTTCAACTGCAGGAAAACTCCATCCGGACTCCTACGGGAGCCGGACTTCGTCCCCGACTTCAACTGCAGGAAGACTTCGTCCGGACTCCTACGGGAGCCGGACTTCGTCTCTGACTTCAATTGCAGGTAGACTCCGTCCGGACTCCTACGGGAGCCGGACTTCGTCTCCGACTTCAATTGCAGGTAGACTCCATCCAGACTCCTATGGGAGCCAGACTTCGTCCCCGACTTCAATTGCAGGTAGACTCCATCCGGACTCCTACGGAAGCCAGACTTCATCCCCGACTTCAGCTGCAGGAAGACTCCGTCCGGACCCCTACAGGAGCCGGACTTCATCCCCGACTTCAATTGCAGGTAGACTCCGTCCGGACTCCTACGGGAGTCGGACTTCGTCTCCGACTTCGACTGCAGGAAGACTTCGTCCGGACTCCTACGGGAGCCGGACTTCGTCTACAGAAAGCCTCTGACTGGGCTCCTACAGCAAATGGCCCTCGCCTATAGTGCTAACGCTCAAGGCACCCAACGGTAGATGGCCCGTCAGTAACATTCGAGCTCCTTTCAGATGGATAACCACCTCTCTCCACGGGCACTTCAACCGAACTTCGATCGACAGGCCTAGACTCTCTAACAGGTCACAGTAACGGCCACGACTCTGCTCCACCTCCTGCGACCGATTCTGCACGGCTCCATCATTCCTCGTAACGGGCTCCACGCGGCAGGCCGCAGTAATGGTCACGATTCTGCTCCACTTTCTGCGACGGATACTGCGCGGCTCTACCACTCCCTGGCGAGTCATGACAACGGACGCCGCTCCACTCTCCGCAACAGACTCCATGTGGTGAGCCATGGTGACAGCCACGACTCCACCTCATTACTCTTCATAATAAATTTCTCCTGGCCCCGGGCGGCCCACGACTAGGCGGTTACAAACGTCGCTATCAATTCATTGCTCCCTCCGCCTATAAAAAGGGGGGCTCCAGATATGTTACTCTCTAAGCTTTAATCTCTATCCCAAAAATTCTGCTAAAATTTTCGTTCGAGCACTCCATTCTTGTTGAGGCAGAGAACTAACTTGAGCATCGGAAGATCTTACCGGAGCAACCCCAACTCCGATTTAGACTTCTTTTGCAGGTCCCGACGGCGACCGTGACTCCCTCGACTCCAGCTTCTTCGACGCAGGCGGATTTTTGCACCAACAGGTTTGGCGCTAGAGGAAGGGGTGTGTCTTCGCAGTACCCTTGTTCTTAAAAGAGCGCTCAACGGGACCGCCTTCGGTCATCTTTTCCGGCATCCTCTCCTCCTTCTCCCACTAGGTCTTCGCCCGATGCCTCCCCACAAAGCATCCACACGACGATCCACGGCCCCCGCGGCCAGATCTCAGGCTCCGACCTCACCTCCAGTTTTTCAGCCTTCTCCTCCCCCTCCGACGACGGCCGTCGGCGTGGGGCGGTCAGACGATCGGCTTCCGACGGATTTCGCCAACACCATCTCGGAAGAATCCCGGCAGGGAGCAACGAGCATATTGGCCGTACCTCCCAAGCGACAAAGGATTGAGGAGTCCATAACCTTTACTGAAGAAGATGCTCGGGGAGTCCAATTTCCTCATAACGACGCAGTTATAGTTTCTTTGAATATAGCTAATTACGATGTCCGCCACATTCTTGTCGACAATAGAAGTTCGGCCGACATTTTGTTCTACGACGTCTTCTCAAAAATGTCCATCCTTGACAGCCATTTGGGACCGATTAACTCCCCTCTGGTAGGGTTCATCGGCGATGCTGTCCCGATGGAAGGGATAATAACTTTGACTGTAGCTGCGGGTTGTTATCCAAGACAATCCAGGGCTCTGGTAAATTTTCTGGTGGTGAAGGCACCGTCAGCCTACAATGCAATCCTCGACCGACCTGGCCTCAATGCTCTCTGGGCCGTAGTGTCAACCTACCATTTGAAATTGAAATTCCCTACCAACCAGGGGGTCGGGGAAGTCAGGGGAGACCAAGCCCTGGCCAGACATTGCTACAACATAGCCTTGCAAAGAAGTGACCGATCCGACCTCTGTCCAGTTGATGGGCTGGACGCCCGTGACGATCTCGTTGAGGAAAGGGGCGGCCCAATCAAAGACCTGGTTTCGATCCCTTTGAATGATGGGGATGCGGAGCATGTGGTGAAGATCGACTCCAACCTGGGGGAAGAGGTGCGGACGCATCTCATCGATTTCTTGCGAAAGAATGCTGATGTTTTCGCTTGGGTCCCAGCAGACATGCCAGGGATTGACGCAGAAGTCATGAAACACCGTCTGGCCGTCGATCCAAAGCATCGACCGATGAAGAAAAAAATTTGAGGTTATACACCGGAGAGGCAGAAAGTGATAGCCGAAGAAGTGGACAAACTCCTGAAAGTCGGATTCATTAGAGAAGTCAATTATCCTGATTGGATTTCCAATGTCGTCCTAGTCAAAAAGGCAAACGGCAAGTGGAGGATGTGTATAGACATCAAAAAGCTGAATAAAGCCTGCCCGAAGGACAGCTACCCCCTGCCTAGAATTGATCAACTGGTGGACGCAACCTCGGGCCATGAGCTCCTCACCTTTATGGATGCATTCTCCAGCTATAATCAAATCAGGATGGCGCCAGAAGATGAAGAAAAGACTGCTTTCATTACTAGCCGTGGCCTTTACTGTTACAGGGTCATGTCTTTTAGCCTTAAAAATGTAGGTGCGACCTATCAGCGGCTGGTAAACAAAATCTTCAAGGAGCAGATTGGCCGCAACATGGAGGTCTACGTGGACGACATGCTCGTGAAAAGCAAATCTTCCATGAACCACGTCATCGATCTCGTGGAGACCTTCGGCGCCCTCCGAAAATATAAGATGAAGCTGAACCCAACTAAATGTGCTTTCGGAGTGACCTCGGGGAAGTTCCTGGGCTTCATGGTATCGGGGTGCGGGATTGAAGCCAATCCAGAGAAAATTCACGCCATCCAGGAGATGGCCGCTCCGAAGTCGATAAAAGAGGTTCAATGCCTTACAGGGAGGGTAGCAGCCCTGAATCGCTTCGTTGCGAGGTCGGTCGAATGGTGCTTACCCTTCTTCCAAACTCTCAAGCGGTCGAAGAACTTCTATTGGACCCCTGAGTGCCAATAGGCATTTGAAGAGCTAAGGGGCTACCTCGGTTCGCCTCCGTTGTTGGCGAAGCCCGAGCTTGGAGAAGAGCTGTTTTTGTACCTGGCGGTTTCCCCTATGGCTCTCGCAGCAGTCCTTGTTAAGGAAGAAGCAAAGATTCAGCGGCCGATCTACTACATCAGTCGCGCGTTGAGAGATGCCGAAATCATGTATACTAAATTAGAGAAACTAACTTACGTCCTGTTGATTGCAGCCCGGAGGCTCCGACCCTACTTTCAAGGGCACACCGTAACATTACTCACCGACCAGCCGATCAAGGCGATTCTGCACCGGACAGATGCCTCCGGGAGGATAGCGAAATGGGCGATCGAGCTCACAGAATTCGACATCAACTATCGACCCAAACCGACAGTGAAAGCCCAGATATTGACGGATTTTATAGTAGAATGCACTATCTCGGAGGAAGCCGAACCTGAACAAAGTGAAATTGACAGCCTGGAGCCCCGACCGGACTCCCCCGAAGAAGAAACAGACCCCCCTGATTGCTTTTGGGCCCTCTACGTGGATGGATCTTCCAACATGTCGGGCGCAGGCGCGGGTCTGATCATGATCAGTCCGGAGGGAGTCGTCGTGGAGTACGCTCTGCGCTTCGAGTTTCCCGCAACAAATAATGGAGCGGAATATGAAGCTTTGATTGTAGGGTTGAAGATCGCCAAAGAATTGGGAGTAGATCGGCTCCAAGTTCACAGCGACTCCCAATTGGTGGTGGGACAAGTCAGCGAAAACTACGAAGCATGGGAGGACAGCATGGCTAAGTATCTTGAAAAGGTAAAGGAGCTCGTCCCCACCTTCAGTAGCTTCCACATCAGGCAGATCCCAAGAATGAAAAATATCAGGGCCGATCTTCTCTCCAAGCTGGCTACGCTGGCCCTGGCTGAATTGCCCAAGGACGTTCTCTTTGAAGTTCTGAAGTGCCCAAGTACGGAAGAATCGCGGCCCGTGATGGAAATTGATCATGAGCCCAGTTGGATCGACCCACTGATGACATATCTCAAGGACGGAGTTCTCCCTCATGATGCAAAAGAAGCTCGGAAGCTCAGAAATCAAGCCTCTCGGTACATCCTCTATGAGGACAAGCTGTACAAGAGATCGTACTCTTTGTCCCTCTTAAAATGTCTCCGACCTTCGGAAGCTGACTACGCCTTGTGGGAGGTGCATGAAGGAATCTGCGGAAGCCATCTGGGGGCTAGATCCTTATCCCACAAGTTGCTTCGCCAAGGATATTACTGGTCGACTATGCATCGTGACTCAATTGAGTATGTCAGAAAGTGCGACCGATGTCAGAGATATGCCAACGTCCAGAGACAGCCCGCCATCGAGTTTACACCCTTGAGCGCCCCATGGCCGTTTGCACAATGGGGGATGAATATCCTTGGACCCTTTCCCGTGGCGTCGGGGCAGAGGAAGTTCCTCCTGGTAGCGATTGACTACTTCACCAAGTGATCGAAGCCGAACCGCTTGTGAAAATCACAGAAGCTAAAGTGCAGGACTTCGTCTGGAAGTCAATCGTTTGTAGGTTCGGCCTGCCAAGAACCCTAATCACTGATAATGGACGGCAATTCACGGGAGCGAGATTTGCCGAATTCTGTGAAGACCTAAACATCTCCCACAACTTCACATCAGTAGCCCACCCTTAGGCGAACGGCGAAGCTGAAGTGACCAACAGAACCCCGCTGCAAGGGATCAAGACAAGGCTCGAAAAGGCGAAGGAAACTTGGGCAGACGAACTTTATCATGTGTTGTGGGCGTATCGAACTACCCAAAGACTGCCCACGGAGGAGACCCCCTTCGCTCTAGCCTTCGGAACGGAGGCTGTTATCCCAATTGAGCTCAAGCTCCCGTCGGCACGAGTCGTGGCATTCAACGAGCATCACAATTCGCAAGGTCTTAAAGCCAACCTCGACTTGCTGGAAGAAAAGCGGGAGGTAGCTCAAGTTCGGATGGCAGCCTACAGACAGAAAGTCGCCCGCTATTACAATTTTTGGGTCAAGAATAAAGTCTTTAGAGCAGGAGATCTAGTGCTTCGACGAGCCGCTGTCTCGCAACCTTAGGATCGAGGGAAGCTCGCCCCAAATTGGGAAGGCCCATACGATGTCAAAGAAGTAGTCCGGCCCGGAACTTATTACCTCAAGGAGCTCGGAGGAGCAGACCTCCCGCGACCATGGAGCTCGAAAAACTTACGAATATATTACCGATAACTTTGTTTTAAATAAAAATTTCGTATCCACATGTCTTCTCTCTTGGCGCAAGCCTATATTGACAGGATAGTCAAAACAAACCGTGTCGGGAGCAGGAGGAGAACTTCGTCTCGACGAAACCGAAGGCCCGGTTCTCCTTAGACCGGATGGGGGGAGAGGCCCTGCAATGCCCGCATGTGCCCCCACAGCCCTGTTAGGGACAGGAGGAGAACCTCGCCCTAACATGAGCAAAATCGAAGGCCCGATTCTCCTTAGACCGGATGGGGGGAGAGGCCCTGCAACGCCCACATGTGCCCCCACAGCCCTGTTAGGGACAGGAGGAGAACCTCGCCCTAACTTGAGCAAAGTCGAAGGCCCGATTCTCCTTAGATCGGATGGGGAGAGAGGCCCTGCAACGCCCGCATGTACCCCCACAGCCCTGTTAGGGACAGGAGGAGAACGTCGCCCTAACTTGAGCAAAGTTGAAGGTCCGGTTCTCCTTAGACCGGATGGAGGGAGAGGTCCTGCAACGCCCACATGTGCCCCCACAGCCCTGTTAGGGATAGGAGGAGAACCTCGCCCTAACATGAGCAAAGTCGAAGGCCCGGTTACCCTTAGACCGGATGGAGGGAGAGGCCCTGCAACGTCCGTATGTGCCCCCACAGCCCTGTTAGGGACAGGAGGAGAACCTCACCCTAACTTGAGCAAGGTCGAAGGCCGGTTACACTCAGACCGGATGGGGGGAGAGGCCCCGCAACGCCCATATGTGCCCCCATAGCCCTGTTAGCGACAAGAGGAGGACCTCGTCCTAACCTGAGATAAAACCGATTACATCAGAAATAAGGGAAGAACCCCGTCCTGACGTCAATTGAGATCTGGTCATTTAAGACCAGATAAGAAGAAGGGAACCTTACCGACGACCCCTTCGCGCTCCCTCGACCCCACCAAGAGCGGAGGGAAAACCCTCACTCGGGAAAAAAAAAAGAAAAAAGAGGAGGGGAGTTAAAAAGAAAAGCGACGAACTGCATCAGCGACGAATGGAAAACGAATCGCATCGAAGATGCAAGGAACCTCGTCTCAGCGAGGATTGGAGTTCTTATCAAAATCTCCGACCTTCAAGAAAGCTCCCAATACAGACCAGAGATAAGACGACTTTCTCGGGGTGACGAGAAGCTCGGGCCTCCGAGCTCGAACTCTGAAAGGGGGCGTCAAACCCGAGCGGCCCCGGGCAAGCCTGCGGCCATAGACAAAAGGACGGGTCAATGCGACGATAATCGGGTACCTTCGAACAGCATCAATTTCGAGCAAGGCAAAAACCGAAAGAAGCTCGGCAAGCGACAGTTCAACACATGAGTAAAAGAGGTAGTGAAAAATTTTCTTCTCATGTTATTTATTAAATATGCATTACAGAGCCATTAGGGCTGAAGAAGAAGGATGACTGGAAAGGCAAGCCGACACGGCAACGACCAGTAACCTCCGGACGACGTCGAAAAAAAAAAAGGAGAAAAAAAAGAAGGGAATACAACAACAACAATGATGAACGAAAGAAGTTCGGCAGGCAACAATAATAAAATCTCCTTCTCATTCTCGATTAACAAGATGTACGTTACAAGACTCTGAGGGCCGAGGAAAAAGAACATTACTACAAGACTCGAAAAGGAACACGTTAGGGACCACTTCAAGCTCTCGGCTTCTCCTTCCAGTTCCGTCCTTTTTAGCAGTATTTTCCAATGCGTGTGATAAACCCCTCTGCTCTCGCCCCCCGCCTCGTTTCGCTCCATTGCCGATGCCCCGACCCTAGGGGGAAAAGGGGGGGATAGAATTTAAAGGACAGCGACGACGACGGCAGCGGCGACGATGACCTACATCAAGAAGAATCGGAGGTACCCCGGAGGCCGCGACAGCGCCGGAGGCGTGCACCACCACCGTGTGCTCCACGACAACCACCATCCCAGGTACTTCGGCAAGGTCGGCATGCGCTACTTCCACCGTCCCCGCAACAAGTTCTATTGTCCCACCGTCGGCGCCGACCGCTTCTGGTCTCTCGGCCCCGACGACGTCAAAAATTCCGCCACAGCTTGTGACAACAACTCTGCCCTCTTGACCGGTGACACCCCGTTCAACTACTTCAAAATTTTCAGGCGGAACGCGCTCGCCGGTTGTTTCCGTTATTAAATCCCTGTTGTTGAAGGAATTCTTCCTCGAGCCCCCTTTGAGGCGGTGGGAACCCTCAGTGGCAGTTCGACAGCCGGAGAATTCGCAGGCCGCTATTTTCCCCCTCTTACTTCTTTTGATCCGTGACATCCTCTCGAGGTTGGCCTCCGAGGCAGCAGCCCCGGTGGGAGAACCCCTCGGAGGGACTTGGAAGACTGAAGGCGGCGGGATGCCGGCGGAGATGGCGAAGACTGGTGCGAAAAGGGCGCCGAGGGAGTGACTAAACTCTCAGGCAGAAGAAAGGTGTCGACTCTCAGGCGGAGTGAAGCCCCTGGAGGGAAGGAGGGGGGCTTAAATAGGCGACGGGGCCTGGCGCAGTTATGGTGGCAGATATCCCTAGATCAACCAGTGTCCGCCACGTGTCCCACTCGCCGCGGCATAGGGCTGACCACTGGCGGAACCATTATGGTGTGGCGCTTGGGACTACGCTCCGGTGGGAATTCCGAAAGGACCCTTTGGATCACCCTAATTGGAAAAAGGCTCCGGCACGCGCGCAATAAATGCCAAAATATCTGAGGGCGATTGCGCACAGGATTCAAGGGAACGACTTCAGCTGTAAAAATTTTTCTGTACTTCCTTCATTCGAAACTCGAACTCGAAAGTAGGGGGACTAGTGTTGGGTATAAAATACCCCCCAGCCGAAGTTCGTGTCAGGAGTGACCACTCGGGGATTCTACCGGCGTCCAACCAGCAGGGCGATTTCTCTCCTGCGGCTGAGTCTCCGCAGCATTCCCGAGTTCTGCCGACGGATAAATCCCCACCAGCGTCGACCAGATTCTTCACGGCTGCAGGAAGATTCTATCCGGACTCCTACGGGAGCCGGACTTCATCCCCGACTTCAATTGCAGGTAGACTCCGTCCGAACTCCTACGGGAGCCAGACTTCATCCCCGACTTCAATTACAGGTAGACTCCATCCGGACTCCTACAGGAGCCGGACTTCGTCCCCGACTTCAACTGCAGGAAGACTCCGTCCGGAATCCTACGGAAGCTGGACTTCGTCCCCGACTTCAATTGCAGATAGACTCCATCCGGACTCCTATGGGAGCCGGACTTCATCCCCGACTTCAATTGTAGGTAGACTCCATCCGGACTCCTACGGGAGCCGGACTTCGTCCCCGACTTCAACTGCAGGAAGACTCCGTCCGGACTCCTACGGGAGCCGGACTTCGTCCCCGACTTCAACTGCAGGAAGACTTCGTCCGGACTCCTACGGGAGCCGGACTTCGTCCCCGACTTCAATTGCAGATAGACTCCGTCCGGACTCCTACGGGAGCCGGACTTCGTCCCCGACTTCAACTGCAGGAAGACTCCGTCCGGACTCCTACGGGAGCCGAACTTCGTCCCCGATTTCAACTGCAGAAAGATTCCGTCCGGACTCCTATGGGAGCCGGATTTCGTCCCCGACTTCAACTGCAGGAAGACTCCGTTCGGACTCCTACGGGAGCCGGACTTCGTCCTCGACTTCAACTGCAGGAAGACTCCGTCCGGACTCCTACGGGAGCCGGACTTCGTCCCCAACTTCAATTGCAGATAGACTCCGTCCGGACTCCTACGGGAGCCGGACTTCGTCCCCGACTTCAACTGCAGGAAGACTCCGTCCGGACTCCTACGGGAGCCGAACTTCGTCCCCGATTTCAACTGCAGGAAGATTCCGTCCGGACTCCTATGGGAGCCGGACTTCGTCCCCGACTTCAACTGCAGGAAGACTCCGTTCGGACTCCTACGGGAGCCGGACTTCGTCCTCGACTTCAACTGCAGGAAAACTCCGTCCGGACTCCTACGGGAGCCGGACTTCATCCCCGACTTCAACTGCAGGAAGACTCCGTCCGGACTCCTACGGGAGTCGGACTTCGTCCCCGACTTCAATTACAGGTAGACTTCATCCGGACTCCTACGGGAGCCGGACTTCGTCCCCGACTTCAACTGCAGGAAGACTCCGTCCGGACTCCTACGGGAGCCGGACTTCGTCCCCGACTTCAATTACAGGTAGACTCCATCCGGACTATTACGGGAGCCGGACTTCGTCCCCGACTTCAACTGCAGGAAGACTCCGTCCGGACTCCTACGGGAGTCGGACTTCGTCCCCGACTTCAATTGCAGGTAGACTCCATCCGGACTCCTACGGGAGCCGGACTTCGTCCCCGACTTCAATTGCAGGTAGACTCCATCCGGACTCCTACAGGAGCCAGACTTCATCCCCGACTTCAACTGCAGGAAGACTCCGTCCGGACTCCTACGGGAGCCGGACTTCGTCCCCGACTTCAACTGCAGGAAGACTCCGTCCGGACACCTACGGGAGCCGGACTTCGTCCCCGACTTTAATTGCAGGTAGACTCCGTCCGGACTTCTATGGGAGCCGGACTTCGTCCCCGACTTCAACTGCAGGAAGACTCCATCCGGACTCCTACGGGAGCCGAACTTCGTCCCCGACTTCAACTGCAGAAAGACTCCGTCCGGACTCCTATGGGAGCCGGACTTCGTCCCCGACTTCAATTGCAGGTAGACTCCGTCCGGACTCCTATGAGAGCCGGACTTCGTCCCCGACTTCAACTACAGGAAGACTTCGTCCGGACTCCTACGGGAGCTGGACTTCGTCCCCGACTTCAACTGCAGGAAGACTCCATCCGGACTCCTACGAGAGCCAGACTTCGTCCCCGACTTCAACTGCAGGAAGACTCCGTCCGGACTCCTACGGGAGCCGGACTTCGTCTCCGACTTCAATTGCAGGTAGACTCCGTCCGGACTCCTACGGGAGCCGGACTTCGTCTCCGACTTCAATTGCAGGTAGACTCCATCCGGACTCCTACGGGAGCCGGACTTCGTCCCCGACTTCAACTGCAGGAAGACTCCGTCCGGACCCCTACGGGAGCTAGACTTCGTCCCCGACTTCAATTGCAGGTAGACTCCGTCCGGACTCCTACGGGAGCCGGACTTCGTCCCCGACTTCGACTGCAGGAAGACTTCGTCCGGACTCCTACGGGAGCCTGACTTTGTCTACAGAAAGCCTCTGACTGGGCTCCTACAGCAAATGGCCCTCGCCTATAGTGCTAACGCTCAAGGCACCTAACGGTAGACGGCCCGCCAGCAACATCCGAGCTCCTTTCAGATGGATAACCACCTCTCTCCACCGGATGCTTCAACCGAACTTCGGTCGACAGGCCTAGACTCCCTGACAGGCCACAGTAACGGCCACGACTCTGCTCCACCTCCTGCGATGGATTCTGCGCGGCTCCATCATTCTCCGTAACAGGCTCCACGCGGCAAGCCGCAGTAATGGCCATAATTCTGCTTCACTTCCTGCGACGGATACTGCGCGGCTCTATCACTCCCTGGCGAGTTGTGACAACGGACGCCGCTCCACTCTCCGCAACAGACTCCACGTGGCGAGCCATGGTGACAGCCACGACTCCACCCCATTACTCTTCATAATAAATTTCTCCTGGCCCCGGGCGGCCCACGACTAGGCGGTTACAAATGTCGCTATCAATTCATTGCTCCCTCCGTCTATAAAAAGGGAGACCCCAGATATGTTACTCTCTAAGCTCTAATCTCTATCCCAAAAACTCTGCTAAAATTTTCGTTCGAGCACTCCATTCTTGTTGAGGCAGAGAACTGACTTGAGCGTCGGAGGGTCTTGCCGGAGCAACCCCAACTCCGGTTTAGACTTCTTTTGCAGGTCCCGGCGGCGACCGTGACTCCCTCGACTCCAGTTTCTCCGATGCAGATGGATTTTTGCACCAACAGAAGTTAAAGCTCAAGCCAGAAGATAAGCTTTTATATTCCATTAATCAGTAAACAAATACCCCTCCTTCCCACCCAAAAAATGGATACAATACATTTCCTCTTATCGGAAAACTCAAGAAATAGCTTAAGGAGAATAGTCTTTCAAACATGCCAAAAACAATCAAACGTGCCTATATTTGATAATTAATATAATAGAATAAAAAATACATGACATATGCATTATTTGATATCAGATGCAACATAGTGCTGCCAATCTGAAGTAGGTCAAAAGCCGTGTTTAATTTCCTCATTGTTTGTTAGTTTCAACTTTGTCTTCTGTTGGTGGAGTTGCCTCAGCTTTAGTTGCAGGTGCATCTTCTGTTGCTTGTGGGGAAGCAACAGGTTTTGGAGGTATATCTCCTGTTAATATGATAGATAATAGAACATATGAAACATGCATCATTCAACATCAGATGTGCTGCTAATATCACGTAGATCAAATACCATGTTTAGCTTCTTTATCGTCTGTTACAGTTTCATCTATGTCTTCAATTGGCAGAGTTGCTTCAACTTCAGTTGCAAGGGCATCTTCTGCTGCAACTGGTTCGGAAGTAAGAAGTGCTGGAGGTACATCTCCTGTTAACACGATAGAACATAAAGAAAAATGTAATACATGTCTTATTTAATATTGGATGCATGGGAGGTGCTGCTGATATAAAGTAAGTCAGATACCATGTTTAGTTCCTTCATTGTTTATTACAGTTTCATCTCTGTCTTCAGTTGGAGTTGCTTCAACTTTGGTTGCAGGGGCATTGTCTACTGCATTTGGTTGGGAAGCAACAGGTGTTGCAGCGACATCTCCTGTTAATATATATAATAAGGCATGCATTATACACATATTATTTAATATCAGACAGACAATGAGTGCTGCTAATCTGAAGTAGGTTGAATACCACGTTTAATTGCTTCATTGTTTATTATAGGTTTATCTCCAATTTCAGCAGGAGAAGTTGCTTCAATTTTAGTTGCAGGAGCATCTTCTGTTGGAATTGGTTAGGAAGCAACGGGAGTTTCAGAGACATTAATAAACATTATAGAGTAAGAAATACATAATACGTGTATTGTTTAACAATGGATGCATAAAAGGTGCTGCTAATCTGAAGTGGGTGAAATACCATGTTTACTCGTATCTTTGTTTATCATGGTTTCATCTTTGTCTTGTGTTTGTGGAGTTGGTTCAATTTTAGTTGCAGCAACATTTTCTGCTGCAACTGGTTGGGAAGCAATAGGAGTTGGAGCTGATGGTGATGCAGAAGGAAATGGGAATGGGGAGCCTGGAGAGAAGGCAGCATTATTAAATTGGCCATTTAATGGTGCTTCTTGACCCATCACAGCCTTGAATGCCTGTCGTATTGCCCTTCTCTGAAAGAAGCAGTTCTCACATTAAAATCACAAGACTCACAAATGGCAAATCGCAACCAATGTCCACAAGAAACCATGTATCAAGCTGCTAGTGCTTCAACCACATGTAATTGACATGAGGATGGAGATATACATGGATGAAGAGACTGGCATGGAGCAAGTTCACTTCATATGCAGTTCAAAAACAATAAATGCTATCATCCCTTAAGAATGATTCCCATAGCACATAAATTGGCAAGAAAATGAAATAGGACACACTGGTAACTCATTACAAGTGAAGAGGGTATGCAACTGATACGCTTGAATAATCCATATCACACCTAATATAAGTTTTTGGTAGAAATCTGCTGGTTGTTTCTGGGTCATAGAAAGTAACCAGCTCAGATGACTTAATGCATCAACTTCTTGTGCAAGTAAACTACACAATAAGATTCATATTATAGCTTATAGAAAACTTCAGATTCAGCTAGAAAAGGAGACTATCCAAATTAACTAAGCACCATTTTTTTTCAGTACAAATTTTCTAGATAACGGTGCATGAGTTTGTGTAAGCATGCAAAAATGATGCAGCGCAAACAAAATGCATTTGTGCACATGTCAGCATATATGTTGCATGACATAATTAAAAGCATCTATGTTTTCCTTATAATCAATCATGTGGCATGCTCAACCTCATCATTTTCCTGCTTAGAGCCTTTGACATATAATGAATTGTACATGGGAACTACATAGAAAATTACCTCCATAAAGTATGGATATTGATGAAGGAATGATGAATCAACAAGAAGAATAAATGTTTATATAGAGGAGCAGAGATGGCTTAAAAAATGAAGTATCAACGAAATTTGAAAATGGCAATAGCATCATGCAAGCACACTCAGAAAATGCTTGCCAGAGAGGTTCATATCTAGTAAACTTTTTGAAATCTTTAGGACAGAAGCCTTAGAGTGGTTTCATCTATTACCATTTCTCAAACCTTTTGAAGCACTTCAGGCAATATCTACAGCAAACAGGTCACATGACAAAGCATACCTTGAAAAAGGGATGCAGACATGGAATAGTCTCACCTTAAATTGTGTTGCCACCTGGGACATCGGCCAAATGGTTAAAACATAATCATGAAGACCAATACGATAATATCCACCCTAAATAATAAGCTTTTTACCACTGAGAATGTAGCTGATAGACCAATTCCAACTCCAATCCATAAAAGAGGTGAGCCTCTGCAATTTGAGTGATATAATGATCTCAAAGAATGAAAAATTCTACACAATTATTTGCATCAAACCAGCTCCATTTCACACTTGAGTCACCATGTAATGCCAGAAAACATAAAATAACAATAAGGATAAATGAACTTACATGTAGGGTGGTGGGGAGGGCAAGTGGAATTGAGGAGTGCCACAAACTGTGGGTGTGCCACTATCATTTGAAGATGAAATACTCGCAAAAATTTGCATCTCTGCTTTTCCTAGACATTAAAAATAAGCAGAAGCATGAAAAAGACCTCTGTAAACAAATAATGTAGATAGGCCAACGAACATGAAACATGGGCGACTAAAGAAAGATTCACAGAATGTCCACTGACAAGGACTTTTAATTTTATGCACAAAATGGTAATGTCAGAATTAGATAATCAAAGATCAAAAGATATAAATTTCCACAAAGTAAAACATTAATATCATATATAAAACATTTATTCTTGTATAACTCAAGAAGTCATCAAATTTGAAAAAATATCTTTTTAACAGTTCTTAGCAAAAGTAGAAGTTTTATCCTAAAATGTTTTATGGTTTAATAGGGAATATTTACTTGCGCTCCTGAGTTCAATGCAGAAAATATGTTGCAGTGTCAAGCTTTATATGTTATTTCTTTTGCAATTCCAACTTTGGGTGAAGTGAACTTAGATGTCCGTGAGACAAGTATTGTACATCACAACTCACAAACTCCAAGGGAAGTGTAACCCATAGCAAAGCGCTTACATATTATCTAAGAACTAAGAGATGAATTTCTCTGACTGTATAAGGACTCAAAGGTTTACAACACAAACCTACAAGGAGAACAGGGGCTTCAGGAAGACACTGTATACCAGTGTTAGTGTTAAAAAATGCGTGTCCAATGCTTCTTATTTTCCAGTCATGGCCTTGTTTTGGCCGCTAGCATTCCTTTGGACCTTGGTTCACAAAGCATAACTTCTATAACAAAAACAGGATGTGAAGGGGGAAAAGAAAGAAAAATCAAAAATGATTTCCCTCAGAACTGTCCAACAAAGATGCAATTGATACGTCATTTTTCACAGCACTGCCATGAAAAACTCTGAACTCAGAAAGTAAATAAATAAATGGGAAACACAACATGGATGCATCTGCAAGCAATGCCTTGCTTTTCTGCTGGAACATTAGGGATGTAATGTTTTGATCACTAGTGAAGAAAATATTGAAATTATAGCAGTTTAATATAAATGTCACATTAACTTTCCTTAGTGCATCAATTATAAAAGAAACTAGAATGAAACTGGGAATACAGCAATTGTCAGCAATTGTTGCAAATGAGTTGCTGCGAAGGATCATAATCATTTCAGGATGCACGCGCACGCACACGCACGCACACACGCGCACACACACACACACCCACACACGCACGCACCCACCCACCCACACGCACGCATGCAAGCACACACATATATCTGTGTGTGTGTGTGTATGTATGTATGTATATATGTGTATATATGTATGTATGTATGTATGTATGTATGTATGTGTGTGTGTGTGTATATATATATATATATATATATATATGTATGTATGTGTGTGTGTGTGTGTGTGTGTGTGTGTGTGTATGTGTGTGTGTATATAAATATATATATATATATATATGTATATATATATGTGTATGTATGTATGTATATGTATATGTATATGTATGTATATGTATGTGCGCGCGCACGCACATGCACAACATACATACATACATACATACATACATACATCTCATGTTATCCTAGTCAGCCACATGAAATTGGCTTCTTTCTCTATGTCGCTTAGAATTCTGACAAGCGAATATTCATTGTCAGTTCCATGAGGTGCTTGACCCTAAGTGTAACTTGTTCTCAATTCTCTTTGCAGATTTACATTTGCATAAGTTATCCCACATATCGACCCTATAGAATTTGGCATTTATGATTTTGTTGCATGTAACACATTTTCTCACATGCTCAAATGGACCTTCCTGTAGAACCTAACTATTTCCCACATGATCAAATGGACCTTCCTGTAGAACCCGACTAGATCCTTGAAAGAATTTTATGGTCTTGATCTCTTGGATACTTAATGAATGGACTGGACTGAACTCTATAAGATACTTGACTAGGTGCTACGAGAAATTTGGTTAGTTAGTTGGCAGATTTCATGGTAATGTCTTATCTATAGGAGATGTTTCATTTCTATACAGCGTTATAAAGCCTTTTTTTTACATCATCAAGACTAAACTATGATAACTAAGCAGTAATCAATCTGTATGCCACGAGCATTACCATCTCCCTCCACACCCCCACCACCACCACCACCCCCCCCCCCCCCAACCCCCACCCCCACCCCCACAAAAAAAAAAAAAAAGCCTCTGACCATAACAATAAGGTTGGAGTATTGGAGTCTTTGTTTTATTTTTCTGTTGTAACCTCGCCATCTATCATCTCCTTTGTCAAGCCAGTTACATCTTTAAAGGATCTAATTGGATCAATTTATTTCTTCAGAGTCTAGTCTAATTGGATCAATTTATAACGAAACTCTACAGCAAATTTCGTTAACTGAATATCTGGTCCTACTGCCTTTTGTTGCATAAAATTGAATCCCATTGGAAAATTTGTATCAACTTCTCACTAAATTCTAACAATAAAAGCTTCTGGTTTTAAGATTCAATTCATATCAAAGAAAAAGGATGCAGTAATTAATTCCAATTTAACAAAAAGAACTTTTTTTTTTCAAGAACCAACTGATCCAGTTTAATAAACACCTTGGTGTACGATTCCTCTTATATCAAATATGGATTTATTCTAAGATAACATTCGAATCTTCAGAAAGAAGAGCGAAGAGGAGCTCTAAAATTTCGAAGAAAAATGAAAGAAACCAAGCAAGACCTACCAGTTTCCGAAATCCTCTGGGAAGAGGCACCATCTCTACCTCCATTTCTAAGCGAACACACAACGAAAGTTGTTCTTCTTCTCCGGCCAGTGCCGCTTCCTCTCATCGCCGGCAGGGAAAGAGCCGGACCAAACAACCACCGCCGGCTCAGGATCTCGAAGGGGTTGGGAGAACCTAAGAGAACTGGGGATATAGAGGAGGCTAGGGCGAGGCTCTCCATTAATGGAGACGGAGCTGAAACCCTACAGAGAGGAGACTAGTAGTTCGAGAACCCCCGAAGCCTTCTTCTTCGGACTGGCGGGAAGGTTTAGAGAGAAGAATTCGACGGGAGGTTTAACGCGAGAGCTGGGGATAAAATGGGCCTGGAAAGCCCGTCCTTTTCCCGGAATGCCCCCGCCACGTTTAATTTGCGCGGCAGATCGGGGCGGCCGTATTAAAATTATGTGGTCCGTTCGGTTCGGTTGGCATCGCGAGGGATGAGAACGGTCCGTTCTTGGGAGGATCCTAGGGATGTTGCTGGGCCAGGATTTCGGTATGGGCGAGATTTTTCAGGTGTTCTAACATGAAAAAACAAAAAGAGTAATTTTTTGTGCACCTTGCAGCAAAAATATACCACCTAATTTTATTGAGTTATATAACCATCATTTTTCAATATGCATTCAATATCTACGGTTCTATATTTTTATTTAAAATTTTGAATGATAAAAATACTCCTTTTCTTTTGAAAAAATTATGACATCTCATGAGCATATTATGACATCCTACAGTCAAATGATAAAGTCATAATTTTCTTTCGAAAGTCATAAAAGAAGAAAGATATTTTCATCATTTAAAATATTCTATTTTTTCATTTGAAATTTTGAATGATGAAAATACTCCTTTTCTTTTGATAAAATTATGACATCTTATGAGCATATTATGACATCCAACAGTTAAATGATGAAGTCATAATTTTTTTCTGGAAGTCATAAAAGAAGAAAGATATTTTCATCATTTAAAATTTATAAAATTTTTAAATGATGAAAATAACCATTTCTTCCTTATGACATCTCATGGTCAAGTTATGATTTATTGTGTTGTGTAGAAAGTTATAATTTGACCATAGGTATCATAATATGTCATAGGATGTCATAATTTTTTTTGAAAGAGAAGGGATGGAAAGTGATGGTTATGTGGCCAATAAAATCAAACGGTGCATTTTTGCTGCACTTACACAAAGCCTTTTCTATTAAAAAAAAAAGGCAGGAAGCAACTGACATGGGTCTGATGTAGAAGTTCTATCGAGATCTCTGTGAATCAATCTTCCTAGCACCCTAGCACCTCAATAGCCAATACAAAAAAGTAATGGCATGCTACAGTTTTTTTTTTTTTTTGATAATCCATAAATTTTTCTTCCTACAAACCATCAGATTTATATATTGTGGCTGAGATTTTGTTGGATTGGCCGATCGGTCCAACTTTTCCAAAATATTCCTCTAGGAATATCTGCATTGGTCATTGGAAAGATTTTTTTTTTTTTTGATAAGTAAAAAAAAGTTGGAGGGGGCGACCAACGTAGCTATTTTCTCTGGATGTGATCATAAGAACTCTCAATGTCACTGAAAAATATTCGATTCAGAGACTAAATTTAGAGTAGAGTCCTCCTCCCCATCATATAGATGGGCCAAGGCCAACCCAGCAAGTGAGTACGTTATCCCAGAAAAGGTCATTTGGAGTTATTCCACTTTGGTATTTAATCCATGTTTATCGCATTTCGAACTTGGGTCACTTGGGTGGAAAGAAAGGCCATTAATAGTGTATCCTTTTATGAGATCTTAAATCTCAAAATTTTCTTAAATCCTTAGGTTCCTTACGATATTACTAATTAGGAGTGCAAATGAGTATGATCGCTCATAAATTATTAAACTTTGATTTGATTCAGTTATTATCAAATTTGAGTCGAGCTTGAATAGTTTGAATGATTTTTTTAATCGAATTCAAATTGAATGATTTTTGAATTGAGTTTGAGTAGCAAAATATTTGAATCGAAAGCTCAGAAACTTATTCAGATATATATATTTTTATTTATAATATATAAATTAATATATATATTTTTAGCAGGCTATGATTTGAATTCGAGTTCGAATATAATTTGATTGATATTTGAATCGAGTGATCTCGAATTTTATTTTTTATTTTTTTTATTGAGTCAAACTCGAATTTGAGATATAAAGACTTGATTGGTCTTGAGTTGGATTTCATGGGTATTTTAAATTGAATTAAGTCTGAGATTCTAATTTTTTGATTTGGTTTGACCCGATTAACCTCTATCACCGATACTATTTGTTGGGGGATACCCACGGCCCGACCGACCGGTGGCCCGACCGACTAACAGGCCGACCGACCGACTCCGACTGGCCGACCGACCGACAGGCCGACCGACCGACTCCGACTAGCCGACCGACCAACTCCGACTGGCCGACTGACCGACTAGCCACCGACCGACTCCGACTGGCCGACTAACGGCCCGACCGACTGGCGGCCCGACCGACTCCGACGGATGACCCTGACTGACTTCTGCCCCAACCGACCGATTGACGGTCGGGGCGACCGACTGACGCCACTACCGGCCGTTCAACGGTCCATCGCCGACTGGGGATATGTCGGGCGTATCCATCCCGACCGATTGAACCCAGAAGTCTGATGGCCGACTCACATGAAACTCGCCGACCGACGGAGGAACCTGACGCCACTCTGCTGGCCCCGACCTAGGGTCGGCCGACTCCTCCGATCGCCGTACAGCCGTCAGACCTTGTTAGCTCTGACAGCGACATGCGGCACGGCTACCTAGGGGCATTGTCCCGCTGAGGGCATTGTCAACCCTGATGATTTGACCGCCGCACGGCGACGTGACATTTTCACGGCGACTCTGACCGCCCACAGTGAGTTGACAGTTCCTCACTTGTCCGCGTCATTAATGACGGCGCCATACCGTGCTCCACTATATAAACCGGGGAAGGCAACAGTGCAAGGGATCGATCCGCTCCATCTCTCCCAAAAACGCAGGCTCGCTCCTCCCTCTCTCTCTCTCTCGCTCGAGCTCTCTGTCTACATTTCACTGTTGCCCAGTCACCTCTCTGACTTGACCGTCGGAGGGTCCCCGCCGGAGCCGCCTCCGGTCAGTGCGGACTTCGTTTTGCAGGTGCACGCTCTCCGACGATCGGACGACGAGGCGATTGGCCGCAACAGATTGGCGCGCCAGGTAGGGGGGAGCATGACAAAGACAAGAGCTCAACGATCGAGAGTCACTGGGTCGGCCAGGCGCTCTTCCCTCCGGGAAGAGGCCTCCTCGCCACCACCGGCGGCAGAGCCTAGCTCTCCGCGCCCTGCAGTGACCACGGAGGCCCAGATTGCGGCCATCGTATGGCAGATGACCGTACTGACCGACGCAGTCAAAAGCCTCCAGCAGCAACCGACGGCCCGACCTATGCCCTCCAGGAGCAGCCGCCGACGACCGCGCCGATCCCCGTCGCCTCCATGCGAGCGCCCCCAACAGCGCTCCCACGGAGAAGAGGAGGGACGACCATGGCGCGACGACCGACGGTCCCAGCGGCCCTCTCCCTCCCCATTGGAACGGGCAAGGAAGGAGAAACGGCCGCGCACACCATCGGCCTCCCTCTCAGAATCCTCCGGAGACTCCACTCCTGGGTCTCCCAGCATCGACGAGCGGACGACTACGAGCGACGGTTCGAGGAAATCGACCGCCGACTCGCCCAACTGCAGATGGACGGCCAGAAGTCTTCCAACGACGTTGACTTCCAAACCATCCAACCTCTCTCCCGACTGGTCCTCGACGAGCCGATTCCCAGTCGGTTCAAGATGCCGCACGTGGAGCCATACGACGGCTCCACCGACCCAGTCGACCACCTCGAGAGCTATAAAGCTCTCATGATGATTCAAGGGGCAACCGACGCTCTTTTTTGCATCGGCTTCCCCGCCACACTCCGCAAGGCTGCCAGGGCCTGGTACTCCGATCTTCGATCGGAAAGTATCCATTCCTTCGGGCAGCTCGAGCACTCGTTCGTGGCCCATTTCAGCACCAGCCGAAAGCCACCGCGAACGTCGGACAGCCTTTTCTCCCTCAAGCAGGGGAAAACGAGACGCTCCGACACTTCGTGGTGCGATTCAACGCGGCCACGCTCGAGGTCCGGGACCTCAACGAAGACATGGCTGTCTCAGCCATGAAGCGGGGCTTGAGGGTGTCCCGATTCACTTATTCTCTGGACAAGACCCTCCCCCGAACTTATGCCGAGCTACTGGAGCGCGCATACAAGTATATGCGCGCGGACGAAGGAGCGTCCGACCGACGCTTGGCCGAGCCCAGAGGCCCGAAAGAGAAGCGGAGGAAAGGTCGGGAGCCTGCCGAACCCAGCAGGCCCCCGACCGATAGTCGGGTCTCACCTCCCCGACGAATCCAAAAGCCACCCCGGCAGCAGACTCCGAGGCCGGCACGCCCTAGGTACGACTCCTACACTCCTCTCTCCGCTCCCCATGCGCAGATCTTGATGGAGATCGAGGGGGAGGAATACCTGCGACGGCCTCCGCCTCTGAAGGCAAAAGGCCTCGACCGTCGGAAGTACTGCCGGTTCCACCGAAGCCACGGCCACGACACCGAGCGGTGCATCCAGTTGAAGGATGAGATTGAAAATCTCATCCGTCGGGGGTACCTCGGAAAATTCCGGAAGGGTCCGCCGACCCAACCAGTTGCCGATCGACGCCCCCAGCCGACTGAAGAGACGGCGACCAACCAGCCGACGGTCGGAGTCATCAACATGATCTCCAAGCGGCTGGACCCGGGGACATCTGCGGAGGGGAGCCGACGAAAAGGCCACGCCCGGACGACGTAATCACCTTCACGGAGGACGACGTTCGGGGCATCCAAACTCCCCACGACGATGCTGTTGTTGTGTCGGCGACAATAGCGAATTATGATGTAAAACGAATTTTTGTTGATAATGGAAGTTCGACAAATATTTTGTTTTACTCGACCTTCTCCCGAATGCGACTGTCACTGACCGACTTAAGAGGGTCCCTGTGCCCCTGATCGGCTTTGCCGGAGATGCTGTCACGATAGAGGGAGAAATTACCCTGCCCGTGACGGTCGGCACCGAACCACGACAAAGCACGGTCTCCCTCACTTTCGCGGTCGTCCAAGTTCCTTCGGCCTACAATGCCATACTTGGACGACCCGGACTGAACGCCCTCAAGGCGATCGTCTCGACGTACCATCTCCTTGTTCGGTTTCCGACCAAAAACGGAGTCGGGGAGATGCGCGGAGATCAACAGCTCGCCCGACGATGCTTCCAAATCTCCACTCAAAGTGACGAGTCAAAGGGCTCTCTGACGATCGACAAGCTGGACCAACGGGAGGAGGAAGAACGGGGTTCGCCGGCCGAGCAGCTCGAGGCGATCCCGATAGGAGAAAATCCCGACAGGAAAGTTTGGGTCGGGTCTCATTGCCCGACGCCGACTGACGGAGCTGCTGTCGGCCAATGCCGACATATTTGCTTGGTCGGCAGCAGATATGTCGGGCATCCCCCCAGAAACAATAACTCACCGACTCAACATCGATCCGACGATGAAGCCGGTGAGGCAGAAGAAAAGGTCCTTCGCCCCAGAGAGACAGAGGGCCATCGACGAAGAAGTGGACAAGCTACTCGAAGCAGGCTTCATTCGGGAATCCACGTATCCCGATTGGCTCGCCAATGTTGTCATGGTCAAGAAAGCCAACGGGAAGTGGAGGATCTGCATCGACTATACCGACCTAAACCGAGCCTGCCCAAAAGATAGCTTCCCACTTCTGAAGATCAACCAGCTGGTGGATGCGACGTCCGGATTTTGACTGCTCAGCTTCATGGACGCCTTCATCGGGTACAACCAGATCCGGATGGCGCCTGAAGATGAGGAGCACACCGCATTCGTGACCCCGAAGGGCCTCTACTGCTACAGGGTGATGCCCTTCGGATTGAAGAACGCCGGCGCCACCTACCAGCGACTCGTCAATAAGGTCTTCAAAGACCAGATCGGG